>NC_041050.1:22806470-23129043 GCF_900634775.1 Gouania willdenowi
AAATCTGTCTTGGGATGCCGTGCTCTGGGATCACTCTGGTAAGGATTGCCTTTGCTACTGTCATAGCGTCATTATGTTTTGCTGGCACTATAATAACCCACTTGGAGAAAGAATCAATCATTACTAAACAATATTGGTATTGTTTATGTTTATGTAATGTGATGAAATCCATCATCATGACCTCAAACGGGTAGGTGCCTACTGGCGTCTTGCCTCTAGGGGGCCTCATGTTACCTTGAGGATTATGTTTACAACAGACAATACAATTCCTACAAAAAGTTTTAAAGTAGGTTTGTAGGCCCAGGGGCAGATGAAACGTCTGTCCCACAATGTCCATCATCCCCCCTGTTGAGACATGGGCAATCCCATGACTCATTCTAGCAGTAATTTCAAATAAGGCTTTTGGCAGGCACAGTTATTCATTAATGCGATAAACCCCCTCTGGTGACAAAGTTGCACCGTCTTTTAGCCAGGTGTCTTTTTCTGATTGTGGTGCAGACTCATGCATTTCTTTGAGAATTCCCATGGGCAGACTGAGGGGAAGGTCATTCTCTGTGATATTAAGTATACACAAAGAGGACGAGTGTGCAGCTTTTTTTGCCTCGGTATCTGCTTTGGCATTTCCAAGTGAGATAGTGTCTGAATGACCTGTGTGTGCCTTGCATTTACAGATGGAGATTCTACGTGGGAGTAAGACAGCTGCTAAAAGATTAGACAATAGGGAGGCATGTTGTACTGGTTTGCCTCCCGAAGTTTTCATTCCTCTGCGTGCCCACTGTGCTGCAAAAGTGTGGACTGTTGCAAAAGCATACTGGCTGTCTGTGTAAATAGTTACATCCTGTTTTTCAAATAATTTACATGCCTCTGTTAATGCAACTATTTCTGCTGCTTGTGCTGACTGATTTCCTGCCAACTTCCCTGTTTTCAAAACTTTGTCAACTGTAACCACAGCGTACCCTGTATGATTGGTACCGTCTGGTGCTTTAGACGAAGAACCATCAACAAATGCAGTAGTACCACTATCCAGTGGAAGGTCAGTTAAATCAACTCTGGGTTTACAATTTTCGGTCACCAGCTCCTCACAGACATGGGGGGTACCCTCCTGTGCATGTGGCAACAAGGAAGCAGGGTTAAGAGTGTTACACCTTCTTATTGTCAAATATGGTTGAGACAATAGGGTTTCTGTTAAATGTAAGAACCTAGCTGGTGAGAGAAACGACATCTTTGTTTGTGTTAATAGGATGTCTACAGCATGACTGACGAGGAGTGTCAATGGATGATACAATACGACCTCTGCTGAAGCGTGCACAGCCATTGCTGCAGCACACACCGCCTGAACACAATGTGGTAAAGCTCTCGCAACATCATCTAACCTTTTAGAATAGAATGCAATGGGTTTTTGTTTATCTCCATATTGTTGTAAAAGAACGGAGGTCATGTGTCCGTCTCTGCAATCTACAGTTTGGAGAAAAGGTTTGTCATAATCAGGTAGGGCCATCACACCAGCACTCATAATGGCTTGCTTTATGGTCACAAAAGCATCCTCAGCTTCCTTTGTCCACTGTAGCTCATTACTTAAGACTTGGTAATCAGAGTGCTGCAATACCTGCTGTAATGGAGCCGTTATTAATGCATAATCTAGGATCCATGCTCTGCAATAATTAGCTAGACCCAGAAAAGCCATCATTTGTCTAACAGTGTGTGGTTTTGGGGCCTGCTGAATTGCATCTTTTCTTACAGTGGTTATTTCTTTCCCTCTGGATGAGATGTTATGTCCTAAGAATGTGACCACAGGTGATGCATACTGTAATTTCTCCAGCGAAGCTCTGTTACCTGTTTTTGCCAAATGTTGAAATAATCTGATTGACTTTATTTTCTTCCAAAGTAGGACTTGCCAATAAAATGTCATCAACATACACCAAGATTTGTGTGGTTTCTGGGTGTGTGTGTGTGCTTAAACAGCGATTAATTTCAGCTGAAAATATAGTAGGGCTATCACAAAATCCTTGTGGTAGCCTCGTGTATGAGTATTTTTTGTTGTCATACGTGAAACCAAACCATCCTTGTGCTGTGGGGTCGAGGGGTATTGAAAAGAATGCATTACTCAAATCAATTACTGTAAAAAAATGTTGATTGGGTTTTAATTCATTCAACAGAGTGTGAGGGTCTGGGACATTGGGAGCGCGTGATTTAATGGCTTGATTCACCGCTCTTAAATCATGGACCATCCTCCAACCACCCTGTGGTTTCTTTACTGGGAATATAGGAGTGTTACACTCAGCATCATCATGTTCTCTCAAAACTCCAGCAGTTAATAAATCCTGAATTACAGGTTTAATGCCCATTTTGGCATCTGGTTTTAACGGATATTGTTTAATCCTGGGCCTGTGGGATGTGGCTGACTTTTGTTTAGCTATTCTAAGTGAGCTACGGACGCTAGGAAGACCTTTCTTTTTCCCTTCCTTTTTCCTAGCCCCACTTTTCACCTCACAGTCAGCCTGTCCCTGTGCACCAGCACTAACATGCTCTCCCTCTGCCTCAGCATACTCCTTATCTTCCTCTGACTCCTCCTGCTCCTCTGCCTGAGCTCGTACAACAGTCTCATCGTCTGATTTTATCCTCACTGTAGCCACTACGCCCTTTTCTTTTTCTCTCTTCCGCTCCCTTGCCCTCTCGACTTGTCTTTGTCTTGTCTCTGCTGCATGGATCCACATCCATATCACCCTGATGTGATCTGTGTACAGTGATGCCTTTTCTGTTTTTAACTTTCTCAAAGCCTCCACTCTCTTTCCCTCATAGTATGTCTTCACTTTCTCTATACCTTCCTTATCTGTCAAT
This sequence comes from Gouania willdenowi, assembly GCF_900634775.1. Classification (NCBI taxonomy): domain Eukaryota; kingdom Metazoa; phylum Chordata; class Actinopteri; order Blenniiformes; family Gobiesocidae; genus Gouania; species Gouania willdenowi. Next base: position 22,809,309 of record NC_041050.1, read on the forward strand.
TTACCAGAAAACTTGCATTTTGTAACCCAATCCGCTAGGTAACAACAACTCCCAGTACATTTTTTCTGCATAAATTTGACATCATTACTATCTAAAACGGCCTTCCTTTGTGCGTTACCCATGGCGCACGAAAAGTTACAACAACAGCAACAACAAACAACACACTGCAACAAGTGCAGCAACCTTCACAACACTCACAATACAACAAACCCAACACATTCCAGTCTTCCCCGGGACTCACCAATGGTAATTCCTTTAACCACTAAGACTGGACGTAAAATGTACTTTATTTACTCCACATAGATCCCACCCTACGTACTTTTAGGCTTGGGAGATATTGAGAATTGCTTCTCACCTGTTTTGGTGCCTTCCCTGGTTCGTAGGACCTGCCACTCGTCCCCCGGGTCGGCGCTGGGGCACCCTGTGACCGTCCCTTACAAGGGAGGGACTGCCGGCAGATTCTTGGTCGTGTTGCACCCGGCGTCGATCCAAAAGAAGAGATGTGAGGTCCCGGGTTGCGGCACCAGAGAAATGTCAGGTCTAAATACGTTAAGACCACTGAGATTGCTCGACTAAATATAGTTTAACAAAACACTCAGGTTAGGCACCCTAAGGTTTCTATGAGAGTCCCCAAGGAGGAGTGGAGTAAGACTAGCTGCAGCTAGGAGAGATTCAAAACAAGAGACACAGACACTGGACTCAGTTTGTAAGCTCTGAAGAGATGCTTCAGTGCTGGGTGTTTTTATTAGTTACAGAGATAAGAGTCCATGACAGATGTGAACCGCACCCAGATCATCAGACTGGGTGGGGTGAAACAGACACGTTTTGCAAACACACATTCTTCTAGTGTGCATCTAAACAGATAATAATGTGACAGTTAGTTAAAACAAGTGTGTATCAGATAATAACGTGACAGTTAGTTAAAACAAGTGACACAAGCTGAAGCATATCTTACAGCTTCAACACGCTGAGAAAACGTCAGTTTGGGCCCTCTGAAGTGATTTTTAACATTGCAACTTGAAACTTTAAGAGAACAACTAAATTTTTAAGTATGGCCTAAAACAGCTTCAACACGCTGAGAAAACGTCAGTTTGGGCCCTCTGAAGTGATTTTTAACATTGCAACTTGAAACTTTAAGAGAACAACTACATTTTTAAGTATGGCCTAAAACAGCTTCAACACGCTGAGAAAACGTCAGTTTGGGCCCTCTGAAGTGATTTTTAACATTGCAACTTGAAACTTTAAGAAAACAACAAAATTTTTAAGTTTGGCCTAAAACAGCTTCAACACGCTGAGAAAACGTCAGTTTGGGCCCTCTGAAGTGATTTTTAACATTGCAACTTGAAACTTTAAGAGAACAACTACATTTTTAAGTATGGCCTAAAACAGCTTCAACACGCTGAGAAAATGTCAGTTTGGGCCCTCTGAAGTGATTTTTAACATTGCAACTTGAAACTTTAAGAGAACAACTAAATTTTTAAGTATGGCCTAAAACAGCTTCAACACGCTGAGAAAACGTCAGTTTGGGCCCTCTGAAGTGATTTTTAACATTGCAACTTGAAACTTTAAGAGAACAACTAAATTTTTAAGTATGGCCTAAAACAGCTTCAACACGCTGAGAAAACGTCAGTTTGGGCCCTCTGAAGTGATTTTTAACATTGCAACTTGAAACTTTAAGAGAACAACTAAATTTTTAAGTATGGCCTAAAACAGCTTCAACACGCTGAGAAAACGTCAGTTTGGGCCCTCTGAAGTGATTTTTAACATTGTAACTTGAAACTTTAAGAAAACAACAACATTTTTAAGTTTGGCCTAAAACAGCTTCAACACGCTGAGAAAACGTCAGTTTGGGCCCTCTGAAGTGATTTTTAACATTGCAACTTGAAACTTTAAGAGAACAACTACATTTTTAAGTATGGCCTAAAACAGCTTCAACACGCTGAGAAAACGTCAGTTTGGGCCCTCTGAAGTGATTTTTAACATTGCAACTTGAAACTTTAAGAGAACAACTAAATTTTTAAGTATGGCCTAAAACAGCTTTAACACGCTGAGAAAACGTCAGTTTGGGCCCTCTGAAGTGATTTTTAACATTGCAACTTGAAACTTTAAGAGAACAACTAAATTTTTAAGTATGGCCTAAAACAGCTTTCACACGCTGAGAAAACGTCAGTTTGGGCCCTCTGAAGTGATTTTTAACATTGCAACTTGAAACTTTAAGAGAACAACTAAATTTTTAAGTATGGCCTAAAACAGCTTCAACACGCTGAGAAAACGTCAGTTTGGGCCCTCTGAAGTGATTTTTAACATTGCAACTTAAAACTTTAAGAGAACAACTAAATTTTTAAGTATGGCCTAAAACAGCTTCAACACGCTGAGAAAATGTCAGTTTGGGCCCTCTGAAGTGATTTTTAACATTGCGACTTAAAACTTTAAGAGAACAACTAAATTTTTAAGTATGGCCTAAAACAGCTTCAACACGCTGAGAAAACGTCAGTTTGGGCCCTCTGAAGTGATTTTTAACATTGCAACTTGAAACTTTAAGAGAACAATTTAATTTTTTTGTTTGGCTTAAAACAGCTTCAACACACTGAGAAAACATCAGTTTGGGCCCTCTGAAGTGATTTTTAACATTGCAACTTGAAACTTTATGAGAACGATTTTATTTTTAATATGGCCAAAAACAGCTTCAACACGCTGAGAAAACGTCAGTTTGGGCCCTCTGAAGTGATTTTTAACATTGCAACTTGAAACTTTAAGAGAACAACTCAAATTCTAAGTATGGACCTAAACAGCTTCAACACGCTGAGAAAACGTCAGTTTGGGCCCTCTGAAGTGACTTTTAACATTGCAACTTGAAACTTTAAGAGAACAACTAAATTTTTAAGTATGGCCTAAAACAGCTTCAACACGTTGAGAAAACGTCAGTTTGGGCCCTGTAGGAGGAGATGAGTTATTATTAATGGGTTATATAACTATGAGTATTAATTATGATTATTAATATTACTTCAAATTTGCGGGGTGCCACTCCTTTTAACAGGAGAAATATGTCTAAGTTTTTAGACTAAACTCATCAATGTGAAACCAGGGAAAAGTGAATTCTACCAGCAACATCTACACCATCATCACAGCTTTAATGAGTCAGAGGAATCAAAGATTATGTTTAACCTTTTATTCAAAAGTCAACAATTAACACAGTCAAAATATCAATTGAAATGGGATAATTAAATCATGATAAAATGCATTTCTATGCTAATAAAAGTGAGGATTATATGTAATAAAGTGAAATCACTATTCTAGGAGGATGCTAGTCTACTAAATATTGAATACAAATGCAGGATACATATTCGAATAATAAGATCATAAAATCAAAGAATAAAATAAAAACGAAGAGGGAGACAGACGGGGAGACGGACAAACATATGTGGTGTATTGTGAGTGAAATGTAAGTATGAGGATGTATTGAATGAGGTTGTATTGTAGTTTAAGTGAGTCAGTTCTGCTGGTCCATTGTTCACTGGTCCATACCTTGAGATGCAGTCTGGTTGGACCTGGAGACGTTCTGGGTTTGCAGGAACAACGTCTATTAAGCAGTATAGCTGCGCTGGCGTGCTGCCGTTGAGTGCTGTTTCGTTAAACAGCCGTGATTCCATTGGCCGATCCACATCCCCTCTGGGATGATCGCAGCCGGCACGCTCCTTTGCGTCTTAGGCTTTCACTGCGAGCAAGGTTCTTAAAAAGTCTAACTGATGCAACTACAAATAACAGAAAAATGAAATGAAAGACTGGAAACAGGAGGGAACACGTGTGAGCATGAACGCCCGCGTCCAAAACTGTAGTTTCTGGTCGCGCGTCTTTTTTTAAAGGAAGTTTGGCGACGCCTTTTGGAGGAGGCGTCTAGGGTGATCATTCTGTGATCATGTCGGTGATTGGTCACTGCCTCTGCTTTCAGCTTGTGGGTGTGTCTTGGGTGTGTGTGTGTAAGACAGAGGACAGACGACAAAAGGGATGATTCTAAACATAAAAGAATGCCTAATAATTAATTCCACATATTTCAAAACATCTTTTCAACATCATATCTTGAAATATCATCTATAATGAAAGAGTTTGATACCAAACACGACTAGAAAATATCCTATAAACACTTTACGAACCGTTTAATGAATTTTACTTTTAATTACTCATAAACATAAATGTCAAAAATCATGTTATGCCTCCTCTTAACTATATGGTTGCAGTAGATACCTCAACCTAACTTTTGTGATGTTTTCTGGTATTTTTAAGCACTTTTAAATGATAAACACTTTAAAATAGCATTCTGTTGGTTATTGCATTACGTGAAACGAGTGTGATTGAACAGACAATATTTGCAATTTCAATTTCTGTAGAAATCATTCCAAAAATGTTTTCATTTGTAATTTTTCAAACATAATACAATTTCTTTGTTCTCCCTTCTTCCCGTGGAGACATCTCAGTGAAGGTCTGGTAAGCGTCCTTCTGTGACATCTCACCACAGGGGGTCAAAGGGCATTGGGCTATTTCTTTGAACTTACAGCATCCCAAAAGTGTCTGTTTAAAAAGGGGGAGAAGAGGATGTTCTTCTTTTGATCGTGAATGTAGCAGGGAGGTGATAACAGGAGACAACTGTTCTGGGATTCTTCTGTCCCCTTGTTCGGACAGAAAGTGGAGAAGACCCCCCGTGGGGCACGTTTGCATTTCACCGTAGGAGGCAGACTCTCTGACTCCACGGACTAGTGCAGCCAAATGTTCTAAGTCCAGATCAACTTGGGGGTTTAGTTTCCTACAGCCCTCTGAAGTGATTTTTAACATTGCAACTTGAAACTTTAAGAGAACAACTACATTTTTAAGTATGGCCTAAAACAGCTTCAACACGCTAAGAAAACATCAGTTTGTGCCCTCTGAAGTGATTTTTAACATTGCAACTTGAAACTTTAAGAGAACAACTTAATTTTTTAATATGGCCTAAAACAGCTTTAATCCGCTGAGAAAACATCAGTTTGGGCCCTCTGAAGTGATTTTTAACATTGCAACTTGAAACTTTAAGAGAACAACTTAATTTTTTAATATGGCCTAAAACAACTTCAACACACTGAGAAAACATCAGTTTTGGCCCTCTGAAGTGATTTTTACTATTGCAACTTGAAACTTTAAGAGAACAACTTAATTTTTTAGTATGGCTTAAAACAGCTTCAACACACTGACAAAACATCAGTTTGTGCCCTCTGAAGTTTTTTTTAACATTGCAACTTGAAACTTTAAGGGAACAACTTAATTTTTTAGTATGTCTTAAAACAGCTTCAACACACTGAAAAAAACATCAGCTTGTGCTCTCTGAAGTGATTTTTAACATTGCAACTTGAAACTTTAAGAGAACAATTTATTTTTTTTAATATGGCCAAAAACAGCTTCAACACACTGAGAAAACATCAGTTTGGGCCCTCTGAAGTGATTTTTAACATTGCAACTTGAAACTTTAAGAGAACAACTTAATTTTTTAGTATGGCTTAAAACAGCTTCAACACCCTGAGAAAACGTCAGTTTGGGCCCTCTGAAGTGATTTTTAACATTGCAACTTGAAACTTTAAGAGAACAACTTAATTTTTTAGTATGGCCTAAAACAGCTTCAACACACTAAGAAAACATCAGTTTGGGCCCTCTGAAGTGATTTTAAACCTTGCAACTTCAAACTTTAGGAGAACAACTTAATTTTTTAGTATGGCCTAAAACAGCTTCAACACACTGAGAAAACATCAGTTTGTGCCCTCTGAAGTGATTTCCCATTAACAAAAAATGGAGAGTATCTCGATACAAAACAACACGATAAAAAATAAAGCATGTGTCTCATTGACTTTTTTGATCGAGAGTTCAAAACAGAAGTTTGTGAAAAATTCCAAACATTTTAGATTTTTTTAACCCCCCATATTAATTTGTCTTCACTCTGTAGGGGGCATTACAGCGACACTTTTTGTATTTCCACATTGAGCTGGTTTAGGGCCGAGAGTTTAACAACTGATTTACATTTGACGCAAATCAAAGTTTGTATGTGCAAATGGGAGCATTTTCAAAGAATGTAAATTTTCAAAAGGTTTTGGCCAAAATGCAAGTTATCAAAAATTTATAGATGACTTTTGATGTCCCACTTCTCTAGATGATCTCCAGCAAATTTGAGCCCATCAGTGAAACCCCCTAGGGTTAAAATACAACTTTTGCCCCATATAAAATATTCTTCACTCTGTAGGGGGCGCTAAGGCGCCAATGTCCGTTTTTCCACATTGAGCTAGTTTAGGGACGGGAGTTGAACAACTGAGTCACATTTGACCCAAATCCGACTTTGTATGTGCAAATGGGAGCAACAAAAAAAAGAGAAAAATAATTAGGCTAAGATTCACGGCTCCGCCCTGCAAATACCGTAAAAGTTATCAAACATCTATGGATAACTTTTGGTGTCCCACTTCTCTAGATAATCTCCAGCAACTTTGAGCTCTGTCAGTGAAACGCCCTAGGAGAAGTGCGTTAAAATAGGACATTTACCCCATATTAAATTATCTTCACTCTGTAGGGGGCGCTAACGTGCCAATGTCCGTTTTACCACATTGAGCTGGTTTAGGGCCAAAAATTTAACAACTGATTGACATTTGATGCAAATCGGAGTTTGTACGTGCAAATGTGAGCATTTTCCCAATATTTTATATTTTGTCTTTTTTGGCTCCGCCTTGCAAACACCGTAAAAGACTTTCGGTGTCCCTCTTCTCTAGATGATCTCCAGCAATTTTGAAGCCCGTCAGTGAAACGCCTAGAGAAAATGCATTAAAATACGTGAACAAAAATTTGGATGCTGCTGCTGCTGAAGACGAAGTTCCACCATAGCCACCAGCAAACATTTGCGTTATTTTTACACATTTGGCAACATCTGCCTGAGGAGCTTGTCGCTTTTAATGTTTAATCTTTTCCGCGCCTCCTTTCCGCTTCGTGCTGCTATTCTCCATGTTCTCCTCTTTCTCTGTACGTTTGACTGATTGACAGTCACACATTCCTATGTCATAGTTCATAAGCTGTTTGTTTGTATGTGAAACGTTTTTGTACTTGATATGGGAGTGTTTTAAGTGAGGTTTAAGGATTTCTAGCTGTTTTTCTCTTTACAGTCTTTTGTATGTTATTGGTTTGTGTGTTTCTGGGTGGATGTTGTCGTTAGTGTTAAATATTGTAAATGGTAAATGGTCAGAGATGTCATTTATTAATATTCCGTTGGTTAGATCTGAATTTTGTATGTTTGTGAAGATGTTATCAGATTAATATGTTCTGTCCCTTTGGTCTCGTAATTTTTACTGTTTCACATTCCATTACTCCTTCACAGTTGTACTCATCGATTCTAGTATCTCCATTTCATTGTTATCTTTTATGTATAATGCCACCCCACCACCTGGCGTATATAATCTGTTCTTACAGACAAATGTATATCCTTTTATTGTAAAGTTCATACCTTTTTGTTCATTTAGCCAAGTTTCTAACAGTGCTGAGTCCTGTCATGGCAAATTTGCGGTTGACCTCATTTGGAGACATGATTTATTGCTCTTGTTGAATGATTTTATAAAAAAAGATTTATTATAAAATTAAATAAAAAAGGAGTAAAAAAGAAGCTTCCATCCTGAAAGAATGAAAGGCAAAAGGCTCGTTGCAGAGCAAAAAGGCAAGACCCACTCTAACTAACAGTTTCACAGCTTAAGCTTTTATACAGATAACAGAAAAAGTTCCACCCTGAGGTGAGGAGAAGGAGGGAGTCAGATGCCCAACAGTGGGGTGTCCACGCTCCACCTAGCTATAAGCCTTTGGTGTGGCTTATAAACAAAGCAAAGGAAGAACAAAACCCACGTCGGCGGGGTCCTCAGGGCTTGGTCTAGGCTCTTGTTCTGGAGCGTTTTTTCAACAGAGTGTGTGTCTCGTGAAAAAGAAAATCAGCTCCAGTGCTTCTTTGTGCACCGCACCTGAGAAGCCAGCTTAGACGGTGTAGTTGTTATAACGCCGGCTCACTCAGTGGCCTTGTCGGTTCCCCCTTCATTGTTCGGTCAGCCTCCGTCTCAGCATCAGCTGGTGTCGGCAATCATCTGCTTGGATCCATGTCGCCTGCTCCGCGACCTTCACTGCCATGTGGGTCATCAGCTGAATTCGGAAAGTGTCGGTCCACCTTTGGTCGTTCATTTCCGGTCGGCGTGTAGATGATCGGTTGTTGTCTGAGGAAGGGTAGTCTCCACACACCTGGCAACCTCTCTTGGGATCGGTTGGTACCTGCACAGAAGAAAAGAGGGGGGGAAAAAAACAAAAAACAAAAACAAAACAAAACAAAACAAAACAAAACAAAACAAAACAAAACAAATCAAATCAAATCAAATCAAATCAAAACAAAACAAAACAAAACAAAACAAAACAAAACAAAACAAAATAAAATAAAATAAAATAAAATAAAATAAAATAAAATAAAATAAAATAAAATAAAATAAAATAAAATAAAATAAAATAAAGTTTAAAGAGAAGGGGTGTTAGGGTTACTTAACTAACTAAATTAATAGTTAGTACGGCTTTGGCACTCAGTTATAGCTTCCAGGAAGGGAGAGACAGGTCAGAGGTCAGGATCTGAGAGCTTTTCAGATCCTAAAAGGTGCTGTTGCACAATCACACAATGGTTAGGAGTGGGTTAGTGAGCTTTTAGCTATGCCTAGCTCAAAGTTATCTAAAGCCCATTCACACGTGAGTGGGAAAATATGAGGCTGAAAGAAAAGCAGGAAGAATTAATTTGATTCTCCTTTCCTGGAGCAAGGAGAAGCATAGCTGGAGTTGCAGTGATTCTCAAACTGTGGTACGTCTACTACCAGTGGTACACTGATACCTGGTGAGAAGCAACATTTTGAGAACCACTGTCAAAGGACATGCAAGTTGGACGAAGAAGTGTGGAGCATGACTACATGTCTTCTCAAGATTAATACATACAATTGGGAGACATGGAGATGTGAGAAAGCTAAATAAGTTTAACCAAATAAATAAATAATGTTATTTATTTATTTAAATTGTTTGTTTTATTTTTCTTTGCTATCCCTTATTTATGAAGGAGAAATCTTATTCTATCCTTTATTTATTCTGAATAATGTTAACACTCCACACCTAATAACATAACCTAATTATTTTATAGCGCTGAATTTGTCAGTTCATTTATTTCATTATTTTCCCCTATAATTGTTATTTGAGAAGTAATTTACTTCATTTTTAAGCTAAATTGGTGGCAAAAGTGTCTCCTATTCTGTGTCTGAACCAGAGTTAAGGAAGATTATTGGCCCTTTAAGGTTAGACAGAATTAAAGTTAAGTTGAGTCAAACAATCATATTGTCTTTTGCTCTCTGTATTTATCCCATTCGTAGGAGTGATGAGCCATAGCACAGTTTTGAGAGCTTCCTTAAATGCTCGGAAGTTACTTAACTTTAAACTATCTCATTTATATCAATCAATTATCAAGAATTTCAGGAGGACCCTCTTTAAATCTCAGGCGACCCAGATTGGGCCACCAACCCGATGTTGAGAACACTTAATCTTATTCCTAAATATGTCTAAACCCAGTGAAAGTGTTTTATGGTCTTGCACGCTATGTGCTGGTGGGGGAAGAAAATGGTTGGAGGGTTTTGAAGGATATCATTTTCCTATGATAAAATATAAATCAAAAATCAGAGGGACGTTGGCCCTCTCCCTTCCCTTTTTTTTTACATAAGAATACATTTGGATTCTTAAAACTATATGATAAATATCATTGGAAAATCAGTTATCTGATCATTTTGGATGTGTCTCCGTTTTCCTCTCTCTTGTCCGCCTGCTTTTGTGCCCTCCAGTATCCTTGACCTCCTCCTCCTCAGCCATAAAGGTCAAAGCCAGGGTCAACTGTACGCTCCTTTTAGAAATTTGAAGATCTGTCCCCACTTTCGCAGTTGGAATGGAAGTCTCTGTAGTCTCTGGAATAGATATTATGTTAGAACATCCACAATATGTCATATTGTCACGTGTCTATTTCAGTCTATTTCATCAAAAGAAGCAGTGACCAGGCATGACGGCTGTAGGAGGCAGGATCGGAGTCGAAAAGGTGGTGGCATTTTCTGTTCGGAAACACTCAGAAACAAAAAGAGAGGAAAACATTAAGACTTAAATGAATAATTTAAAACTCTCTTTTCTTTTGTTGGATTTGATTCGTCTCCTTTGAATATACAGCCAGCGACCTGTATATTGGAAAAAACAACACAATAACAACTAAGACGAAGACATAGACAAGTGTACACAACAACGAGTATACACATACAACAACAAAAACATGGACACTGAACATGAACAGTAAGGTCAGTCAAGGTCAAAGCCAGTCATTCAACTGAAAGTGGTATTATATATTAAAAACGTCTTTTTGTGTTTTTAAACACCCAGAAAAATAACCTTTAAAACCTGGTAAACTTTTTAGAAGGCCCAAAGCCTAAAACCATAAATCCATTAACCAGCAGCAGTGAGATCTGAACACCCCACTACATAATTGGCAAAAACAGGGAGAAGATCTAGTGCATCAAAACCCAGGAGGAAAGGAAGGTGAAACAGAGGAACATGTGTAGTCAAGCAGCCATTCATCGGTCAATCACTCAATGACATGTCCACGGCACATTCGCACTCACAACGCGGTTCTCTCAGGCATACGTAACGTGTCATCATTCAGTCATTCATGCACCGCACACGTTCATGCCTCAATTTTCACGTCCATGCATTCACAAGGTTTCGCTGCATAGTGTCTAAGTAGGATATAGGCCTCATCTAACCCACCAGCGGCTATAGTCAGTCCACCTCCTCTCTCGGGGTCAATGAGCTCTTATTGTCCCCCCATGCTTGGCAACTATTTAGCATTAATTAATTGCTTTTAACTGGTATCATCTGATTAATAAGAGGTACGCTCCTTTTTACTTCCGCCTTGGCGGAGTCTACACTTAGATTATTGCCCATGGTAGTACTGACAGTCTGCTGTCTGCTGATCAGGCAGGAATGGCACGGCCGTGCACTAATAACCAAACTCAACCCCGGTCTGCAACCGGGGGAAAACTCGACCGCTGGTAATTCCAGAAATTTAAGAAACATTTCTGAATCAGCAGGAACCTCAACCTCCACTCTTGAAAATGAAGCGCTTGGGAAAATAACTCAACCCCGGTCTGCAACCGGGGGAAAACTTTGCACAACTGCCAGGACTTTTGGGCACCTCTAATATTATTCAACTTTAACTGGACCAGAGCCAGCCTCTAACAACCCTCACTCTAAGGGAACATAGACTGAGAAATTTGTTCAGAATGATATTCGGTTACCAAGCATGTATCAAATCAGGTGGGCCGCCATCCCCTGGCAAGACAGTATGACGCATGTTCAGCGAGTCAAGGATGGTGTCTGGGAGAGAGAAGCATTCCCCAGGAATTGTTCCGCCTATCAGAAAAGAAAGACCCCCCAAAGAGCGCTTCCCCTAGCAACGTTTATCCTTTTTCTGCACATTAAACCAGGACTTCTTGTTTGAAAAGTAATTGCCTATGTACTCATAGCAACTATTGGGACAGTTTTCTCAGGAAAAATTTGGTACCCCCCTGCTGTCGAGTGGCTTCGGGCCGGCAAGACAGTCCGACGCGGTAAGGAGGAGGCGCGCAAAATGAAAACGATGAATGTTGAACTAGGCTGTCTGTCGCAAGCAGCTTCAAAAGGGTAAGGTACAGATTGTTTACGAGGGTATTGGTCAAAAATGTCAAAATGTAAACTTGGTTGAGGCTGCGCAGTCCTCAATCTCCATCTCAATTTTCCTGAAATTGAGTAAAAACAAAAGAGTAAAAGAAGAATCGTTCAGAAATAACAAAGAAGAAAAAAACGTGTGAGCTCAAAAAAATCATGGCCAATAAAAGAATAAAAAATAAAAACTTCAGCTCCAAAAGCTGAGGCAACAGAGGGCTCTTTCTTCAACGAATGTAACCATATCTTGCATTGTGGGGGCCTCCCCTGAACAAGAAAATAAAAGGAAAGAAAAGCAAACAAAAACAAACCCATTAGTAACACTATTTTCCTCCCTTTTGTTTGTTTTTTTCTCATAAAGGCAAAAGCAGTGTAAATAAATGAGCAACATAATGAATAAAAGCAAAGATAAATGATGGGCACACATGGTCTCATGTGGCAAACAGAAGGGTTCTGTGTGAAGTTATGGTGGTACTGTGTTTCAGCTCATAGTTATGAACGTGAGTGTGTGACTGTATAACTGGTCTGTCTGCTTAGAGCACACCTTCTTTTAAGTGTATCTCAAAGCGTGTGAGAGAATAAATGAAAACAAAATAATCTAGCGTACAGTCAGAAAATAGAGGGGTTAGTATTGTCCTATTGAAGGAGAAGCTTGTTGGCTATTTGCTAGTTGTCCCCCCCACCGCCAAAGTTCAAGGCTAAAGTGATATAGCACTACCACCAAAGGCTGTGGTGGACTTCTTATGGCTTGGTATCCTCGTGGCTTTTGAAACAGTGTGTTTTTTGGTGAAGATGTTCCAGCAGACGTGTGATCAGTCTGCAGTTGCTGCCCATCATTCAGGCAGTAATCGTGGCGTTTAACCCACAACTCATTGGTGAGGGAGTGTCCAACCAACTCCGCCGCCCACAGGTTCTCAGTCTTTGATGATGGTGCAGGATGTGTTAATCCCAGCATTGGCCCATTCCACAGACAATGAAGAGTTGACTTGGGACCGAGCGAGTTATTTCGTTGCAGCATTGCTTTGCTGAATGGGAGAGTTGAGTCCTTTGATAGTCGATTTCCTTCTGAAGCTTGGTCCTTTGTATGATGTTGACATTTCATTAGCATAAGGGTTGGAGGTGATGTCATTCATTAAGAGCTTTCTTTGAAGATGTCGTTTCTTCAGGGACAACCGCAAAGCCAACAGAAACTAACATTAAAATAATAAAAAATTATAATCATGATAACAGTAATATTAAAATAAAATAAAATGAAATACTGTATTCATCTGTGTGTGTGTTTGAGTGTGTGTTGCTCATAGTCATTTTAGAGTGGACCCCAGATATATCAAACATGAAATCAAATGAAATTTAAAATAAAAATAGTGTCTGTGTTGCAATGGCTTAGCACTATTCTGTAGGCAGAAGGAAAGCTGAGAAACCACAACGTTGTCACTAACGCTGTTAGTTTTGGGAATCTACGTATTAATAGCAGACCGTATTACAAGTATGTAGTGTCTTAATCATGTGACCTTTCACTAAACTGGCCAATGAGGGGTGCTACGCATGGACAGAGTCCAACAGTGTGTTTGTATGTGTAAATCATCTCTCTCTCTCTCTCTCTGTGTGTGTGTGGGTGTGTGCCTCTCTCTCTCTCTGTGTGTGTGTGGCTCTCTCTCTCTCTGTGTGTGTGTGGGTGTGTGCCTCTCTCTCTCTCTCTGTGTGTGTGTCTCTGTGTGTGTGTGGGTGTGGCTCTCTCTCTGTGTGTGTGTCTCTGTGTGTGTGTGGGTGTGGCTCTCTCTCTGTGTGTGTGTCTCTGTGTGTGTGTGGGTGTGGCTCTCTCTCTGTGTGTGTGTCTCTGTGTGTGTGTGGGTGTGGCTCTCTCTCTGTGTGTGTGTGGGGCTCTCTCTCTCTGTGTGTGTGTGTGGGTGGGGCTCTCTCTCTCTCTGTGTGTGTGTGGGTATGCCTCCCGATGTGCGCGTGTACAACACATGTCCGCACGTTCAGCTGAGAAAGAAGCCAAAACGCACAGAAAATACAGCAGCCGACTCTCGTCCAAAATGAAAGCATTAAAGCCAAACAACCAAAGGGAGAAATCTGATTCCATTCACACGTTTAAACAAAATAAAAACAAAGATTAAAAAAAAAAAAAAAAAAAAAGTAAAACTCACCGAAAGCTTGCCGGTTTCATGATCTGAGTTCACATCATACCAAGATTGTATATGCGTATGCATATATTATTTGTTTATTGGATTCTTCATCTGTTTGATTCCATTATCAGTGTTTTACTCCCTGTAGCCTTCACTACAGTTTAGGTTAGGGTTGGGGTTTTAATCTATTTTGATATTGGTACAGAGGTGAACTCGTTACATGGCACCGGGGTGTTTTGGAAACTTTGGTTGCCTTTCTATCCTATGGTCAGGACCTCACAGGCTGTCCGTGGAGGTGCCTGAACAAAACCAAAGTAAATAATGACCAGCCGTACTAGATGCCTGAACAAAAATATCCTGAAGAAAAAATATAGGGAACTTATAATATTGAAAAGCAAAGAACTTCAACCATTTCAGCCTTTCTCATGGCAGTCTTTTCACTGTGTCAAAGCACAGAACAGCTGAAGGAGGAGAGAACCTTCAGAATGATGAAAATCAATACAGTGCTCGACTGGTTGTCTGTCTATCAACACAGAGCGAATATATATATGTAAATGAAATCTTTTATATATATATAAAAAGGCAGCTTTACCTTAATAGTCCAAATTGGTGTTTGAGGATCAACCGATGGTTCGTGGTCCAGTCTCTGTCCGAGGGGCAGACCACCGTGGGGCAAACTAGGAGTCCCATGCCAAAAAAACAACTGGCTTTGGGATTTTAAGTGCGTCCACTCTCCAGTGCTGGTCCACGGCAGAAGCCCCCCAGAGTAGAAGATGGATCCTGTTCGTGATCGCCAATTTGTCACGGCAAATTTGCGGTTGACCTCATTTGGAGACATGATTTATTGCTCTGGTTGAATGATAGAGTCCAGGCGGAGCATTGATGATTTTATAAAAAAGATTATAAAATAAAATAAAAAAGGAGTAAAAAAGAAGCTTCCATCCTGAAAGAATGAAAGGCAAAAGGCTCGTGGCAGAGCAAAAAGGCAAGACCCACTCTAACAGTTTCACAGCTTAAGCTTTTATACAGATAACAGAAAAAGCTCCACCCTGAGGTGAGGAGAAGGAAGGAGTCAGATGCCCAACAGTGGAAACGTTTGAGGATGATGAAGACGTGTATATTATGAGGAAGATTGGGCGCCACTCTTATCTATCCTTGAAAGTGTGTGTGTTCGTGTGTATCTGCATGTGAGTTTGGCCTTCAGCAGAGACTCTGTGTTGCACTGAGTACAATACAATCTGTACTGTTTAATCTAACATGATTCAGCTGTTCAAAAGTGCGAAGAGTAATGGAGTCATCATGTATTAAAACATGACAAATTGTACACATGAACACACATTTGACGATATTATGATGAATATAAAAATTGCCATAACAGTCCATATCCATGATTACCATCAATAATGTTGTTGTTTAGGTGGATCCTTCGTATTTTCCCAGGTCTTCCATCGTTTTTTGATGAGGATTGGTTTTCCGTTCTCTTCTCCCAGTGGTGTGATATAAATCCTGCAGTTTCTTGTCCACGTCTTTAGAATAAGGTTCTGCAGGGCCATTTTTAACCATTTTTCTTTTCGTCTTGGGCCCAAGTTTTCTTTTCAGGTTGTTAATCTCTAGTGTTGTGGTGGTCAAGACCGGTCTTGGTCTCGAGACCAAATTTTAAAGGTCTTGGTCTTGTCTCGGACTCTGAAGCATTTTGACTCGGTCTTGTCTCGGACTCGGGCTGCCCGGACTCAGGATTTTCCGTCAAGATCGTTCGAGACCAGCACTAATTCCTGCTATTTTTAAACTTTTTTATAATGTGATAATAACACGGAGAAGAACGGGATAAAACAATCCTTTATTCATTATTTAATCTACCCTGTATAATGACCACAACCTTCCTTAATGTGACTAAGTGACGTGTGTGACACACTCATACGTGTGTGACACACTCATACGTGTGTGGCTACGGTGTCAGTTTGGACCACGGAGCGCAAGGGAGATATGAACTAATCACCAGTAAAACTCCAGAAAACAATCACCAGTAATAAATATTATCTCCCTGGTAAAGACAGTAGCTCTAACAACTGGTAAAATGATAAACTGATGATATTACAGTCTGTGAAGGCTGGATAGGGGACGCACTTACTCTGCTTCTGGGTCCTAGTGCCAGCCGAGCGGTGAAGCCTGTTCCGTTTACCGTGTGTTTAATAAGTCCGTGTGTGTCCGTGTGAAAGTCTGCATGTTTATGCATCTGTCCATCCACTCTTTTCATTATATCCATGTCTTTTAAGGCTTTATTACATAATGTCGGCTGTAGTCCGGGCCGCCGCCATCTTGGTTTATGTCGTCACCAGCACGTCATCGCCGCAGAGTTGCACTAGCCCAGAATGACTTAAATAACTGCAAAGAGGTCTTATATTAGTCTATTTTCTTTTTAAAGTGGTTTTTTTGTGTCTTTAGACTCCAATTACATGTATGTATATAATATGTTCCTCACAATATAAACAGGTTCACAATATAATTTTTTATAGTTTCTGTTTCCACTGTATCCAGAATAATAATAATTCTCAACAAGAACTATTGATTAATTTGTTACATGACTTTTCCAGGGTTTGAGTTTGTTTTATTTAGTTTCACATCTACCTGTAGCTCTATGTTTTTTACACTGCTGACAACTTGTTTGTAGTTTTATTTCAGAAAGTTTCACTTTTACAGTTACAGTTGGAAACCTTCGTTAATTGAATATCCTAGTTATTTTACAGCAACCAAATTAAACTATATTAACTAAGTGAATTAATAAAAATGGCCTGTGTAAAGGCTTTTTCAAACTAAAAAAATATCTTGTGAACTCTGTGACCTGTTAAACCTGAACAACTGAAAGAATCAGAATCAAGAATCATTATTTCTTGGCAGAAATACTTTTAAACACTTGCTGTACATTCAGCTGACATAAAAATCTTGTTTTCAAATATGTAGAATATTTGTGAATTTATCAGTAGCAGTAGTTTAATATTTTAGTTAATTTTTTGCAGGCACCTTTTTTGTCCGTCAAATGTATTTAAAATAAACTAAAATTAAAGAGAGATGTAACTGTTGAACCTTGCCAGAATTTTATTTATTTATATATTTTTTTAAATTGAAAAAAAAATGTTTATGGTCTTGGTCTTGACTCGGTCTCGGCTCCCGAAAGTCTTGGTCTCGGTGCATTCTGGTCTCGGGCAAGTCTTGGTCTCGGATAGTGCGGTCAACACTATTAATCTCCCAAGGTCGTGTTATCGGAGCAAGTGAAAACACGTCTGCTCTCTCCGAAGACCAGTAAAGACTTTACCTGGTTCGGTACGGCTTGACAACATATAGTAGTACTGACAGGTCTTCCAATTTCTGCTGGTGATGGAAGTTTTCTCTCAATTGGGGTTGTTCTAACCTGCAGTAAGGCTATTTGGATGTTATCACCTTGTGGTAAAGTTTTCTTTTTCACTGATTTGATGTATCGCACATGTCTCTCAATGAATCTATTACTCTTTGGATAATGGGTGAGAGCTTGTAACATGTCCGATTCCCTTGTCCGTTTTGAATTTCTTTAAGGCCTGTCCAGAATAATGTGGTCCATTGTCCATTAGTATTTCATCTGGACATCCAAACAGTGACATGTACATCTGCATCTTTTGTGTGACTGCATGGCTGGACACAGGCACAGTCATTTAATCAACAACCAGGTATTTGGAATATCTCTCCACAGTTAGTACATATTGTAGGCCCCAAATCCCAAACAGATCAGAAGCTAGATATTGCCATGATTTAGATAGTATGGAGTGTGGGGTGAGAGGTTCCTTTCGTGTTCCATATCATGTTATTTTTCATCAGTCCTCTCAATGCCTTTTCAGCGAACTTAGGTATATAAGGAGCTAAATAGGTTAGCAGGGGTTGGCATTTTTTGGATATCTCTGGTTGTGTACAGGTTACCAAAGAATAAGATGCAGCTTTGTATTATCAAGCACTTGTCGCTGTAAACACCAAACCTGCCTGTGCTGCTTGCTATGCTGACCACACCTTGGAGACCTTCGAGGATTTGGTCCATCTTGGCCTGAAAGAGATCTTGAGACACACTTAAACCAAATGGCAAACGTTTCCAACAATATTTGCCAAAAGGTGTGCAAAATGTAGTCAGTAGTTGTGATTCTTTGTCTAAATGAATTGACCAGTAGCCTGCCTTTGCATCCAGTTTGCTAAACATTTTTGCATTTGCAAACATTGGGTTGAGCTATTCAACGGTTGGAATCTTGTGTGGACACCTCTTGAGGCTGTTGTTTAGCTCTTTTGGATCAAGACATATCCGTAGCAAGCCATCTTTTTTCATTCCATATGCACGGCTGGAGCACCAGTCTGTGCGCTCTTCGACTTTTCACACCACAATAGTTTCAACAGTTCACTTGTTGGAAGCCCAACTACAGCTGGTCGTGGTACATCTACAACATAAAACTTTGCATTGACCCACTTGGTGTTCTTGTCCTCACATGGAATTAATATAGTCCTTTGGCAGTGAATTCTGTGACCACAGTAATCTGATAAATGTGTGTGACATTTTTTCAGTCTGCTTGTGGCTTTTCACAAAGCATTTGATTCACTTGAACATGGCTTTATCTCATCTGCAATTGGGAAATAAAAGTTTGGCAATTATTTTCACAAATCAGTAAACACTATACTATAGGAGTAATAGCTCTTATAAGTATAAAGGCTCTTTTTATCATTGTGAAGCAGAATTCACCAATCCTTGGATTGTTCACCAATAGGGAACGTGCGCTTGGTTTAGACCGTATTGAGAGGTTAAATCCGTCAATGACTTCATCAAGATTCCCCTCAAAATGCGGCAATGCATCGAGGTTGTCCCTTATGTTAGCTAATCCTCATCCGTTAGCTGCTGCTCAGCAACAACACAGGCCGAGCTACGGATGCCAGGTTAAACACCCTGTTAATGTTATTTAACTGACACCTACCAATATTCCAAGTTACACTTACGTCACCCATGACATATTTTAAAATAAAAATGAAAAATATTAATGTAAGATACCAGAGGATCTGTTTGATATTTGGATGCAAGACCTTTAAAAATACATAAACTACTTCATGATGTAAACTGGAACCACCTGGAAACCATGTGTACAGGTAAGCATAGCTACACCAATCAGCTGATCAATTTGGACACTGAGGGAAGGGATGGGTTTCTTTACAAAAATGTAATTTTATTGGTATAAAAAACTAAAACAAAAAATTGGAAGTGGATTACAGATCATACATGTCATTTCCATTCACAAAAGGATACTTAAAATAAAAAACAACAAATGACATATTGGATTTCCATTTAAAAATTACAAAATTAAGATTGAAATTTAAGGCATTTTTTATCAACTCAAGAAAGGATGAAAAAAAACTTTTAAAAACTGGTTTTTATTTTATGTTCATAAAAATGAAATCTTATCATACTGTAACAATGAAAAACTTTTTTTTTCTATTTTCCAACATATCTTCTTTTTGTTTTCAGAAACAGAAGATGAAAATAAACCAGGTTTTTAACCTTGATGAAGTAAAAATCCTAGAAATTCAGTCTTAATTTTTGCACTTTAAAATGAAAATCAAATAACTACTAATTAATGTCCTTTTCTGGACAGAAAATCCAATGACAAAACATACAGTGGCTTGTTTGCCTGGGACACAGATTACATATGTTTAACTGTTCAGCAGCAGTAACAATGTCATAATACCAATTACATGGTCAACATGGACACTGTGGGTTATTGCTTGAATATTTTATGTATGAAGAAATAAACATCTTGAAGTGCCCACACAAGCATGACTCATTTAGGCAGTGCAAATCAACAATAGTCCATGGTAATGTTTACAGACCAAGTCTAAAATAAAATAGAAGCCTTCACACCTCAGCCACATTTGACATATTCGAGGACATCTCGGTCTCTATAATGTGGAAGATGGTGGTTTTTATTTGCTGGTTTTTTAAAATAACACAAGGTCTTGAATTTAATTTTTACACATGAAACAAAAAAAAAAAGGTCTGCGAAAGAAAAAGAAGAAAATGGCTGGTAAAAAAAATGACTGTAACCAATAAACAAAAAAGCATTTCTTCACATGCTAATGTCCTCATAATCAAACTGAATGTGAGCAGTAATTTATCCCCAAATAAATGAATGAATGAATGTCCACATTCATGTTAGAGCTCTACATGATTAACTCTTCCTGGCTCATCCATGCCGAAGAAGGACGTTGGGAGACCGTGGACGTCCCGTTGTCTCTTCACAAAGGCAGAAAAGGAGGAGACGCAGTTGCCGATGAAGTGGTCGGCTCGGCCCAAAAGGTACAGGTCCGTCTGTGCGAAGTCCGGCTGGAGGCTCACCACTTTCACCTAAAGAAATAACAGCTTAATCCCCTGCTCACTACACACATTGGTTGCGCTCAATGGATGAACTTCCTATATATTATACAGACGTGTGCTCACGATGCGCAATTAAAGATAGATACTTGTGTGTTTGTTTTTTTGTTTTTACAAAACACAACATCTCCATTGTAAACTGCACTTTCTTCCTATTTTTTTAACTTTAGGATGGACACTGCTGCCTGTCTTGTATTCCTAAAATGCAATTTTCAATTATAATTTTGATTAAAGATGCTTGACCACTTAACTCACATTTTAAACCATAGCTGTATTTAGGGCCCTGTGATTTCCACATTAATGGTCTCTGGTGAAGAAATACAAACAAGGGGTGGGGTGGGGGCTCTCTGAAAACTTGAGCAGCCTTTGTCAGCTTCACCTGCTCAGTGTTTGAACAACACATCTCGTCTGTGGTACAGAAGATCTGTGGGAAAAAGTTGTCTGTTGCTGTTAATGAGATCACTGATGCCAGGGATTGTAGAGTCTTAAACATTGTAGGTTCATGATAACTTCTAATACTGTACAACTGCCCACTAGTGGTGAAAAAACTAATGCATCCTTGTGTCTATTTATTTTTTGTCTAATTATTGCATAATCAATAAACACGGGACGTAATGTTAAACTGTCCTTTGTGCCAAAAGATGGTAGGCACATGAGATTTACCTTTTGGGAGTGGCATGGACGGTGGGAGCTGTGTCTCAGATATGGGAAGGATGTAAATTTGGGATGCATTATCAGTAGCGTTCCTTTGAATCAGGCAATGTTTCGGCCTACACTAGACACCCTCGTCAAAGGTGGCCAGCTACCAGGGCTGGGCGATATGGACCAAAACTCAAATCTCAATATTTTTTTCTCAAAATGGCAATATGCAATTTAAATCTTGATATAAAGTCTAACCAGAAAGACGATTCTGGATTAAATTTGCTGATGAAAAATGCCACACTGGCACATCTATTACTCCTGTAAGGGACAGCATGTGATAGTGAGTTCTGTAGTGTGGCTTGATAAGGGGAAGGTCTGGGTTAGGATGCACTCAGAAATCCATTCAACTGTGCTTTTCATTTTTATTCTCGATATATTGCCCAGGCCTACAAGCTACAGGGTGATCAAGCCTGAGCTTCCATTCCAAAACTGTTTCCCACTATCTCCTATCTGCAGCTTTAGGCCACCTCACACTCGGTCTGTGCCCTGTGTTATTTCTTCCAAACATCCTCCACTTCTTTGGTTGATTCTCAGCCCCTTAAGGGATGTTATTTTCCCAGCCACTGGTGCACACCTGTTCTATGCCCAATCATGAGAAGCCTGGTTGTTTCATTGGTGCAGTCCACGGGACTATGCAAAGGAGTGCCTTGATCTGGAAGCATGTCATGATTTGTTCCCTAGCCTAGCCAGGGCCCTTCTGTCTGAAGTCATGTCATCAAGATCATTTACATTAAGTTGATCAACACTTAATCAATTAACCTCCTTAGATTCAGTAAACCACTGAACCCTGAGGGAAAATTGGGTAACATTAATGGGGCAGTATTATGAAAAAATAACTTTAGAATGGTTTTGCTACAGTGACATACACGAGGCCGGATTAACCATATGGGCAACTGGGCAAATGCCCAGGGGCCCGCAACCTCTAAAGGGCCCGTGACAGTGAGGGCATAAGGAAAATATCTGGTTTCCTCTTGCTTATTATGTAAACTGTCCGCCGCCCGGAGCAGTTGCGCTGCACAGAAACCCTGTACCTGCCTGTAACTGTGAGCTGAGACCCTGGCGGCTCAAAGCCAGGTGGTTCAAAAATGCCAGTGGTTCAAAAATGCCAGTGTGCCGTGAGGCAAATCCAGGTGTGCCGTGGGATTTTGTGACAACATTCATACATTATTATTTAGGGCCCAAAAACGCTTTTTTTTTTTAAAATGGGGAAATGTTTCCGGGGACCTTTATTAGGTGCACCGCCCACTCCCCTCCAGTCCTGGCTGCTTCAAACAGCTCCTAAACAACCCGAAACCCTCTGTCTAAACTGCCCAAAAACTACGCAAATCATCACTGACTCCTAAATACAGAGCCACCACTTTACTCCGTTTGTGAAGTTCCGCCCGCTTGAAATGCAGCGCTGCTCCATGAGAACGTGAGCAGCTTCACTTGCTCTGAGTCAGTGTTAACATCTCATCTGTGCTGCTACACAACATCTGCGGATAAAGATGTTTGTTGCTGTGGACGAGACCATTCATTTGTTTTTGTTTAGCTATTACAGTCTGGAATGATGTCATCAGGATCATTAAAATTCGGTGAATTTAAATTAAGTTGATCAAATCTTAATCAATAAACCTGATCAGATTCAGTAAACCATTAATCCCTGAGTGGAATTTGCAATTGGGTGACAATAATGCTGTTCTCATACATCTTTATATGACATAAATAATTAAAAAGGAGCAGTCAGAATAATCCATGTCACTACAACTTCTACCTTTTAATTGTATCTTACTTTATTTTTGACACATTTTTGTTTAATTATCTTTTTTTATTTATTTAGTTTTCTCACAGGAGTTAAAAACTAATATTTTATGAAAAAAATGATTATTTCTAAAAAAATAAAAAAAAATACACAAAAAATAATTTTTTTAATGTACTACTTTGTATGGACTCATTTCATAATACATAGACAAAATATACTTAATTTTTTATATAAATTTTGTAAATATATATTTAATGAGTAATGTAGTTGTCTGTCACATTTTATTACAGATATTGTACATGATATGAGAGATAACACGTGTTATGAAGGCTATTTTGCACAATAGGTGTGCCTTCAGATTTTTACTTTGGGAATCACTGCTCTACGCAACTCAAAAAATGCAAACATGGAGAGCGCTAAACGGAAACTAAAAAAGGCAATCAGAAACGCAGAAAATTTAAAGAAGCATATACCGAATATAGGTATTTTTTTCACTTCAGTGCATTTTACCAAATCAGCATTTCTTTGACAGAAATTGACAGGTTTCTAGATGCTTATGTTATGCCAGATTATACTGATGCTGATGTGTTTTATTTTCATAGCATCATATGCAAGTGAGGGGCTTTGACAAGAGGATATAGTGGTGCATTTGTATTTCTATGAGCATTTGGACATCTGTGCATCAAAATGCACTTGATGACAGTTAGATATTGGTGTATTGAGTAAATGTATGTATATTACTGAAATTTATTTATTCTTTTGCCATAATATAGTAATCCTGGGGTCGTGATGGTGGGGCCCATGAATGTTGTTGCCCAAGGTACAGCGAAGTGCCTATCTGGCCCTGGACATACATTCCTTTAACCGAGGGCCAAAGTTGAAAAAGTTCTGTTCCCTTCGATCCCTCCCTTGCTATTCCACATTTTGTAAAAAGTCAGCTCCAAACAGCGAGTTGGATTTTGGCCCCCTTATGAGTCATGAGGGGGAAGTCCTCCTCCTGACAATCCTCGTTCCTCCTACCCTCCTCCCTCTCAAACTACCTCAGAGGTAAAACAAACATAGTGAAGGCAGGTTGATATAACAGTTAATATGACAATATCTTTATGTTCAATATATAGAAGATAATCCAGTATAAAGATAAACAACAACAGTTTCACTTTTATTAGCCGTTATACCATCTTATATCACCTTTATGGAATGATCTGACGTGTTTGTGACCCAATACGATGCAGCGGTTGGGCAAAATAATGGACTATCGTCTTCAATGGACTATTCCTGCGGCCAGAAAAGAAAAAAGAAAGTGGTGTAGCAGCTCATGTGAGTGTTTGAAACAGCTGACTCAGCTGGTAGTTAATAGTTTACTTCCCTGCGGCGCAGACCAAGCGGTTACAATCAGTTCCACTTTTAGTAGCTGTTATATTACCTCGTATCGCTTTTATAGAATGATCTGACATGTTTGTGACCCAATGCGACACAGTGGTCAAATAAAACAATGGGCTATCCTCTTAAATGGACTATTCCTGTGGTCAGACGAGTAAGGAGGGGAAGGAAAACACATGCTGAAGCAGCACAAGCAGCATGTGTTTCCGCCCATCCATTCATCCATCAATTTTCTTCCGCTTTAACCAGGGCCGGGTCGCGGAGGCAGCAGTCTCAGCAGAAATGCCCAGACCTCCCGATCCACACACACCTCCTCAAGCCGTTCTGGGGGGACCCCGAGGCGACACCAGGCCAGCTCAGAGACATAGTCCCTCCAGCGTGTCCTGGACTTGTCAGAGGGCTAAAACTCCAGAAAACAGGCCAGTTTGGGGAAAATAAACCTAAAATACTATGTTGTTGGAGTTCTTTGAACAAATGGAGATGGGAGAGAAAAAAAAGCATAATACTGGACCTTTAATGCTGCTGTTATGCTGTCATTGTTTGCACACACCCAACACAGCATAACGTGGATGGCTGTTCATCATAGGAATGGGATCCACACAAGGTTCCTGCTGCTTAACAGAAGGTTTTCCTTGCCGCCATGATGAATTCATGTTGGGTGTGGGATACATATGTATGTGTATATACGTATATATGCATATGTGTGTATCCATAAAATGAAGAGTCCGTCCTTAAGACTGCTCTACTGTAAAGTGCCTTGAGATACCATTGGTTATGATTTGGCGCTATACAAATAAAGATTGATTGATTGATTGATTGATTGATTGATTGATATGACTTACCGGTATTATAAATCAGAACAATCCATAACACCTTTTAATTGTATTTTACACATGGTTTTATATCACAAAAACAATAACAGAATTTTAACAAAATGTATGTGGAAAACAAGGACTTTGGAAAATTATAATTTTGAAAAAAGTAAAAATGATTTTATAATTTATAATAATTCAATTTGCCTTGCCTTATAGGGTCCTTCTGTATTTCATGCAAAAGTTGTTCTCATAAATCCTCTGAAAGGGATTTACTCACAATCAAAAGTAAACAGTGTTTTTGACTCCATTACAAATATTGGGTTTGTTGACAAATGGTGACGTGACTTGAACTTGGAAAAAATTACTGTAGAATAATGCAAAGACGGTGCAGTCGAAGAAAAGCTTCTTTGGGGAGTGTTTTCACTTCATTCTTACTGACATTTCTTGTGTTTCTTTGCCCGACAAAGAGGACAGTGATTCATGTGACACACTAAAAGTTGTCGACAAAACAATGGCGGATGGTGATATTGTCAATCTGTGAAAAGAGCTGAAATGTCATGTTGGAAGTTTTTGGGCTCACACTGGCATTAACTTTTAGATAAAATACAGCTACAGTTTAAAAAATTTAATATGTGGTTAAGCAGCTTTAAAGGCAGCTTATTTCATTTAGAGAAAAAAAGAATAATTCCACATCGACTTTATTTGCCTGGGAGATACTTTGGTTTTAAACTAAACTTTTTTTTATTCAAATGTTTGTTTTTAGTTTTTCAGGTTTGACCTGCTAAGATTTCTATGATATACAAAAAATATGAGAACTGGGACATTTTGACTTCCATTTAAATCCGACACTTTCTCTTCTTCACTTCTAACTTACACATACACGAGCTGTCGCTTTCTCACCTTCCCTTTGAAGATCTTTTCTACGTCTCTGATGTGCGAGTCTGAATCAGTGGCGATGTAGACAGAGTTGGCGGAAGTCTTCTTCACCCACAGTTTGAGCGCCCGCTGTATCTCCGCAAGGTCAGGAAGGCACATGGTCATGGTGAGGGGGAGGGCGCTCTGGCGTTTGTAGCCAACACACTGAGGGGAGGCCATGAAGTGCGGCCCTGTGTCACCACTCTGCAGCAGCTTACAGGCGTTTTGCTGGATAAGGTAACAAAAATAAAAGTTACCAACAGAGTTGACTTCAGGAAATATAAGAAAATCCAATTTTCCACACACTCAGGAACAGAGCACAGGCTCAATCTGATTTGAAATGGCTAATTTTGTTTAACCTCCAAAGTAAATGCAAAAATTAACTTTAAAAGCACACAATGGTGCTTGATTAAACCGTCTACTTATTCCACGACATTCCTACTTTCGGAGGTGAGCATGTCTATGCTAAAACCCCCTTCAACCATCACCAAATTATTTTAAAGCTGCTGGAGACGATAATTTTTCATCAGATAAAGAAAAAAGAGCAGATTTACTAAAGGTCTGCAGCTGCAAAAACGTGCAAAAATGTCCCTACATGCACTGATAAATGGTGCAAACTGTCAAGCATTAGCAACATAGTGTGCAGAAAATGCATTTAGCAAGTTTGCATCTGATGAATATGTGATGTGGGCAGATCAGCTGTGAATGTGAATACATTAATGCAGCACGCACACTCACATGATCAAACCTAGAACTGTTTGTGGTGCCTGTTAGTGTTTTTGAGCATTTCCGCACAGAGATAGAAGTAGTGATGTCACAGGGAGAAAAAAAACAAAAGGAACTGATGTTTAATGGCTTTAAATAATTTTTTTTATGTATTAAAAGTCATTGATCGATAATAAATAATTATTTTAGAGTGTACACAAAAGAGCAGTGTACACTGTGTGTGGAGTAAAATTACTAATTTAACAGCCTGTGTGGCACTGGCACAGAGGGGAAAGCGTACAACTTGCATTCAATTATTAGACTACATTAGATATAGACAGTGACATGCCGTGAGCACTAGGACAGGGTAGGCAGGGCGTTCCAAATCGAGACCACTAATGTTAACACCAATGACAATTTCATATGTTTCTGCAGGCAAGTGTTGATTCAATTCAACTTTATTTGTATAGCAAAATTTACAACAAAGTCATCTCAATGCACTTATCAAAATGTAAAATTCATAAGAAATAAAAAACCCAACAAAATCAAAGTCGTAAAATACCATTAAAGAAACAAACAATTATTTAATATAGCCTCCATACTCTCCTAACAAGATATAGCTCATGACATGGCAGCGAATCCGTTTGTGTTGGAAACCAGAAACACAGAGAAAATTACAACAACTCGGAACAGCCTCAGTGAGGCGCATCCACAAAGCCAATCCTTCCTTTTGTACCATTCACTGTAGAAAATACGAACAATTTTCTGACCTTACCTTTGCTAAAGGTCTGGTAGCTAAGGTGTTGGTCTCCCATCTTTTAAAAGCTGTAATTTTTCCTCAAAAAGAAGTTTCTTTATCGTCTCTAGCGCTGTCATCCTGACTGTAGTGTTATCCCGCCCACTAGCTAGAGAACATAGTACATAACAGCGGTCACGTGATATCAATTCACTAATGCACTTAGGTATAGCATTAAGCATAGCGCGGTTACATCCAAAGGCAGCGTAGAGAGCTGCCTTTGGACTTAAATGGTTGTCATCTTGGGGAACTGAGTGCGCATGCGCAAACACATAAAAACACGCTATGAGAACAGAGGCAGAGCAGCAATGTGCCTTTGAGAAGGGGTGTGGCCTCCTCCGGCCTTACAGTGGTTAGGAAATAGCGATGTTCAGCAATTTGGGCTATGAAAAGCACAAAATGCTGACACTTTCAAACTTATAGGTATTGTAGGCTATCGGAAATTGAAAAATAAATAATTTATAATTATATTACATTTAAAACAAATAATCAAAATATCAATTCAACCTTGGGTAGGCACTGCCTACCTTGCCTTCCCTGACTGCACGTCACTGGATATAGACCAGGAACTAAATGTAACATGGAACTAAAGTGCAAAAATAATGATTTACATTAGGATGTACTACACACGGAGCTGAAAAATAAACAAACTTCTGATAGCTGACTTAAAAAACTATTTTCCTTTTTTGTTTTTTCTTGAGCTTTTTGGCATAGGAAACAATGTTGCATTAAAATATAGGGGCACTACATTATGGAACAATTAGTCATACCTTGCAAAACTTTGAACTTTGACTTAGACTTTGAAATGCTACAAAAGATGTCTTAAGAAGTTTTTGGTTGCACCAAACAAACTTTTTGGTCTATTTCATTTTTGTTCAATTTAAGTTCTTATTATGAATTATTGGATATTGAGGTAGTTACAAACCCGTTGTTTTTGACGTTATTTTAATCTTACTGTATGTTTATTCATGTTATCCATTTATCTTAGGTTATCTTTTATTTCATATATATATATATATTAAGTTCTGTTGTTTTAGTCTGTTCTTTATCGATCACTAATTAGGCCTCAAAAAAGGTCTTTGAGCCAAAATTTTTATGCAGTTGATTCGTTTAATTTAGTTTTTGATTTATTATGAAATATGATACTTACTTGTTCACCGTTAGTTCAATAAATTTGAATATGTGTTATTTGTCAGGATTTTTTGGGAGGCAATGGGCACAGGTGGGGCTCGGAAGTTCACTTTAGTTCGAAGTGGATAATACCTAAAAAAAATTTGAGAGCAACGGCCTCAGAAGAACAGAGAGGAAAGTGTACCTCATCACCTCCGTTTCAATGGCTTCAAATTTAATTTTGAACACATTTAAATAGTGCTGTCTCAATCACATGTGCTGTCTGACTTGGTATGACACAGCAGGAAAGTAAAGAACATCTCCAAAGTAGAACAAAAGCTGCCTCCTACTGTTAGAAGTAGGAAGTAATGGTACAGCATAAACACAGCTCTTAAAATAAAAGCACAGGATCTTTATTTTAACTTTTACTGAAAACAGGTCTGTGACCCACTTTGGGGTCCCAACCCACTGGTTGAATATGTGGCTTGATTGTGAAGACTTAAGTAATTTAACTCAACAGTAACTTGTCCAGGTCTTACCCAGTCCATCCCAATCCTGAGGTGAATGCCCACATAGGGCCGGGGCAGCAGCGTGGCTATAAGCTCCTCCCCCTCCCTCACCATGTGGTCTGACCACAGCACAAATCGCTGGAGCCCCACATGCTCCTCCATCACTGGGAACTGAGCAGGTGCTCCAGGCAGGGCCAGCACTGGGTGCTCCAAGGGGGGGAACCTGTTCAACAGGAGAGCTGATCAAACATTGGGGAAAAAAGGATTACTTCACTTGATATTGGAACATCTACTTGAATAGTTGTACTGGTGTTCTTCAAAGTCACAAAATTGGGGCACTAGAGCGACGCCATTGAAGAATTATGATGAAAAAAATAAATCAATCAAAAAAAACAGCACTAAATGATCTAAACACTGACATATCCTTAATTGTCAGATTGAGGAACAAGTTAACCATGAATACACAAAGGGAATGAACAGAAAAGATGTGAACGGTGACTCGCCTTTTCATCCACTGAGGGTGGTGGTAGGAACTGAAAGAAATCCCACTAAATAAGATGGACGAGTCAAACTCCACACCAATGTGGTCCCAGAACGGACCGAACGGGTTTCCATCCTGAGGATAAAACAGGAACAAGATCAGGTATTTTAATTACACTGAGTTTGAGGATCCATTCATACAAAGGCATCACAAGCATTAATAAACATCCATCAACACAGAAGAACACAATTGATGATCTTTGACTCCAGATTATGTCTTTGTCATCGAACATAACAGAGTGGCTGAGGTCATATCTGAAGTGAGGCTTTCATTCTAAGGCAAAAACAGTGAGTGTAGTGACGAAATGTTACTGCACATTTCTAAGCTTCATAGACTTGGTTCAGAAAATTAGGTTATGGATTTCAATGGAAAAATGGAGCATCACTGAAATAAGATAAACACGCAGCCAAAAAACTGGCCCAAAAGTAAAAAAAAAAAAAAAATTTATATAAATATTCTAAAATACACAAAATGGCATCAAAAAACACATTATGATAACAGAAATTATATGAAATTATACAAAATAAAACAAAAATACACGATGAAGCAAAGAACACAAAATGACAACAGAAATTCACAAAACAGCGGAAGTACACAAAATGACACAAAAAAACATACATTAGAGAGCCTGAAAGAGATGGCAGCATATCGTGGTAGCTCCCGACAACTTTGCACATGAAACAACCACAAACTTTTGTAAGCCCAGTAGATTACTTAACAGGGACCATGGCTAGACTATCGGCTTCGAATGCTTTGAAAACGAGCTCCCAAAGCGCTGCAGCAACACCGCCGTCCAAGGATAGTACGAGTCAGGGTATGGCTGCAGCCTTGGAGCTCAAGTCTCACAACTCCAGTCGCAAGATATGGGCATTTCAGAATCAGAATCAGAATCAGAAATGTTTTATTTGCCATGTACAGTTTTGAGGACAGTACAAGGAATTTGACTTGGTGGTTGGTGCACAAAACAAGCAACAAAAAGAAATAAAAGAAATAAAAACAGAACAACAAAGCACAACCCAGCAACAATAATAATAATAATAATAATGATAAATATAAAGGATGAGGGATAAATAAAGGATAGATAGAGAATAAAGGATAAATAGGATAAATATAAATATAAATATATATATATACAGTGCAGCAGGTATCAAGCTGGTGGAGGTGGTGATCGGGTGGGGGGGGGGGGGGTTCAGTGGGTGACTTGGGGTGTGTTCATGTGGATGGTGGCAGAGGGAAAGAAGCTGTTTTTGTGTCTGGAGGTTCTGGTCCTGATGGACCGAAACCTCCTACCAGAAGGGAGAGATTGAAACAGTTTATGACCGGGGTGGGAGGGGTCGGCCACAATCTTTCCTGCACGCCTCAAAATCCTGGAGGCGTACAGGTCCTGGAGGGAGGGCAGATTGCAGCCGATGACCTTCTCTGCAGAGTGGATGATACGCTGCAGTCTGGCCTTGTCCTTGGCCGTAGCTGCAGCGTACCAGATGGTGATGGAGGAGCAGAGGATGGACTGGATGATGGAGCTGTAGAAGTTCACCATCATCTTTGTTGGCAGACTGAACTTCTTCAGCTGCCGCAAAAAGTACATCCTCTGCTGAGCTTTTTTGATAAGGGAGCTGATGTTCAGCTCCCACTTGAGGTCCTGAGTGATGATGGTCCCCAGGAAGCAGAAGTACTCTACAGAGCTCACTGTAGAGTCTCCCAGGGTGAGGGGGGTGAGGGGGGCTGGGTTCTTCCTGAAGTCTGCTATCATCTCCACTGTCTTTAAAGCATTGAGCTCCAGGTTGTTCTGGCTGCACCAGGACACCAGCCGGTCTGTCTCCCACCTGTAGTCGGACTCGTCTCCATCAGCGATGAGACCGATGATGGTCGTGTCGTCTGCAAACTTCAGGAGTTTGACCGACTGGTGAGAGGAGGTGCAGCTGTTGGTGTACAGGGAGAAGAGCAGAGGAGAAAGAACACAGCCCTGAGGAGATCCAGTGCTGATGGTCCGGGGAGCAGAGATGGTTTTTCCCAGCTTCACGTGCTGCTTCCTGTCAGACAGGAAGTCTGTGATCCACCTGCAGGTGGAGTCTGGCACGTTCAGCTGGGAAAGCTTGTCCTGAAGGAGAGCTGGGATTATTGTATTAAAAGCAGAGCTGAAGTCCACAAACAGGATCCTGGCGTAGGAGCCTGGGGAGTCCAGGTGCTGGAGGATGAAGTGGAGAGCCAGGTTTACAGCATCGTCTACTGACCTGTTGGATCTATAGGCAAACTGCAGGGGGTCCAGGTGGGGGTCGGTGATGTCCTTGATGTGGGAGAGCATGAGGCGTTCAAAGGACTTCATGACCACAGATGTCAGAGCGATGGGTCTGTAGTCATTAAGTCCTGTGATCCTCAGCTTTTTAGGGACAGGAACGATGGTGGAGGCCTTAAAACAGGCTGGTACGGTGCATGTCTCCAGTGAGGTGTTAAAAATGTCTGTGAACACTGGAGACAGCTGATCAGCACAGTGCTTCAAGGTAGAGGGAGAGACAGAGTCCGGTCCACAAGCCTTACGGGGGTTTTGTCTCCTGAAAAGTCTATTCACATCTCTCTCTTTGATGGAGAAAGGTGTCTCTGTAGGAGGGGGGGAGGAGGGGGGGAAGATAGGGGAGAGAGCCTCTGTAGGCAGCTGGGGTGAAACTGTAGCTTTGATGTGGGGGGTGAAGGTGTTGGAGTGAGGCTGGTCAGAGGTGTGAGGGGGGTTGGAGTCAGGTCTGTCCCATTGTCTGTCAAATCTACAATAGAACTCATTCAGACTGTTGGCCAGGCAGAGGTCGTTAGCAGCAGCAGGGGCTCTGGGCTTGTAGTTTGTAATTTGCCTGAGCCCTCTCCAGACAGAAGCCGAGTCATTTGCAGAGAACTGATATTGTAGCTTCTCTGAGTACAAACGTTTGGCTTTTCTCACCTCCTTTTCAAACGTGTACTTCGACTCTCTGTACCTGGCTCTGTCTCCACTCCTGAAAGCGACCTCTTTGTCTGTCCTCAGCCCTCTGAGCTTAGCTGTGAACCAGGGTTTGTCATTGTTATAACTCACCCTGGTCTTTGATGGAATACAGCTGTCCTCACAGAAGCTGATGTAGGACGTCACAGCGTCTGTAAACTCATCCAGAGAACTGTTCGCAGACCTGAAAACATCCCAGTCAGTCCAGTCCAAACACTCCTGGAGTTTCTCCACTGCTTCACTGGTCCATTGTTTAGATTCCTTCACCACAGGTTTACAGAGCTTCAGCCTCTGTCTGTATGAAGGAATCAGATGGACCATCAAATGGTCCGATTGGCCCAGTGCAGCACGGGAAACGGCGTGATAAGCACTGCTTAGTGTGGTGTAACAGTGATCCAGTGTCTTCTCCTCTCTGGTCGGACATTTAATTAATTGTCTATATTTGGGGAGCTGGTGTGAGAGGTCCCCTTTATTAAAGTCACCAAGCACAATGATAAAAGAGTCCGGGTAGGTCCGCTCCATGCACAGGATCTGGTCGGCGAGTGTGCGCTGTGCCTCGCGCACATCAGCTGACGGTGGGATGTACACGCCAACCAGGATGAATGAAGCGAACTCACGGGGAGAATAGAAGGGTTTGCTGTTGATAATAAAGGATTCCAGGTGAGGAGAGCAGTGCTGGAGGATCACTGTCACGTCGTTACACCAGTTACTGTTCACATAAAAGCAGATTCCTCCACCTTTCTTCTTCCCGGTGAGCTCCGCGTCTCGGTCCGCTCTGTGAAGTTGGAAGCCGGCCAACTGCAGCGCAGAGTCCGGTACCGCTCCACACAGCCACGTTTCCGTGAAGCACAGAACAGAAGATGAGGAGAAGTCTCTGTTTCTACCCAACAGCAGCTGGAGTTCGTCCACTTTGTTACACAGTGAGCGCACGTTAGAGAGGAATATCCCCGGTAACGGTGTGCGTCGGCCGCGCTGGCGGAGGCGCACAAGCGCACCGGCTCTTTTTCCTCTCCTCCGGCGCTTCACTGCGTGAGCAAAGGTGAGCGCACCTTTGAGTAAAATGTCCAGTAAATCCACAGAGGAAGCGATGAAAGTGGGGAATAAATCTCTCGGGGTTGTTGCCCTGACATTCAAGAGCTCTTCTCTTGAATAAGAGAAGCCAGTTGCGGATTTTACAACAAAAACAAGACAAAAAAGTGCGCACCAACACACCACAGCAGCCATCCGCGGCGCCATCTTGCATCCCAAGATACTATTGCAAGTAAAATTGGTCAAAAGTTGTGATTCCGCTAAAGAGAAGATTAATTGATTCTGTACTTACAATCAGGACATAGTGGTGCTTCTTACTCCTAAATGGTCATTCTGTTTCCCGGTATGCTTCCATTATCACAGTTACAACTGTTACATATTGTGTAATATATTGCCAAAAGGCATGTAGAATTTTTTCATCATTGATATCATATAATTATAGTTTTTAAAAAGTCTCTCTTCTACAGAGGGTGGGTAATGTATCTGCAACATTTGGCCCTTTTCGTTACTACCGATAGTGAGCTAACAAACATTATAATGGTTTCACATGAGCACATTGAGATTATTTAAACTTACCACATAAAATCACTGTCCAACACAAAGATAAAGAGAAGGGTGACCATTTTCTGACTCCCAAAAAGAGAGCCCTTTGCTCTGCAAGTAGGGATGTAACGATTAATCGTAAGGCAGTTAAAAATCGATTGATAGGTATCACGATTGACATCGATACTTTAAAAATTGAATCGCAGTACTTTTTTTAAACAGCAGAGGGCTGTTATATATTTATCCTTTCTCTTGTCCAGCAGTGTACCGGCGGGCGGAATCTGCTACTATTTTCTTTCTGGCCGCCTTCTACGCTTACATGTTAATGTTACAAGTTAATAAATGATTCCTTACACCTTTCGCACCGAAACAATATTTGTAATATTACGTGAATATCTGTAAAGTCATGTTTTTATATTAGCTCTGTCTGCTAGCATCTCTTCTTCACTGCTAGATTAGCTGCATGCCAACCGACCACTGGGTTACCAGCGCCCTCTGCTGGTCCAAACAAATATCTGACGTAAATCAGTGGAATGACTTTTTTTTTTTTTTTCAAGTTTAATTGTTAAGGCACAAAATACATTTTCAGTTGCACTTTTAAAAATAAAAAGAACTATTATGCAGTTTTTCATTGTTTACTATAGAACCAGAATTTAAATTAATGAGATTCTTCTTCATTTGTATTATTCCTTTATTTATTTAATTCAAGATTTATTTTTAGTTAAATTGCATTGTTTTGAATAGTTTATCAAGGGATTCTTTTGACAATTAAAAATAAAAGGAAAATAATAGTGTTTTCTAGTTTTTTTCCCAAAAAAAATAAAGGAATATTTTTCAGTCATCATTTGACTACAGTCCCATTTTGTAAAATAAATCGTGAGAGAATCCTATCGTGAACCCAGTATCGTGAATAGAATCGTATCGGGAGTTGAGTGAATCATCACATCCCTATCTGCAAGTGTATCTATCAAGAAATTGTGTATTTAGATTTTTTTTTTTTTTAGCAAATCAAAACATTTAACACTCCCATTTCACTGAATAAAGGGAGAACAGATGTAGTTAGCCATTTAAGTTTTTTTTTTTATATATATATAAAATGCTGAACAGCAGCACATGTAATACATTTGGATTCAAATGTCTTAGTGCAAATGTCTAAAAAGTAGAAAAATAATTAATTTTACATTGAAATAAGATTCAGCCTGCATTGTTTCTTACTTTAATCACCATTGTAAATTACAATACAACCATAGCAATGCAAAGTAACGGAAATCGCACCAATCACACGATGAGTCACCTTGTGGGAGCATTGCTGCCTCTCAGAGCAGGGATCAGGGGTTCAAGTCCCGCAGGTGACTCCTCAATGTCTCATTTAGACGGGCATCCTGTCCAAATCGGGAATTACATCTTACCCTCTATGTCTGATATGTTTAATTTAATAGCCTCCAGCAACCCTACATAGGATAAGTAGGCATAGAAGAGATGCCGGCAAACAGCAAAACAATGAACAATTGGGGTGAAGCAATTTAAAAATAAATGAAAATAAAAGGTTTCATGTTAAATTAAGTTTTTCTACCAAGTTGTAGAGCTTCTTAGCATTATAAGATGTAAAGACACAATTTCTTCAAGAATATATATATATGTATTGATCTATCTATAAAGCAAAAAAGTTATGTATGCGTGTGTGTTTGTGGAGCGAAAATCTCCTTGACGCGGTGTCTGTGCGACCTGAAACTTTTTTAACGGCTTCCACATAGCCCGAGTGTGTGCATTTGTTATTTTGGAATTATTTGGTGATTTCAAAATGTTTATTTTTATTTTATTTCGCCCGGACGGCACATTCATGTTTACCCAGAAGTGAAACCTATTCAGCTTTTGACATCTGGGTGAAGGGACACTAGCGCAGTATCTATATCTATTTCACTGCACAGCTCCACACCGGTGAGTGCCAGAGTCAATCACAGTGGCCAGCTAGAGTCACGTGTGTGGCCAGAGCCAATCTCGCTGAAGACCTGGAGTAGCACCAGAACTGCGCGCAGGCAAACAAGTGAGAGAGAGGAAGATAGTTTAAAGTTCTTTCACAAGTTTTGAGTTCTTTTGAAGAAACATACTTTTTGACTGTTCCTTATTTGGTGATTACATTTCAAAACGTTTATTTTCATGTTTGTTTGACCGTTCGCTGTTTAGACCTGACGGAGTTAAGTTAATGGCGTGAGATGGCCGCGGCTGTATTGAAAGGGAATGGCAAAAAATGCAAATTTCTAAGCAAATACGGCATTATAAACACTGATATTTTTACCACGTGCTAAATAACCAAATGCGCACCTTGGATGTACATGCTAAACACTAGTGTTGTAGTAGTCGAGACCGGTCTTGGTCTCGAGACCAAATTTTAAAGGTCTCGGACTCGGAAGCATTTTGACTCGGTCTTGTCTCGGACTTGGGTTACCCGGACTCGGGATTTTCCCTCAAGACCGTTCGAGACCAGCACCATATCCTGCTATTTTTAAACTTTTTTATAATGTGATAATAACAAGGAGAAGAACAGGATAAAACAATCCTTTATTCATTCTTTAATCCACCCCGTATAATGATTGCAACCTTCCTTAATGTGACTGAGTGACGTGTGTGCGTGTGTGTGGCTACGGTTTCAGTTTGGACCGTGGAGCGGAAGAGAGATACAAACTAATCACCAGTAAAAAGCCCAGTAAAACTCCGGAAAACAATCACCAGAAATAAAGATTTGCTCCCTGGTAAAGATACAAGCACTAACAACTGGTAAAATGATAAACTTGGTGATATTACAGCCTGTACATGCAGTACCGGGATGCATTTACTCCGCCGCTGGGTCCTAGTGCCTGCCGACCAGTGAAGCCTGTTTCATTTACCGAGGTCCGTGTGTGTTTAATAAGTCCGTGTGAAAGTCTGCATGTTTATGCCTCTGTCCATCCACTCTTTTCATTATATCCATGTCTTTTAAGGCTTTTATTAAATAGTGTCAGCTGTAGTCCAGGCCGCCGCCATCTTGGATTATGTCATCACCAGAACGTCAACGCCGCAAGTCGCGCAAGCGCAGAATGACCCAAATAACTGTAAAGAGGTCTTATATTTGTCAATTTTCTTTTTAAAGTGGTGTTTTTTTGTGGCTTTAAACTCCAATTACATATTTGTATATAATATATCCCCTACAATATAACTAGGTTCACAATATAACTATTGTTTACAGTTTCTGTTTCCACTGTATCCAGAATAATAATAATCTTTCTCAACAAGAACTGTTGATTGATTTGTCACATGACTGTTCCAGTGTTTGAGTTGGTTTTATTTTGTTTCACATCTATCTGGGCTGTAGCTCTTTGTTTTTTAGACTGCTGACAACTTGTTTGTAGTTTTATTTCAGCAAGTTTCACTTTTACAGTTACAGTTGGAGACCTTTGTAATTGAATACCCTAGTTACATTACAGCAACCAAAGTAAACTATATCAACTAAGTGAATTAATAAAAATGGCCTGTGTAAAAGCATTTTCAAACTAAGAAAATATCTTGTAAAATCTGTGACCTGCTGACCTGCACAACTCAAAGAATCGGAATCGAGAATCGTTTAGAACAGGAATCAAAATTGAGAATCGGAATCGGAACCAGAATCGTGGTTCCGACCGTGGCTCAGGTGGTAGAGGGTCGTCTTCTGATCGAGAGGTTGGGGGTTCGATCCCAGTACCTGACCATGTGTCGAAGTGTCCTTGGGCAAGACACTGAACCCTAAGTTGCTCCCAGTGGTCGACTTGCGCCTTGCATGGCAGTCCTGTCCCACTGGTGTGTGAATGTGAGAGTGTTTGGGTGAATGAGCTGATGTGTAAAGCGCTTTGGGACTGCTTCAGTGTGGTGATAAAGCGCTATATAAATCAAGTCCATTTACCATTTACCATTTAAAATCCAAACGATGCCCAACCCTAGCAAAGAGGAAACACTCTGCAATGTGTAGGTGACCAGCCATGTTATTTCTTGGCAGAAATGCTTTTAAATATGTAGAATAATTGTAAATTTAGCAGTAGTAGTTTTAATATTTTAGTTATTTTTTTGCAGGCACCTTTTTTCTCCGTCAAATGTATTTAAAAGAAACTAAAACTAAAGAGAGAATGTTATTTAGCTGTCGAACCTTGTCATAATTTTATTTATTTAAATATATATTTTTAAATCAAAAAAAAAAAATGTTAATGGTCTTGGTCTCGGTCTTGGCTCCCGGAAGTCTTGGTCTTGTCTTGGTGCATTCTGGTCTCGGGCAAGTCTTGGTCTCGGATAGTGTGGTCTTGAACACAACACTACTGAACACACAGAGCCGTTTAAAGAGAGAGTTGCGACAACTGAAGAGTTCCAGGAAGTTTTAAATAGTTCCTGCGAGTCCATTTTTTCTCTCTCAACACGCATTTCAACAACCTGTGACGGAGTATGTGCACACGCGCGACTGATGCACGTGTGTGCGAGAGTACCCAAGATGGAGAGAGTCCAACACGCCAACCAGGAGGACAGGACAAGATTCAATGTAAAAAATTACACATCATGCCTTGCGTTCTCAACTGGCGCCATTGAGAACGCCATAAAAGAAAATATATAACATATATAAAGGTCAAACAGCCTCAAAGACGATATGTCGTGTTGACATCAAAATAATGTAGGATGAATCTGATAAGATGGGAGCAGGTAGCTGATGAAGAAAAAAAACAGGCTGTGATCAGTGGGAGGGGCCTATAATGTCACTGGAAAATCCTTCGCCATCACATTCTAAATGCTGTATCTTGGTCATTTTTCAATGGATTTGCATCAAATTTAATCTGATTTTTAACAGGTTTTCCCTTTCATACTGGGTTTTTTCGACAGGCGCAATTTTGCACGCCATAATAGAAAAAGCACTATAACTCTCATATACAAAGTTCAAACCTACTCATATCTGATGACTGTCCAGCCCTAAACAAGAATCAATATATGTACTTTTTCCCCTATAACTTGGCCAAAATTTGAGATACTGTGCTCAGACTAGTACCATTGAACATTTCCTTTCAACGTGTGACCTTGACTTTTACTCAATTGAAAATTGCCAAATACATTGTAATCGTAGGAGTTCTTAAAAATGTTCTTCCGCAACTCCTTTGTCATGGAACTCTTCCTAGGCCATTAATGCAGCACGAATGACACAAGTGTAAACTTATAGGGGCTATGCCAAGGGTGGGCAGTCGACATTTTTGGTGCCAAAATGTCAAGGTCAAGATCGTGTCAAGTGTCAAAATCCAAAATTTTATACATCTCTGCTAATATTCATCGCACAACTTTGATGCTTACAGTTCTGAAAAGCTCATCTCCAGTCGAGTATTTTATTTGCCGGTATCTAAGCTCTACGACCCACCAGTAAAAGGATCGGTAGGGGTCAAAGTTTATGACCTCACGAAAAAAAAAAAAAATCCTTAAAACTTGGGCACAAATTCAGATACAGTTCTCAGACTGGTACCTTTGAACAACATTTCCTTTCAATGAGTGACCTTGAACTTTGCTCAAAGTATATTAAAAAAAAAAAGTATTTTCCCAATAACTTAATGACATATGCCATCTCATAAGGGCAATGTCAAGAATGTGCAGTTGACCTTTTTTGGTGCAAAAATGTCAAGGTCAAGGTCAGGGTCAAAAACCAAAATCTATGAATATTTATTGTACAAGTTTGATGCTTGCCTTTCTGAAAAGCTCATCTCTAGTGGAGTATTTTATATAGTTGGACCGAAGCTGTACGACCCACCAGTAAAAAGATCAGTTGGGGTCAAAGTTCAAGGTGAATGCCATATTAGAAAAATGCATATAACTCTAATACACAAAGTTTACACTGCCCATTATTTGATACACATGATGACTGTCCATCCCTAAACAAGACTCAATGTCGAAATTACCCATCATGCCTTGCGTTCTCAACTGGCGCCATTTAGCACATAATAGAAAAAACGCTATAACTCTCATACACAACGTTCAAACAGCCTCATATTTGATACACATGAGTGTCCAGCCCAAAAATACCATCATGCTTTGCGTTCTCAGATGGCGCCACTTTTATATGCGTCCGACACTAATAGCTCTAGCGGAAAGACGGTATGTTGTGTTGACTTCAAAATAGTGTTGGATGACCGCCATCACATTCTAAATGCTGTATTTTTCAATGGATTTGCATCAAATTCACTGAGTGATTTTTAACTGGTTTTCCCATTCATACTGGGTTTTTTCGCCTGGCGCCATTTTGCACTCCATAATAGAAAAACCGCTATAACTCTCATATACAATGTTCAAACAGCCTAATATTTGATACACATGATGACTGTCCATCCCTAAACAAGACTCAATGTCGAAATTACCCATCATGCTTTGCATTTTGAGATGGTGCACGCCATAATAAAATGCCGCCATAACTCCCATATACAAAGTTCAAACTGCCTCATATTAAATATGACCTTCACTCAAGGTCATATTTAAGGTCAAGGTCAGTCTTCTGTTTTTCCTGCATTATTATTTTAGATTTAATTAGAAAAAACAACAACATTAAGGGACATTACTCAACAACAAAATATACACAATAAGATGTCTTTCACATGAACAATTCTTACAATTCAGAAATGTGTACTTTTAACCAGTTTCATTATATTGATTTTTTTCCACAAATTTTGCAGTTTCAAATTTCAATTGCCAAATACGTATTTGCCTTGCGAATACAGGTTTTGCCTAGTTATTAGTATTAATATTATTGTATGGGGACAACATTAGTGCAGCCCTGTACATCATTGTTGTCCAGTTGAAGTTTTTTTATAAGACCTAAAAAAAAATCTGAAAATATAGCCGCAAGCGGAAATACACGGCCCTCGCCTTCCCCGCGCCGCCTTTTCCGCATCGCCTTTGCTGCGCTGCCTTTGCCGCGCTACCTTTACCAAATTGCGCCGCCTTCAGCATCCTGTGCCGCCTTTGCTGCAATGCCTTTGTGAAGCCACTTGCAATGTGCTACCTCAAGTTCATACAAAGACATAATGTAACAGTGAATTTTATACTATCAATGTATTATTATTGATTTGTTTAGACATAAATATACTACTGAGATACAAACTCAGTCATGTTTATGATTTTTGTTGTTGTACTAAGACATCCAAGAACATTGTTGGAGTTGTAGTTGTAGTAGTAGTAGCTCAAGGAGGAGTGTGTTAAAGTTTGAGCTGAGTTTCTTCTGGAGGTTCTCATGGTCCCTGGGCAGTTTGATTTTGCTCTCCTGTCCCCTCTGTGCACATCCGGGTGGTCCCTGGGGCTGGGGGCCTGCGTGTTTCTCTGCCGCTCTTTCCCCTTGCTCTCTGTCCCTTTGTCTTGTCCTCCCCCCTTCTCCTTTGCTCTTGCACCTGCTCCCCTGTTGGGTTGGGTGTTGGGGAGCTCCTGTCGGCCAAGGATGCTGGGGGGGGTCTGTGGCTTTCCCCTGGGGGGTGGGTGGTGCCAAGCCGGGTGGGTTGGCTTGGTGGTGGACCCATCGGGGGGCCTAGGGTGGTGGAGTTTGTGGCTCTGGGTCGGGGGTGTCCGGGGTGGGGGTAGCTCTAGGGGTGGCTACTGCTCAAGGTCGGCGTTTGCGTACTGGGTCGCTGGGTGGCGGGGGTTGCTCCGCTGGGTCGCAATGTCGCTAGCGCAGTGGGGCGACCGTATGGGCCACTGTGTGGCGTCCGGGGGTGGGGGGGTGGGGTGAGTGCTGGGGTTGCTTGGGTTTGCCTGCTTATTGGTCCGTGAATGGCGGTGTGGCCCTGCTTGTCCGGGGGGCCGGGGCTGCCTCACTGTAGAGGGTGTTGTATTGTGATGCCGTGCGAGCCTGTGCTGGCCCTGTTGTGAGCGCGGGCTTCTCTCCTGCTCAGTCGCTTTCTGTTGCGGCGGGGTGGGCCACTCTGGGCCAGAGTGTGGACTGCTGGGGGATGTGGACTGCCACCATGCCGCGTGGGGCCAGTATGATTAAGGGGGGGGGGGGGCATCGAGTGGGTCTCCGGCTGTGCTGCTTGGCTCGTGGGGGCGTGTGCCATCTACCCTGTCTGGTGTCTCACACCAGACAGGCCCCCAACATGGACACTTCACTTCACTCCCAGCTGGTCTGGCTCACTCAGGGCGACCGTGGCTCAGGTGGTAGAGGGTTGTCTTCTGATCGAGAGGTTGGAGGTTCGATCCCAGTACCTGACTATGTGTCGAATTTACCATTTACCATTACTCACTTGGTGCACCACACACCCATACCCAACGCTTGGGGGGCTGGTTGGTGGGGCTGGGGTGGAGGGGGCCGCCGCCAGGGCTACTAAGTGTCACGGGGGCAGCACTCCCACCTCAAGTTGCCCTACCAATTCCTCCAAATTTAATCACACCTCGACATACCACCACCCGGAGGGTACGACCACCACCTCCACCCACTGGAGCACACAAAGGTTGGATGGGGAGCATCCGATCCCCTCCAATCCCTTTCTTTTAATTGCACCTCATACAATCACTAAACACAAACATTCACACATGGGATAGGGCACCATAACAGGGTGGTGGGTAGGTGCACACATTTGGGCCTGTCAGGTAGGCGCCAGGCCCCTTTGTTGGATGGTTGGGCCAAATTGTAGAGAACAAATAGATCAGGATGGTTGGGCGTGGTGGGGCGGCGGATCTTGGGGGTGGATCTGCAGTCCCCGCAGTGCCGGTGTGGGGGGAGGGTGCGCAGAGGGGGTGCTGGCATTTGTACCGGGGTTGGGGCAGGGTTTCTTGGTGCTTCGGAACGATGCTGTTTGCAGGGGTGCGGCGCGAGCTGTTCCGGTTGTTGAGGTTTCTGTTAGGCCGCCGGGTAGGTCTGTTCTGCTATCTGCAGACCGGTGGGTGGGTGGGTCCGGGGTGCCCTTGGCTGGGGTTGCCGTTTCGCACTGGATTTGTGCCAATGGAGTGCCTCCTCCCACGGTGGCGGTCGCCGGTTGCTCGCGCACCAGTGTGAGGCATTGCTGCGTGCTTGCGCCGTCCTATGGATGGCAGGGCCTGGGGTGTTGTCCTTGTGCCGTCTGGGGCTGCCCAGTCCTGCTGAACTGTTGTCGCTTCGTGGACCAGAGTGGGGGGGGGCACCCCCCGAGGAGTTTCGCCTGGGGGCTCACCCTTGGGGGTTCTCGGTCACGGGGGGTGCTCTTGGGGTCTGGCGGGCTTGGCCGGCTTGCTAGGCCGGTCCTTGCGGGGGTCTTTCGGAGAGGGTGGTGCAGGCCGCGCTCTTGCATTCCTGCGGGTGCGGCAAAGGGTGGCCCATGCTTGGGTGCTTTGCGAGGCTAGGGTCTGCGGCTCTGCCACCTCGGGGCTGCGCACGCCGCATGCCGGTGTGGCGGTCTGGCTGCGCTCAACTTTAGAAATAAGGCTCATCAAATGAGCGGCATTGTTAAAAGGTGATCTGGGGCGCTCTGGGGGGCTCGCTCGGTGAGCCTGGGGGCCGGCAGTGCGACTCGTAGTGTCCCCTTGGTGTCCTAGGCGGCTGGGGATGTGGTCATCGTTCCTGGGCGGGCTGCTCCCGATGATGCTTCTACTCCGGGTCTTTTCGGCCTGGGGTCCGGTCCCTGCAGGCTCTGGACCTGCCGACTGTCCATTCGGCCGTCTGCTGGGTGTAGGCCTTGGCACCGCTGGTCCTAGGAACCGCGTATGCTTACATACGCGGTTCCCTGGCCCCGCAGGCTTGGCCCCCTAAATATAATAATAAAAACCCTTTCGATTACAATAGGGTTCCTCGCACCGCTGGTCCTAGGAACGTTCCCTGGCCCCGCAGGCTTGGCCCCCTAATAATAATCTACCTATAAAAGCAAGGGAGGTCTGTGTGTATGTGTCTATGTGTGTGGAGCAAATATCTCCCCGACGCGGTGCAAGTTCGACCTGAAACTTAGTCAACGGGTTCTAAATACCCAAAGTGTGTGTATCTGTTATTTTGCAGTAATTTCGTCATTTCAAAATGTTTATTTTAATTTTATTTCACTTCTGGACGGCCCCGAAATGAAACCTATTCAACTTTTGACCTCAGGGTGTGAGGGGGCGCTAGCGCACCATCTATATCTATTTCACTGCACAGCTCACTTCCGGTGCATGAGCTCCCGTGGACTTCTCTTTACTCTTTTGAGGAAAAATACTTTTTTTTTACTGTTTTTTTATTTGGTGATGACATTTCGAAACGTTTATTTTCATGTTAGTTTGACCTATCGCTATTTAGACCAGACAGATCTCACCCGGAAGTTATTGACGGCAATGGCTGCTGTGTTGAAAGCAGCACATTTCTCAGCAGCGCCCGTGTGAGAGAGAACCAACAGAGGAGATTTGTGTCCAAGGTAGAGAGTCTCAACCCCCCCCCCCCCCGATCAGGTGCGCTTCATTACGTGTCCACCTGTGTGTAACGGACCACCATTTTGTCCGGTTACAGTCTGTCACGACACCCGTCCATTGGGTGGTAGTGACTGTAGTGTTGAGTCAGATCAGTAAACGGTGCTACATAGTGAAGCCCGCCTGATGATTACTTCAGCTTCACTCACGACACACACCTAACTACTGAAAATAGATAAATTTAGCGAAAGTTAGGCAGGCACACACACACTAAACGACAACTAAAAATATGAAAATGACTCAAAATACAAAAAACTAAATATTTATACAAAAATTACACAAAAGACAACACAGAAAAATACACCAAACGACAACAAAAAGATGA
Source organism: Gouania willdenowi (assembly GCF_900634775.1). Classification (NCBI taxonomy): domain Eukaryota; kingdom Metazoa; phylum Chordata; class Actinopteri; order Blenniiformes; family Gobiesocidae; genus Gouania; species Gouania willdenowi. The sequence goes on from NC_041050.1 coordinate 22,854,135, forward strand.
AAATGACTCAAAATACACTAAACTAAGTACTTATAATCCCACATGAATGCATACTTCCGACGGGCACTGTACATTACAGAAAAAAAACACCAAACGAAAAAAATATAAAAATGAGTTAAAAAAAAAAAAACAACACATTTATCATGCGCATGTCTCATAGAATTAAACCAGGGAAATTGCACACGCTATTTTACTTTGCACCTGCAAATACACCCCTTTATAATGCTACAGAGTATGTTGTTATTATTATGCCCATAATTGACAACTCTTCTTAAGCTCCCACTATATGAATACATACTACCGACGGGCACTGTACTCGACTTAAAAAAAAAAACATACATTCACAGAAAAATACACAAAATTACTCCTGATTCACACTACAATAGCAACAAAAACAATAATTATACAAAAATACACATGACTCCAAAAAAACATACATTGCAAAAAAAATTTAAATAAAAAAAACAGCAAACATTTACCCACAAAAAGACAACAGAAAGATACACAAATACACATGACTCCAAAAAACACATTACAGAAAAATTCACCATACAAAAAAATATAAAAGTGATGATGAAGTCATGCACATGTCCCATAGAATTAAACCAGGAAAATTGCACCCACATTTTGCACCCGCAAATATACCCCTTATTCTCCCACATGAATACATACTTCCGACGGGCACTGTACTAGTAATAATAATAATAAAGTTTGAGCTGACGATTTTCAAGATTTGGCCAATTTCCTATTGACACAAAATGGAGTGTATCTTGACACAAAATAACACGATAAAAAATAAAGCATGCGTGTCATTGACTTTTTTGATCGAGACGCCGAAACAGAAGTTTGTGACACATTTTATATTTTTTTTCTCCCCATATTAAATTGTGTTCACTCTGCAGGGGGCGCTAACGCACCAACTTCCGTATTTCCACATTGAGCTGGTTTAGGGCCAAGAGTTTAACAATTTCACATTTGACACAAATCAAAGTTTGTATGTGCAAATGGGAGCATTTTCAAAAAATGTAAATTTTCAAAAGGTTTTGCCCAAAATGCAAGTTAACAAAAATCTATAGATAACATTTGATGTCCAACTTCTCTAGATAATCTCCAGCGATTTTGAGCACGTCAGTGAAACGCCCTTGGAGGAGTGCGTTAAAATAAGTTTGCCCCAAATAAAATTCTCTTCACTCTGTAGGGGGCGCTAATATGCTGTGATGGCAAAATTGATTCAATGTATTTACTCATGTATTTTCTCTTACATTTACTCATATATTTGCTCATAGACCTTATTCAACTTAATGCCTTTGTGGTAACTTTCCATTTCTGCTGTCTCATGAGTCATGGAGGTCAGTTGCTCATAATCCCAAAACATCCTCTCGTTGATCCCAGCATCAGTTAAGTTTTTTTCTTTAATAAGTTTTTCACTGTTGTCGATTTGGCCAACACCTTCTTCAGCAACCCAGTCCACCCGGACTCACAGTTCTGGTTTGCGTTCATGTTTAAGGGACAACAATACACGTGGACCAGGTTGCCGCAGGGTCTCACGTGTTGTCTCCACATATACTGTTCTGCCCTTAAGCAGAGCCTATGTTCCCTTGCCTTGGCGGAGGGCTCCTCCCTCCTCCAGTATGTCGATGACATACTCCTTGCAGCTCCCTCCAAAGGACGATATGAGCAAGACACCTTATCTCTGCTGCATCACCTCCATGCGCAAGGCCACAAGGCTTCAACTTCAGTTTGTGCAGGGAACCGTCCAATTCATTGGTCATACCATTTCCTGTGAAGGGAAAACTTTGTCCAGAAAACGAGTGGCTTCCATCGTCGCTCTTCCAAAACCTTTGACTAAAAAGCAAATGTCCTTCTTGGGCATGTGCTCATTCTGCCCAAATTTCATCCCGGATTTTTCTGGCTACGAATGCCATTTGAGGGCAGTGGTGAAAAACTCACCCCCTAAGGCCCTGGTCTGGACTCCTGAAGCCTTCCGCGCCTTTGAGGACTTAAAAGCAATCCTCCAGACAGCCCCCACAGTGGGTATCCCTGATCCCCAGCGCCCTTTCACCCTGTTTATGGATGAAAGAGGAGGTTGCATGACCTCCGTCCTGTGCCAGCTGCATGGGGACAAACTGAAACCTTGTGGCTACTTCTCAAAGAAACTTGACCCAGTGGCCAGAGCCTTTCCGCCTTGTCTGCGCTCCGTCGCGGCTTGTGAGGCTGCGGTCTCCTCGGTTCGTGAAATTACTAGCTATGCTACCCTGCATCTCCATGTGCCCCACTGTGTCACGTCCATTTTGAGGGATATGCAGACCTTGCATGTCTCAGCGGCCCGCTGGCTCAAGTACAACACCACCCTCTTGGGTCTTCCTGATGTGCATGTCCGCCGTTGTTCCACTCTGAATCCCGCCACTCTCCTACCTCTCCCCGAGGATGGAGAGCCTCACTCTTGCACTGCTGTTCTCTCTCAGGTTCTGGTTCCTCGTTCTGACCTCTCCTCTGTCCCTCTTACTAACCCTGACTTCATTTTCTACGTGGATGGCTCTGCATCCCATGACCCCGACACAGGGGCTAACAAGGTGGGCTTTGCTGTCATCAGCGCACTCCTGCTCCATCCAAGAGAGTCTTCATTTTTTATTAAATCCATCGCTATGTGCTCTCTCTCTCTCTCCTTCTCTCAAACCAAAAGTCGCTTAATGAGGAGGTAATGCAATGCATATGCCGTAAATGAACGTGATGACGTCTTTGTCTGTAGGACCTGGTTGGAATGTGCTAACTAATATTGCAAAATTATTTGGCGACCCAAATAAAATCTTGTGCGACCCACCTCTGGGTTGGGAACAGTGAGCAGAGGTAAGTCTGTAGAGCACAAACTGCAGCTACAACTGGACTTCTGGATGACATATCTACATGTATGATGGCAACAAATGGAAGACTCACCTTCATGGGGCAGGATTTCTTGTCGGCACTTCGTTGTGCAGCCGTCTCAAAGCAGTAAGCTTTCCTTTGTCCTGGTGGCCAGTGCTTTGGAGCCAACTTCTGCATGAAGTCCTCTAAACTCACCACCCGATGGAAGGCCAACAATGCCTCCAGCTGAAAGAAGTCCCTATACGGGACGTGAACCTGCACCAACACAGAGGAAAAGCATCATCATTGCTAATGCTGTTATTATAACAATATTATTTGATATGACTGGTGCAGGTTGAGACAGGACAAAAACCCTCCCCCTGCCGAGCAAGTCAACAGAGCAAGTTGAACGCAGAGCGGAATCAGAGAACAAAGTTTTGTTTAGCCCCTTTGGTTACTAGCCTGATGCTAGTGTGTGCACGCACACTTGTATGCGTGTGTATGCGCAAGTAAGTGTTTGCGTGTACGAGTGTTTGCATTTAGATTGGGGTTAAAGAAACATCTACTAAAATTTGTTTGATTAAGTATTTTTTTCAGGAACTTGTACTTTAATATGTTTATATATATACATACATGTTTGTGTGTCATTGTATGTTTGTGCTTTGCTCTTTGGGCTACTTGCCTTAACCGAGTACTGTACAGCAAATAAAACAAGTTAATTATTGAGTTGTTGCAAATTGTGCCATAATACATCATTTTATCGTTCTCATTTCGTCAAAAAACAGCAAACAATGACATCCTGTAACCAGAGAGCAGCTGTCTGAACTGAGAGCATCCTCAACATGATTATCACTGACATGAGGCCTGTGTCCATGGTTGAAGGTGAAGCTTTATTACAATGATCTGCACCTTTAATTCAGGTCACACTCTTCCCTCAAGTAAGTAATCAAAGTGCTGTACAGAGTTGTGGTAAAAATACAAGTGCAACATCATAATAGAATAATAAAACACGGGTGCATAAACATCATAAGAGCAGCAACATTAAAGGATTATAAAAAATTAAACTCCAGTTAAATAAAAGCTTTTCTGAAAAGTGAAGTCTTCAAAAGTTTTTAAAAGGGCACATTTTATAACGCTCAGGGTGAGAAAATACAGTATGAAGAAACTTTCAAGGAAGTGAAGACTGCATCTCTCACTCCTGATATATGGACACGAGTAGCCAATGAAGTCTGCCTTAGGGTGACCTGCCACTATATTCACAATGGGACAAATAAAGAGGCTGAAATTAGAAATGTGTTGTTATTTTTATCTGATTCATCGATTAATCAATTAATTGATTGATTGATTAATTGATTATGAAAATAATTGTTAGTTGCAGCTCTAAAATAAACACAGAATGAAAATATATATACCAAGACTTCAAAATACACAAAATGACAGAAAAATAAATACAAAAGACAGAAACAAAAACACATACAGCAACAACAAAATACACAACATAAGGAACATACATAAAATGGCAAATACACAAAATAACTTCAAAAATCTGTAAAACAACAAAAACAAAAAGTGAGAGAAAAAAACCCCCAAAACATCAACTTTGTTGTTAATGCTCAAATTAATAGAAACATGAATGTTGATCATGTGACCCTCAGCTCAAATACAATCATACCGTGATTAAAATTTTCTATGTCTTTGCTCTCTTCCCCCTGCACTATGTGAGTTTGGCCTTAGAGAAAAAATATTTATCACCAATATTCCTTTAAGCTATGCGTACTTACACTGTCCTGTGTGTGTGTGTGTGTGTGTGTGTGTTTTAATTAATCACTCACTCACACCTACATTGGTGTACGGTGGCTTGTGGTGGCGATACACTATCCACGGAGGGACTGCCAGGGTCCGGTTTAAATTTTTTGCAAAGGCCAAAGATCCAAGGAAGTGGTCTGCTTGGTTACCAAAGCGACCTGGACAACAAAACATAGATAGATAGATGACAGGAAAAATTTGCAAAAACACACAAATACACAAAAATCCTCTCCCTCACACACGTCATGTAAGGAGTAGCACTGGCAGAGAAGCGCCCCCTTGTGTAATCATACATCCATTAACACCAGCCACTGTGTGTGCAAGTGTTACAACAGATAACTGTCTGATAGCTTTCATTGATAAGATAGTTCTTGATAAGATTTTTGTAATAAAAGTCAACAACCTCCGACAAGTTTAAGATCTTGTTATATGATGTATCATCCTACCTTTATATTATACAAAGTCAATTTATGCCATTGTGCTTTTTAAATATCCGTTAACATTCCTTTGACAGTATTTACTAGTGATGGATCCGACAACACAGATGTGTGGGGCAAAAAAGTATTTAGTCAGCCACCAATTGTGCAAGTACTCCCACTTAAAAAGATGAGAGGCCTGTCATTTTCATCATTGTCTCTCAACTATCAGAGACAAAATGAAGAAAAAAAAATCCAGAAAATCACATTATAGGATTTTTAATGAATTAATTGGTAAATCCCTCGGTAAAATAAGTATTCGGTCACCAAACACAAGCAAGATTTCTGGCTCTCACAGACCTGTAACTTCTTCTTGAAGAGGCTCCTCTGTCCTCCACTTGTTACCTGTATTAATGGCACCTCTTTCAACTCGTTAGCAGTATAAAAGACACCTGTCCACAACCTCAAACAGTCACACTCCAAACTCCATTATGGCTAAGACCAAAGAGCTGTCAAAGGACACCAGAAACTAAATTGTAGACCTGCACCAGGCTGGGAAGACTGAATCTGCAATAGGTAAGCAGCACAGTTGAAGAAATCAACTGTGGGAGCAATTATTAGAAAATGGAAGACATACAAGACCACTGCTCCTTCACGTCAAAAGGAGCCAGCTGAGGTGGCTCGGGCATCTGTTTCGGATGCCTCCTGGTCACCTCCCTCAGAAGTGTTTCAGGCATGTCCTATTGGGAATAGGCCTCGTGGAAGGCCCAGGACACGCTGGAGGGGCTATGTCTCTGAGCTGGAATGGTGTCGCCTCGGGGTTCCCCAAGAATGGCTGGAGGAGGTGTGCGTGGGCCAGGAGGTCTGGGCGTCTCTGCTGAGACTGCTGCCTCCGCGACCCGGCCCCGGATAAAGTGGAAGAAGATGGATGGATGGATGGATGGATTTTAGAATTTTGGGTGGATCTGGCGGAGGAACCAGGAGACTGGTTCGCTAGTGGGTGTCAGGTCTATTATGCTATTTTTCACCAAATTACATTTGTTCTAAGAAACCCAACAACATAGTATTTGAGGTTTATTTTCCCAAACTTGCCTGTTTTGAAGAGTTTTAGCCCTCTGAAAAGTGACTTAAATAAAGCTTCTAAAAACAGGCTGTTTTGGGGCCTTCAAAATTCACGTTAATGGAATCGTGGACGAAATGACGGAATCGACCAATGAAAACAAAACGCGCCACCTTGAGGAAAAGAAAGTTTAAAAAAAAACCGGCAAGGCTGTCATCAGAGGAAAGATTATATCATACTCTTCTTATAAGAAAAAAACAGGAACAGATAGCAGAAAAAACGATTGAAGAAAAACTTTGACTACAATAATAAATCAGGCAAATATTTAGCAAATCAGCTTAAACACAACAAAAAACTATTTAATAGTGGCAATTTCTGATAATTCAGGTCAAACTTTAAACTTACCTCAGGACATTATTAAGGTTTTTCATGATTACTATCAAAACCTATACTCATCAAACTAAAACCCTGACCCTGAAGATATTAAAACCTTCCTCAATAACTTAAACCTACCACAGCTCACCATAGATCAGAAAACCACCTTAGACTCACCATTAACCTCACAAGAACTACAAAATGCTTTGGATAGCATGTCAACAGGCAAAGCACCCGGTCCAGACGGTTTCCCAGCTGGATTCCTGAAGCACTTCTGGTCAATGCTGGCTCTGCTTTTTTCAGAGTAGTAACAGAGATAAAAAAAAAAAAAAGGTTACGTAGGAGGCCACATGAATACAGCAAACATTAAATTATTACTTAAACCAGACAAAAAACCCATGTTACCCTCAAGCCATTATTTCCAAAGCACTCACTTCCAGGTTAGAGAAAGTAGTACAGTCAATATATATACCAAGACCAGACAGAATTTATTAAAAATAGACACTCCACAGACAATGTCAGAAGACTGTTTAATTTGATCAACATGGCACAGAACCCTAAAAAGAAAACAATAATCTTGTCACTTGACGCAGAAAAAGCATTCGATAGAGTCAACTGGTCATTCCTCCTTGCTGTCCTTGGCAAATTTGGCTTTGGAGAATCATTCATACAATGGATCTTCACCCTGTACTCTAAACCTAAGGCCTCAGTAACCACAAACAAAATAACATCCCAAAGCTTCCACTCATCCATTTCAGAACACAAAATTAATCTTTATGCGGATTATATTTTCCTCTATTTGGAAGAACCCCAATCCTCATTAGAAGAAGTATTTAAATTAATAAACAGCTTCTCTAAATTATCAGACTATTCCATTAACTGGTCAAAATCATCAATCCTTCCATTAACAAAAAAATCATGGAACCCGGCAAGCCAAAACCCACAATACCCCTCCCCCACAAATACAATTAAATATCTAGGCTTAAATATATCACCAAACCTAAATGAATTAATTAAACTGAACCTAGATCTGCTGTTGGATAAAGTCACAGAAGATCTGTGGAGATGGAATAATCTCCCCATCTCACTCCTTGGCAGAAAAGCCTCAGTTAAAATGAAAATCTTACCTAAAATAAAATATCTGTTCTCTATGATCCCAATGAAACCACCAATGCAGTGATTCAAAAGATTAGATTCTGCAATTACAAAATTCTATGCTAGGAATAAAAAAACAAAAATAAGCCTTTCAACCCTTCAAAAAAATAAAAGCGAGGGTGGGTTGGAAGCCCCTAATTTCATGCATTATTACTTAGCAAACCAATTTCTATATTTAACAGAATGGCTAAAACCAAAAGAACACCTGGCTAGAAATAGAACAGCTAGACTGCAAACATATTAAACTCTCTGATCTCCCTTTTATCACTGCGACCCTCAAACGTCATAACTGCTTTAAAAACCCACTGATTGCCTCCACCCTGACTGCGTGGTGGAAAGCCCTGGACATTACAAATGTTCAATTAAAAACTAGCATGTTGTCTCCAATCTGGCACAACCCCGACTTTAGAAACAGAAAAACACTGCTCTATCTAAAAACATGAGAAGAGAGCGGAATTATTAATCTCCAAGACCTCTTCGAAAATGATAAGCTCAGGACATATAACAATCTAACCCAAACATTCAATATAAATAAAAGTAACTTTCTTCAGTACTTACAAGTAACAGAGACAATTAAGAAAAATACGGCAATAGATTTAATCACCTTGCAACCTCCAGAACTGGCCATATATATGAAAAAAATCTCAACAAAAACAAAAAAACTCTCAAAAATATACAGAGCACTCTTGAACACTAACTCTAATCACTTACCAATCACTAAATGGGAAGCTGAACTCTCAATCACCACGAACACCGATTTCTGGACAGAAATTTGTTGTAATACTTTTAAGATGACTAAAAACACAAATCTTCAGCTAATTCAATACAAGGTCCTCCACAGATACCACATTACCCAACAGAAAATGTATAAAATGGGCTTCTCCCCAACAGACAACTGCTCTCAGTGCATCCAGGGAACAGCTGATTCATATTTACATGCTGTATAGCTTTGTTCGCCAGTTCAACAGTTTTGATTTCTAATCACTGAAACACTGTCCTCCATTTTGGACTGCAGGGTTCCTATATCTCCAAATCTATGTCTGTTAGGAGAGTTTGCTTGATATTCCAGCAAACCAATCACAATCCATCCTTGCGGCACTAGCCATAGCAAAAAAAACAATATCAGTGAATTGGAAAGATAAAAAATCGTTAAGCATAAACCAATGGCGAAATCTCTCATAGAATTTATTTCCATGGAAAAGATGTCTGCTGTCAGAAACAATAAAATAACATGCTTTGAGGAGCGTTGGACTCCTTTTCTAATTGCATTGAATGTTGATTTTTCATTTTTAGCCTGATGATCTAGCCTGCACTGCTCTTGGGGGCGGCACTTGCGCCCTGGATTGTTGGGTGACGGGGTGTTGCGGTGGGTTGCTCCGCCGGCCGGTCTGGGCGCCTTGGCCTGGTTCCCTGGGACGCGCCTTCGCTGAGGGTGCCGCTGGTGCAGCCCCCCGGGGGGCTCACTTGGGGGACCGCAGGGGCAGGCTTGTGTAGTTTTCGGGTGGAGGGAAGGGTGAGTTGTGGGGCCTCGTCCACGCTGGGGCGCCCCCTGGGTCGTGCTGGGTAGGTGTGTGTGGGGGGGCAGCCGGTTGCTCCTGTCCTGGCGGATCCACGTCGGGAGTGGTTGGTTTGCTGGCTGGGGGCGTCGGGCCCCGTGGGTGCCGTATCTGGGCAGCGGTGTCTCGGGGGTGGGTCTTTGGGTTCGCCGTCTCGGAGCGCGCCCCCCACCGACTGCCCGGGGAGTGGCCGCGGTTCAGCAAGGTGCCACACCACCTTGGGGGGGGTGGGGCTGGTGGCTGGGGCCCGCTGTCCTCCGGGCTATGCTGGCGTCGGGAGTGTCTCATGTCGGCGCGCGGGTGATTGGGGGTGGCCTCCGTGGGGGGGGGGGGGGGGGGGGGGGGGGCTCTGCTGGCAACATTGGTGTGGGGTTGCGGTGCCTGGCTGGGGGTGCATGGGGGATGTGGCTGGTGCCTGTCTCCGCCTGGGAGGCTGGGTCCCGCCGCGCTCTGTATGGCCGGCATGGTTCAAGCGGGTGCCGTGGGGGGTCTCCGGTTATGCAGCTCGACACGTCCCTGGGGTCCGCAGTGCTGCGTGCCTGTCTGCGCCATCTACCCTCTCCGGTGGCCCGCCATGCGGACGGATCGGGCTCCTTCTGGACAGGCCTCCGACATGGACACTTTACATCACACACTTGTTGCACCACACTCATATACCCAACACAGCAAAAATGCTTGTTAAACAAGCAAGGCAAGTCAAATTATTTTATATGGGAACACTTTGGATTTGATGATGAAAACCTAAAGCAAATAAACATCACGTGCGAGAAGTGTTTTGTTTTGTGCAAAAGTGAACATACTTGATTTTAGTATGAAGGATTTTATTTATGTTTAAAGAATATATTTTAGGTTTTTTTTGTAAAAAAAAAATAAATAACTTTTTGGTTGACAAATAATCATTTGAACAATCATGATTTCAATTATTACTAAAATAATTGTGATCTTCCAATCCAGTTAGAACCTTTGTAAACAAAAATGCTAGCGGCCCTGCCTCCCTCCACAGAGACAAAGATATTGGATGACTGACATGAGTTTACGCCATTCATTCCGCTATGGAACAAACATGCACAGGTGCAGAGGGTAAACCCCCTTGTCATCCAGCCTGTTTGGAGGCGAAACACAAGGAAAAAAAAATATTTAGACTTAGCTTGGTTGCTAGCCCCGCGCGGCATCCCCGGTTCTGCTTCTGATCACACCGCTTACGTCTCCTCTGCTAGCGGACACCACTGGTAAGAGGCTCCGCTGGGTGTAGCCGGCATAGCAATCAAAAGCTATGTAGTAGGCAGAGTTGCCGCATCTACCAGACTATAACGGTTTAATTTACCTAAATCTAAGATTGCCTGGCGGTGGTATACCATTTTACAGTAATTACGCAGCTGGTTCACTGAGAAATTATTAGAACAGGCTGAGTTATCTGTTGTTTTATATCCATTGCTAACGCGAGCCTCTGCAGCTGCAGCCACCAAATATGCACGCATGCATGTGGCAATATATCAAGGCCAGCAAAGTTACTGAGTTCATTTCCATTTATCATCCGGTTAATTGATTTATTGATTATTGGCCCAGGCCTGCTATCCACACACTCTTGTTATTGTTTTCAGCCAAAAAACTGCACATTAGAGTAAAACACATGGCTATTTTAGAAGCTATTGTGAGTCTGACAAAAATGCTGCTCCACGGTGTGTGTTTATCACAGCAGCAGATTGGACAGCTACATCAGTGGCCATAGAAATTCAGACTTTTTTAATAAGAGTTCTTTGGTCAGATCAGCTGAAGAGGATTCTATGCACTTCATTTGCAATTCAGATACCGCATTATAGAGGGCCTGGCTTTTTTGGGAGACAGTCTTGTTTTTGTAGGCTGTATAGGCTTTTATCTCACCCCGCAAAAAGGTTTTACAAGCTTCCCAGATTGTGGCTGCTGTTACATCAGGCGTAACATTAATAGAGATGTAGAGATCTATACAATTGTGCATGTGTTTGACAAAGTCTGTGTCATTGAATAATATTGAGTGGAGACCATGGAGACCGCATCAAGGAATTGCCAGAAAATGAGATGTAAATGGACTTGATTTATATAGCGCTTTATCACCACACTGAAGCAGTCTCAAAGCGCTTTACACATCAGCTCATTCACCCAATCACTCTCACATTCACACACCAGTGAGACAGGACTGCCATGCAAGGCACTAGTCGACCACTGGGAGCAACTTAGGGTTCAGTGTCTTGCCCAAGGACACTTCGACACATAGTCAGGTACTGGGATCGAACCCCCAACCTCTCGATCAGAAGACGACCCACTACCACCTGAGCCACGGTCGCCTGATGTCCAAAACATCAGGCGCATGATCGGATATAACTATGGGGACATAATTGCATGAACTAACCGAAGGGAGAAGTTTATCATGTAGAAAAAAATCAATTCGTGAAAATGTGCCATGTACTGGAGAAAACAAGTGCCTGGTGGTGGGATTTAAATAACGCCAAACACCTGAGCTGCAAGTGTGGTCCATATGTGGGTTGAGGCAGCAATTAAAATAAAAAAACAGTATCTTGCATCTTCAAATTCTTATGCATCTCAGTTTACATGAACACAATGTTATATAAATACATTTTTAGTTAATATATTTGAAAGGCTACAAAAAGTGACTTGAATTGATAGAGAAAGAAAGAAGTGCGCTCTATGGGACGTGACGAAGCGCTCAGTCGCTCCGTCCAAAATAACGTCATCCAAATGTTGTCATCATTTGTTGAAGGAACCAATATTTTGTTTACGGGAATATTGCACTATAATGTTGTCACTGATAAGAAAGACCATATTTTTTGTTTATAGAAAGCACTATTGGAGATACTTATTCATTTACATTGATATGTTGACACTTATTAACAGAAATGTTGTACTAAAATAGTGTCACTGTTCATAGGACACTTTTTCAATGTATTGAATGTATTTTATCACTTAATCTTTTTTGTTATGTCAGATTATCATAGATTGATTTCTGACCAATATAACGATAATCGCAGTATCATATCGTGAGATAATTGTTGATAATTGCTTTGTATCGTGTATCGTATTGTTTCATGAGGTACCCAGAGGTTCCCACCCCAATTTACATAATCCACATATCAATTATAGGGATAATCTATGTTCTTGTGAAGAAAAGGGATTGATTCAACAGTGGATGCTTCAAGTGTGTCTTAATTCTGTCCCTCTGCTCCGATCTGAGGACAGTGCACTGACAGCCACAGCACGGCACCTTTTTTATTTATTTTTTAGTCGACTAATCACTACCTGTGATAAAGTCATGGTCGACCAACCATTTCCTTGGTTGACTACAGCCCTATTAGCATCCATGCGCGGCACCACAGGCAAACCTCAGTTTTCCAGATGGAGTATTGAACGGGTTGAGTTCAATACCGACTCTAGTGAAACAACGCCTTCGTGAGCAATTACACGGATAGTTATATGGTTTAAACAATGGGAAACTTGTCGGCAAAAGACTCACCAGTGGCTGACGGTTTCAAATTATCTTTTCAGAGAAGTCCCGTTTCTGAGGAAGTCAACGCCGTGACCCGCGATTTAAAGGACGTTTGAGATCACGGGAATAATTTTAAATAACCATGAAATATTAACTTCAATAACTTTTAGCAGTACAAAAATGTTTCTAATAAATCCAAACCAACTGTGACATGTGCGTGTCTCACTACCTGTCCGTGGCCACACGCGTGCACCCACTCTGACTTGACAGCTTTGCTCGTATATCACTCAGCCTTGCGCAGAACAAACAATAATCAATGTGGAGCCGTGTTGTGTTATAATCCTCTGCCCGAAGAAGCAGATAGTTTGTGATATGGTGCCGCTGCGCACAGTAAAGGAGACGGAGAAGGAAGAGGACTCCTTGACCCACGATTTAAAGGAAGTTTAGGATCACGGGAATAATTTTCAATAGCCATGAAATATTACTTACCGTAATTTCCGGGCTATAAATAGGGCCCTATAAAATCCGTTTTTGTTTTTTCCAAATTCTGTTTTTTCCACTTTCATTTTTTAAATTACGTTTTTTAGAAATATATATAATTTTTTAAAGAAAATATTCATTTTTAACTCCTGTGAGGAAACAAAATAAATAATAATTTAAAAAAACAACTCATAATTAAACAAAAATGTATGTCAAAAATAAAGTACACACAATTAAAAGGTAGATATAAGTTGTAGTGACATGGATTATTCTGACTGCTCCTTTTTAATTATTTATATGTCATATAAAGATGTATAAGAACAGCATTAATAACACCTGATTCCCTCTCAGGGATCAATGATTTACTGAATCTGATCAGGTTTATTAAATAATTTCTGATCAACTTAGTTTAAATGAACCTAATTTAAATTATCCTATCTTCTGTGTAATGTGGAATTTGACATTGACTAAATGTTGCACTGTTAATTTTGTCCCCCATAGTCAGGACGAAAGTAACACGATGCAATACACTGAAGTTAAAAAACAAAAAATCTTTTTCAGTAAAACAACAAAAAACAATGTATAAGTATAAACTTTGATTGTTTTCATTATTGTGTTTCATTAGTTATTTTTTATTAATTCATTATTTCAACATGCATTTTACTGTTGCTCTGAAGAGATGTTAGAATGTAACATTCTAATAACGTTGCTCCAACTGACTTTTTTTGTTTGTAAACCAGAAGTTCCCACTGAAACAGTTGTACTTGAGGCAGCTTGCTGACTGTGAATGTGTACTTACAAGGCACGGACAACAAGCTGGAATAAAAAGAACTAAAGGACAGCACGGACTGAGTTATAAGAATAACTTATCTTATATGCCTGACTTATAGTCAGGCATAACAGTTCTAACACTGAACAGGTGAAGATGATTAAAGCTGATCACGTTCTCACGGAGAGCTGCTGTGCTAAACGAAACACGGACGGAGCTTTACAGGCACAGCAAAGTTAAACTGGCACTAGAGGTTCTGTAGTTAGGAGTCAGTGATGATTTGCATTGTTTTAGAAGGTGTTTGTGCGATCGTGGCTCAGGTGGTAGTGGGTCGTCTTCTGATCGAGAGGTTGGGGGTTCGATCCCAGTACCTGACTATGTGTCGAAGTGTCCTTGGGCAAGACACTGATCCCTAAGTTGCTCCCAGTGGTCGACTAGCGCCTTACATGGCAGTCCTGTCCCACTGGTGTGTGAATGTGAGAGTGAATGGGTGAATGCGCTGATATGTAAAGCGCTTTGAGACTGCTTCAGTGTGGTGATAAAGCGCTATATAAAATCAAGTCCATTTACCATTTGTGGTGATTTAAGATTAGTTTAATGTAGCGAGGACAGGATGAGAGAGGGCGGCGTGCCAAATAAGCTGTCCCTGGAAACATTTCCCCATAAAGCACGTTCTTTGCCCCACGGTGACGGCAACCCATGCCGATTTTGTCCATTTCCGCGTTTAAACTTTTTAATTGGTCGATTCCGTCCGTGATTCCATTAACGCGGATTTTATAGGGCCCTATATAAAGCGCACTGTTTTATTGGCCGCATTACAATAATTTAGCAATTTTTTAAGAAAAATCCACACAAATGCCGCAGCCTATTGGCTGATGAGGGTGCCCCTCAGACAACTCGGCCAATCAGAACAGACAGGTAGGAGGGCTGCTGTAATCGAGTTAGGTTTCACGGAAGCAAATTTCCTTTAATACATGAAGTCAGCTCCTCACTACCCCGCGTCAACATATCAGTCCATTTACAGCTTTTTATGGTCACTTTTTACTGGAACCAGACTGATACACTGCTTCATCCGCTCTTCTTACCGTGAACTACTGCAGAGCGATCACAGAGAGTCAAGATACGGACGCGATGGCTTCTGAACAAATCCACTGGGGTGATTTGGCAACTTCATGCTGTTATGCTACTATTACAAACTGGCTGACTTTTACTGTATCCAGGCTGTTCTGATCTCCATTCTGTCTGTCCGCCCTCCTTAGGGAAGCGACTCCATCCTCAAAGTCCTGAGCACCGATCACTCCTGAACAAATCTAACGCGGTGATTCAACAACTTTATCCTGTTTATCCTATTACAAACTGGCTGACTTTTACTTCATCCACACTGCAGCGGACACGGACACACACACACACACATATATATATATAAAGAGAGAGAGCTTATTTTGTATTAAAACACTCGTTAAGATCAGTTAGATGGATTAATGTGCGTCCTAATCAAGACCTTCCCAATAACAAGCTGCACTACAGCACTCACTCACACATGCTGTCCCTTACAGGAGAAAAAGCCAAAAGTGGCACATATTGTGCATCTGTTTGTTAATAAATGTACCTGTGTGGCATTTTGCATCAGCAAAGCAGGCGCCAGAAATGTTCCCTTATTTTCAAATCCAAAACTTGACAGGTATGATGTTTCAGATCATTATCCAAACTACTGTGTGACCCAAACCGAGCCTTACTGGGCATCTATCCCATAATGTGAAGCAGTAATCTGTAGGTCACAGTTCTCCTGTGTTAACTGCTAACTAGTTTCCTGTTGTAGTTCACGTGTCAGTTGAGAGTTTCAGTGAAACAAACACTCAGTGAGCAGTTACCCATGCACGGACAGTACAGCACGTATCCATTCTCATCCCACTGCAGTTCCTCAGCCCGAAGCACCAGCCATGAAAGTAAACAACACAGACTCACAACGACGACTCCTTGAGCGGACACCGCCATTGTGGCTGCCTCTACTTCCCACAGAGTGCACCGACTGAGACGTCACTTACCGGCCCTTTCGCGGGTATAGTCATGAAGCCATGTGCCCTGGCTGCCCCCTCCTGTACTGGAGGTCAAATAACCTCCATCGCTCAGAAATATTATCAAGCAGAGACGGGAATATCAGAGAGGTATTCCATAAAGGCGGGTTAACAAACTCTGAGTCTATCCATAAACTCTGGGTCGACATACCCCGCGATGGGAAACTCTGGGTATCTGATTCCATTACAGCTGGTATGAAGTGGGTCAATCAACCCTGAGTAAGTAAACCATTGGTTACTGACGTGCACGCGCGATAAAGAGCCATCATCAATGGATCAGAGATTACTCAAACTGCCATGACAACCAAACGGAAGAGAGTGATTTATCCACCCTGATGGTGAAATAAGCCGGTGTTTGAGGAATATGAGCCTGTTTTAAATGTGCTTTCAGTCTTCAGTGACTATAGTGGCTTAAATCATCCGTTATTAGTCACACTTTTTGGTCGCTTCATCACTTTATTGCTTCAGTGACGTGACGAGCGGTGAACAATATGAATAAAATGTGTCTGAGACGTGTCAGCAGCATAGAATGGCTGCAGAGAGCCCTCCTGTTACACTGGATATTAAGACAGTAAATGCCACTTGATATTGCATCATTTATATTGATGTTTAATGTAATATTGTCACCAGAGACATCTCAATGTCCTAAAAAAAACACTGAAGTGGGACGCAAACCCACGACCCACCGCTTCCACGCGCAGCAGCACAACTCACTGCGCCATCATACCTTCAAAGAGCCATGATCTACAGATTTAACTGTATAACAATATAAAACAACAATCGAGCCTTACAAGTGAATTCATTTAAATTGTCATCTCCTCCTTTATATTATCCACAGGTTTGTATTCAGTGAACTTTCCTACAGACGTCAGTAGATATTTTAATGCAGATCAACCTCAACCTACATCCACAATGTTTTAAACAAAAAAAAAAAAAAAAAAAAAACGTAAAGCAGCACAACATTAGTAATGATGTGAAAACTGAGGTTCATTAAAGTGTTCAGAAACGGTGTTCAGGTGGGCGGAGCCAGGTAGAAACCCAGGGTTTTTTTGATAAAACCTGCCAGCAACCAGGTTTAGTTCACGGACAATGTTGCCATGGTAACATACTCAGAGAAGAACATACCTCGCGTTTAGGAATGGGATACTCAGAGTTTCCCTCATTTCAGCCTGATCATACTCAGAGTTTGAACATAACCCGCTTTATGGAATACCCCTCAGCTCCTTTAAGCTGGGTTCAAACATGAACGGCGGTTTCATCAAAGAGAAAAACCTAATTTAGTTACGATAGTAATAGTCTGTGAATCAAACCTGGTCCCGAGCAGGTTTAAGCAGTAGCCTTAGGTTTAAGCTGTTCAATTTACACGATGATGAGAATAATACAGTTGGGACTTATTAGACGGTTAAAATTATACGATGATGTGACTCATACAATGGTTCGACTTATACAATGGATCGACTTATACAACAGTGTGACTTATACAATTGTGCAATTTATACAATAGTTCATCTTCACAATGGTGAAACATACAGTGGCGAGACTCATAATACTATAATCACTCTTACATCTAGTCAGAGTAAAAATTGTTTACATATGTATATTTACTTGACTTGACTTTATTTTTTCTTATACATAAGCATTCAACACTTTATCCTTCATTTGCATCTTGTTATTTAGTTTACCCCACATCCTTGTCTTTCGGCGCGGGAGAGTATCATTATTATTATTATTATTAGGGGGCCAAGCCCGCGGGGCCAGGGAACCGCGTATGCCGGTGCTAACAACAATGCTAACAACACCAAATCTGAGATCCTTAGTTGGTATGTGACTGTGAGGGTATGCACCAAATTTGAATGTTGTAAGCCACTAGGGGGCGCTACAAATAATGAATATTTATATCTCTTAAATGGCAAGACCAATTTTTACCAATTTTGGAGGGTATGATCTTGGGTCCCTCCTGAGGCGATATCTCAAAGTTATTCGCGATTGGTCAAAGTGGGCGTGGCTTATTACATCATAACACATAAATAAACAAACATTTATTTCAGCTGAAGTAATATGATGAGGGCTGTGAAATTTACAGGGTAACTATAGAAGAGCACACAGATCACCCATACCAAAAAGTGCACCACTAGCTGGGGCTATAATGGGTGCAAACGCATTTTGGCCTGGAACTTTCACACTTTAAATCACATCTTCCAAAACTTTATATCCACCTGTTCACAGCAAATGGCACGTTGGCCTGTGTCCTGAAGCTCGCCACGAGCCCGTCATCCTTCGTGACATACTTCCAAGGGCTCCGCGAAACCTGGGGGCCGAGTCGCGCGGGAAGGCTTGGCCCCCTTTCATAACTGCTTGCAGTTCTAGTTATATTTAGGGGGCCAAGCCCGCGGGGCCAGGGAACTGCGTATGCTATGACCAGCGGTGCTAGGAACCCTATTGTAATCGCAAAGATTTTTATATTATTATTATTATTATTATTATATATACTATATTTATTATTATGTTTCCCCCGGTAAAAGTGGTGCTGCAGGCTAAACCATGCAAGGTAGGGCGATGCCCCTTGGGGGTTGGGTCCAGACAACCCCGTGTACCTTGAAGCAAAAATTCACATATGTCCGCCAGCAGGTGGCGCTATAACAAAGGTCAACGCGTTTTGGCCAATATCTCCCACACCGTTTGTTGCAAATTTAAAACCTTCACATCCACAGATTCCTTGAATAACATTGAATCACCGAGGCTAGGCCACGCCCATTTCCGCCTCAACTTTTCTCGGAGCAAAATCGCAAAAACTCGAAAACCTACTTTTGCGAAATTCTGCTTGGGATTTTGTCCAATCAGCATGAAACTTGGCACGTAGGTGGCACTATAATTGCAAAAACATTTTGGCCTTTAACTTTCACAATTTAATTCACATCTTCATAAAATTCATATCCACGTTCCCTATATAGTCGCATCTTCTGACATAGGCTATGCCCATTCCCACGGCATATTGCTTTTTGTAAGTCATTACATATCAAAAACCTACTTTTTCGAATTACTCTTTGGGGTTTTGTCTAATTGGCAAGAAACTTGGCACGTAGAGTCTTCAGTTGGACCTGATCTAAAGTTGATAAAATAGTTTTGTTGGCTCAAAATAGGCGCAAATAATTACTGAGTAAATTTTTCTAGCTCGCTATAAAAATGCGTAGTCGCATCTTCTGTTATAGGCCACGCCCACTCCCACAGCATGTTTCTCTTTGTAAGTCACTACACATCAAAAACATACTTTTTCAAACTTCTCCTAGAGTTTAAGCTCCATCTGCACCAAACTTTGCACATACAATCTCCAGACTTGCCTGATAAAAAGTCCAGTGAAGAATTTTGCTCGATAAAAATATGCGCAAATTATTAACTAGTAAAATTTTCTAGCTAGCTTAAAAACAAATACTGTTGCATATTTTTGTCAAAGTAAAAGCTCTCAATATCAAACTAATTTCACTTGTGTCAGAGGTCAACTAGAGGCTCTGTGCCAAATTTGGTGCAAATTGGCCAATAAGGGACGCTATAAACAGAGAAACAAATTTGGCGCATTTTAGCATGTAACTTTTACATTTTAAATAACATCTTCATAAACCTTATATTCACGTATTCCCTTAGTAAAGTCACATCTTCTAACATAGGTCACGCTCACTCCCACGGCTTATTTCTCTTTGCAGGTCACTATACATCAAAAAAATTTACTTTTTCAAACTCCTAGTGTTTAAGCACTATGTGCACTAAACTTTGCACATATAATATCCAGACTTGCCTGATAAGAAGTTGAGAAAATATTTTTGTTCTTTCAAAATAAGAACAAATTGAGTAAAGTTTTCTAGCTAGCTAAAAAACACATTGTTGCACTATTTTGTCAAAGTAAAAGCTATCAACATCAAACTAAATTCACTTGTGTCAGAGGTCAAAGCTCTGTGCCAACTTTGGCGTTAATTGGCCAATAGGGGGCGCTATAAACAGAAATATCAGGCAACATGAAAGTTGAACAGATTTGCATGTAATTTGGAGCATTTTGGCCTGTACCTTTCACATTTTAAATCACATCTCATAAAATTTCTATCAATGTATTCCCTAAATAGTTACATCTTTTGACATAGGCCACGTCCACTCCCTATTTCTTTTTTTATGTCACTACACATCAAAAACCTACTTTTTTGAACTCCTCCTCGTGCAGGGATGCCAGGGTGAAATTGGTCAGGGGCCAAAATTTTTTCAAGTGAGAACTCGGGGCTGAATTACACTTTCGGCCTGAAAGACCAGTCACTGACTCAACACATGAATATGCTACTTGAAATTATTCATAAAGGCTTACACATTAAAAAGAAATTGCATTGGCACCACAATAACCTCACAATGAGGTCTACAATTACATACCACCCTAAAGAAAGTTACCCTCTAAAAACGTAACATTGTTTCATCCATGCAAGTAGCCTACATTTATAAATTAGAAATGCAAAAACAGTTCCTCTAAATAATACAAGTGTAAACTGTAAATTACATATTTAGTGAAGGCTTGCATATGAAATCATGCCAATGCATAATTAGGCCAATTAAAAGGCCAGGCCAAGTAGGTCTAAATGAGTCACAGAAAATAAGTGTTAGAATAAAGTAATTCAACAATAGACCAAGTGACTGAATATCCAGTAGGAATTAGTAAAACAAAAAGTTTCTTGAAAAAATAGCCAAATATGACCTTATCTTAAATTTTGACATTGGCTCAATAACAGATGGTACATTAACTTTGGCAGTCATCACCAGTAAACTCCACCCACATTTCCACACACATGCCTATGACACTAGTCTACTGTACAGCCTACATCAGTAAACCCCACCCATATTACACAGGATTATGATAAACGGAGAGACAAACCTTCTTCAGCTACATTTAACTTTCACCAGCTTAGCTCAGCTGCAGCTGAGGCGGGCAGCAGCATCAGAACAACTCAATTAACAGATTTCTTTTATGTGAAATGTTTAAAATTACAGTCTTTATTCAGATTAGATTTTATGATTAAGTTTATCGATTTGAGGGTCCATCCTTTGCCGTTATCAGTTTTGTTTTTTTGTTTCAGTCTAACAAAATATTAAAAAATAAATCACAATTCAAAAATATATATAACAAGTCTGAAACAGGCAGAAGCAAAAATGCTCATATATGCGCATGTTACCTTTTCCAATAATACATACAAAAGAAATGCAAGCATTCAAATACATTTGAGTGGCCTTTTTTTTCCCCAAATCTAGCACTTCTGTAATACTGCTGCATTAAATCCATTGTAAAAACAAAGTATCTAAAAAATGAAGGATGAAGAGCTTAAAGGATGTTGATAGTTTTATGCGACATATGTAGACAGTGTCATGGTTGAAGTTATTTTTCAATTGCAGAATTAATATGTACATTTAAAACATACAATTTTTTTTACAACTGAACAACAGAAGGATATTTTTGATATGTTTTTTGGATGTTACATCCACAACACTTGGACATCTTAGAAAATAACCTCTTATAAGATTTACCTAAATACATATTACACACACAAAAAAAGGAATATTATTGTATTGGGACAAAATTGTCAGGAGAGAGATCAACAATGGATTTGCTTGACTTAGTGCATGAGGAATGTCGTCACATGGAAAAGCTTAAAAGGTAAGAATAAAAAGAAAAGGTTCAAATCCACCAAATCAATCAATTAATCAAAACATATCTTCTGTACAATCCGTCATTCACAGGAGTCAAATGTCTCCAGCATTACATCAAACCTTTGTAAATGGTGAGTTTGTGATCAATGTTCTTGATCAGGGTAGGCTAAGTCTTTAAAGTCTACTTGTTCCTTCTGCTCCTGTATGGGCGACATATTTGCTGTTCCTCCCGGGGGATCATTTTTCAGTTCAGCTTCCTTAGTCTGCTCCATTGTGCCTCACCTCACTGTCTTTGGCCCTGTTAGGATAAAGCAGTTTTCAGTGGCTGATAGTCATTACATTCGATCTTTCACACACAGATGTTTTGTCACATTCTTTTACCAACCTTTAAAGGCAGGTAACCAATTGTCACTTCCTCTGCATCTCATCAGCTTTATTCTCACTGACTGACTCTTCTTTGGCCTTTTTTCACCCCAGGCTGGTGTGCATCCTCATCTGTGCTCCAACTGCCTGTTCTATTCCTGCACATAAACAACTCAGAAAACACATTCTCATACAGATCCTGAACTGATTGTTTGAATAATATTCTTAGAGTGATTTGTGAACAAAAACAATGATGGAGATATCTTCTCTGTGTGTAAATTCAGGTAAACGCGGTCACAAGTTAACATGAAAATAATGCAATTCCCCTGCGACCTCCAATAAACACCGTATATAAAGATTAGAACAGTAAAGTGCAAGTTGATCAATGGCCGAGTGATTAATGCAGTGAACGTGAGGTTTTGATTTTTTTCTCATTGACGAAGGATCGATCCCCAGTGGAAGCAATTCAAGTGTTTATTTATTTATTTGTATGAGACAGATCATATACGTGTTTATTGTTTTATTGTTTCATCATATTATACAGACTGTAGATTTTGTAAAAACACATAGGGATGAAGAAGTGCGAGACACGTAACTTCCTGTTTACAACAGCCGTGGTGAGTCCACTTTGCACCGAGAAGTCCGGTTTTCTACATGTAACGCGTCCGCACACAGAGCTGCAAACACAATCACATATTAACACTTTAAACAGTTGTACAACGTAAATAAAAGCTACCCGGCATCAACGCGGGCAGCTATACACCCTGGTCCTTTTTGAACACATCTGCCATTGCTGTGGCAACAAGCCACGCTACCGGAAGTCGGTCGCCAGTTAAAATGGTCGCCACTTAAACTATAAGACCGGTGTCCGTGCTGACGGCCTGACATCATCTTCAACAAAGACTCCGATTGGCTTCCGTCATGCAAAACAGCCGCAGGAGTTCAATATTTTCCACTCTTGCGGGTGTGCGGATATGCGTAAAATCGGGACCGCGCTCGCATGTCCAATGCACTTGACTTGCGGATCGCACCGCACTGCCGTACAGGAAAGATTTCGCATCTGGGACGCATCTATCCATTGACTTTGTATGTAAACTGGACGTATTGACATTTTGTGACGCATCCGGTGTGAACGCAGCATTATCAAGTGACTCTTTGCCAGCCTTCCAGCCAATCAACACTCAGAACAAATGTAAACAAAACACACATTGGCAGAGAAAGCTACAGTGAACATGATGCCTTCATGGCCATGGGAAATCATACTTATTCCCTGCGCTCCAGCAGCAAGTGATGAAAAATTAAGTTTTCTTGAAGTTTATTATTCACAGGAATTTAAAAGTATTTTATTACATTGAGCAAAGACTTGACTTATTGCACTTCAAGACAATTCAGAATTGTTTTAATTTCTGTATGTTGGCTTTTATTTATTTATTGTTATGGTTGTGTCTCTTATTATATGGTTAGATTTGTTGTGCAGCCACTGGAACATTAGCACAAAACCTTTGTGAGACTCAAAGGAATGAGAATATCTTGAGTTTACAATGTGTCTGTTGCCAATTTATTTACTCAGCCTGCCCTGTGTTTTCAATTTATTTAAGTCATTACAATTTTGTTCTGCTCGGGTAAGGGTGTGCGAACTGACAATATTAGATTCTTTAAGGATTACAACATGACGACGATATCCCAAATAACGGAGATCGTAGAACCGTCTGTCGTTCACATTTTAACCCTTGTGGTGCTGTGTCTGTGGTCCATACACAGCGCATCCAAAGGTTTTAACTCTGTCAAATCACACCATTTGCTAGTCAGCGTGTCAGCATTACAGACACCGAATAATTATTAAGCGCAGAAACAGGGCAGAAGTACGCTCCGCATATTGCAGACAAGCTTATCACGTGTACATTAGCCCACCGGGCAAGCACTGTTCCGATCAGGACAGGAGAACCGCCCACGCCAAACTCGGAGTGGAGACATCCAGGTGGCAAAACCAGACAAAAGTGAGGGGCGAGGACCAACTCGCCGCAGCACAGACGTCCTGAACAGACACTCTACTGAATAAAGCCCAGGCTAAACCCCAAATCGAGTGTGCACGCAAACCCGCAGGCGGCTGCAGACCCTGACTCGTGTAAGCCATAGCGATCGCCTCCACCACCCACTGTGACAGGTGCTGTTTTATGACAGGCTTCTCTTTATGGGGCGGAGCCCAGGAGACGAACAGCTGATTGCTCCTCCTGAAACTCCTTGTCATGTCCATGTAAGTGTGCACCGGACACAACAAATGAGGCCACTGCTCACCCTGTGAGGCAGAGAAGGCCGTAAGGTTAGTGGAGGAAAATGAGCCCACCACCTTGGGCTTCAGCACCATCCTCACATTGCTCGGGAAGAGTTGACAGTGCATGGATGTCAGTGACCCGCTTAGCTGAAGCCAGAGCCAGTAACAACACTGTTTTCAGGGACACAAACTTCAAGTCTGCTTGTCCCAATGGTTCAAAAGGAGGATGTTTTAGCCCCGCCAGAACCACAGCCAGATCCCATAGTGGCACTAGTGGCCTGGAGACAGGGAGGAGTCTGCGTGCTCCTTTCATAAAACGACAGACCAGTGGATGCTGGCTTGCAGTTTTATCCCCAAAGCCAAGGTGACGGGCAGCAATTGCTGCCAAATACTGTACACATTCATCATGGAGAAGGCTTTCTTTTTGTCAATCAGAGCCTGCAGAAATGACAAAATCAGCCTCATCAGACACCGAAAGGGTGTGTGTCACCACACCACACTCCACTTACAGCCGTACAGATACCTAATGGAGGAAGCCCAAGTGGTCTGTGTTGTGGAAATCACACGCAGTGAGAGTCCCACTCCTGACAGATTGCACCCCTCAGGAGCCAAGTCCAAGTGATCGCTCACAGACTGGCCCTGAAGCACCCCTCCCCAGCCTGTCAGACTGGTGTCCGAGGTGACCAATTTCCTGAACGTGACGGTCCCTGAGGCACCCCTTGTGTCAGGAAAAGCGGGGCGCGCCAGTGGCACAAAGCCCTTGCACACTCCGATGTGACCATCACCCTCCGTGCGCCATGAGGCACCGGGTCCAGCCCACATGCGGCAGCCCACAGCTGGAATTTGCACATGTGGAGGCGGCCAAGATGGGTCACAAGGATGGCAGACGCCATCAACCCGAGCAACCGAAGACAGCCTTCACTCGTGCAGCCAAAAGGCTGCAAAGGGCACCGAATCCAGGGATAGTTCCAGAAAGTCTCCTGTATTGGGTCCAACATGCTCTTTTCCACGTTTATCACAAAACCCAGGTTGTCCAGGTGAAGTAATGGAATATGCGTGTGTGCTGTGAGCTCCGTCTCCGACTGTGTCAAAAGCAACCAGACATTCAGATACGTGGCCAAGCGGATGTCTTGCCGTCTCAGCAGGGCTACCGCCGCTTCCGTGCACCGCCTTGGGCTCAGAGAGAGAGGCTGAAGAGGAGTACTCGGCACTCGTAACATACAGTATCACCCAGAAAGCGAGGGGGAACAGCGGGTGTCACATTCTGCTTTTTGTTGCTTTTTTTGAATTTGCTGTGCCCTCGGACTTTGGCTTGGGTGCGACAGCGGGGCACACTTTATTTTGTTTGGTAAAACATGAATGTGTGTACGTGTTTTTGAACAGCTGAACCCTCCTTTGAATCACGTCCATTTCTCCTGGTAGCCTTTAGGCCGAGCCGTGGTTTGCGGGGTGTGCGCTCGAAAGCAGAACAGGTGGAGCGGGAGAACAGGGAACTTCCAGCAACATCACCGGAAGAGATGAGAGGAGCGCATCAGGCTGCTCTCTTCTTCATCCTGGCCTGGGTGTGCAGTGCGGGCTGTGCCGGCGGAACAACAGCCAAGGCCTAAAGCTTACTAATCCAGCCGGAGGAACTGTGTTGAGACGGCTGGGCAGGCCAGGGCACAGACAGTATTGGTGCCTTAAACTGTGAGCCCTGAGGAGCCTTTCGGGGAGACAGAGGCACAGAGTGTCGTCGTCCTTTATCTTTACCTCACACCGTCGCTGCATGGATGTCAAAGATCCCCTCCGGAACCACAGGCATTTCTAAGATATGGCCTTTCTCGCTCTCAGACATGTTTGCGAGGTTAAGCCACTGTGCTCGTTCCTGTAGAACCATGGCCCTGTGGCCTCAATCGTGCAGCTTTGGACTTCGTGGCACAAGTCGGTGACCACCGACATCTCCTCCCATCTGGCCGGGTCCTGAGTCGGCCCAAGGTTGCTGCCGTCTTATAAGACCTCTCACTCAGGGCTAAATGCAGACGGTCAGACTTGGGCGTCAGGCACGGCTTCTGTGGGTACACCGCAGACAGCTACGGAAGCAGGTGTGCAAGTGGCTCCACCGGAGGCAGACGGAGTAGACCCAGGCTCTCCATTGCCTCGCAGTCAAGGGATGAGGCATGAAACCATGTTTCATATGTAAATGAGAGTTCAAATAATAAATATTCCCGCTATATATATCACTTTTAAGTCACATGCAGTAAATAAGTAAAAACCAATTGATTACCAACCATTCGCCGACCATGACGAAGTGGAGTTCACCCTCCTTTGTCCGTGATTTCACAGGATGACAGCAGCAAAAGCAATTATAAATAGCTTAGTTTATTTTTCACTATTACCGATACAACAAACATGTAATCAAGTATTTTCAATATAAAAACTGCAAAGCACTCAGTGCATTCTGATTTCCGCCATGCCATAGCAGTTCATTATATCCCCTTTTAGATTTGAGATATTGATCCGGATCGTCACCAAAATCTAATTATTTGTTCCTTAGCCCAAAATCCATACATTTTTTAGTTAGACTGTTTACAGACAAATACTTAAATGCCGGTAAAAACCTGAGCTGCTTGGAGGAGGTAATGACCGTTGAAGACTCTTTTCTCTTAACATTTTCATTTCAGTTAGTGCCACATCCAGCTTTAACCTTATGAAATGTAAATTATGTAAGAAAAGAAATCAAAAGGTTTTTAAAAATCCTTTCACCAGTAAGAAAACTCCAACCAATCCAGATTGAGGTGCGAAGCAATCTGCTTTGAACAGAGAGATGCATTACACCAGTTGGAGGGATTTAATACAAACAATACAAATGTTTAACCTGTTAATGAAGTTTGGAATTTTGAAAACAGATCTATACTGCTACACCTTTGAATCATAAAACAATATTCGTATACGTTTTTCAATCACTTCATTTGTCTGTTTTTCTTTTTTCATATTCAAGTTTTGTTACAATTCACAATAAGTATTTTACCTTTTATTATAATAGTTGAATTTTTTGGCAATTATTTAGAACAAATTTGATCAAATTTGTGCCCTTTTAATCGTTTAATAATGTTGATAACGAATTGTAAAGAATTGTATAGTCTGTCAGTCTTTTGCTTGACAGACTATAAGAATAATTCAATCCTAATTTCTATTTTTCTATTCTTCGTCACAACACACAGATCTACTGGTCTCACATTAGGTTTTGAGATTTTTGTATAAACTAAATAATAATAATAATACATTTTATTTGAAAGCGCTTTTCAAGACACTTAAAGACACTTTACAGACAGGCTAAAATAATAACAATTCAGATATTAAAACAGAAATAAATTAACAAAAAAGAAGATAAATGAAATAAAGGTGTTTGACTCCATCTACTCCTGTTGCCAAAATGTATGTAAAATCTCAGAAAACATACTTATTCTCTATTTCTATTACTAGAATTGTTGCACTAAGATAAGATCTCTACACCTCAAACACCTCATGTAATTCAAGGCTTAATGGACATGCAGGCACATCTATTTGTCCAAAACCAAGCATGAGATAAGAATAACAAAGTCTTGTCAGAAATGCTATGAGGTGATGAAAACAGAATAAAAATCAAAGTAAGGGAGTTCATATGAGTTGAAAGGCCATAAAGGTGTCTCCAACATGCCGTCTTTCTATTTTTAGCTCTCCTCCCTGCTGACATAAGAGCCGGCTCTCGTCTCCACCCGTCCATCTTATCATGGTCCTGCAGAGCCGCTCGTGTCAGCTGTCACACTCTCTAGCCTCTGATAGGCATCCATTCCACACCTTTAGCTCTGGGCTTTCCCTGACTCATCACAGACTCGTTTAGAAGAGGTTGCATTTGTTTACGTCCCAAAGACATCCCCATTAATCTATAATTTTTGCTAAAGGTAAGAGATGTCACTTGCTGCGATATATTGCAATATTAAAATGGATACGAGTGTGTCTTTCCAACTGCAAGAGACAAAGTCAATGTCCAAATATCTGAGCTCCTCCAAGAAAATGAAGCCATGCTAATAATGTTGAAAAATGACATGCCCATGCCCTAAATCTGGGCTGTGGAGACTGTTCCTCTTTGATGTTTAAAGAACTTATTATGTAAAGTTCTTGCACAGAGAGGAGTATGTGTTTGAAGAATGTCATGGTGATGCCATTTTTAATATTTTTCACTGGTTGTTTATTAATTTATTTGTTTGTCTGTTAGCAAGATTACATTTACACTACTTGATGGATTTTGACTGAATTTTATTAAAGATAGACCTTAGGCCATGGAAGATTCTATTAAATTTTGGAGGAGATCTGGATGAAACTACTGATTCTGGATCAGTTTCAAAAATCTAAAAACAGTCATCCCAGTGGAATCTGTTACTGTGTCCTTGGGCAAGACACGTCACTCACATTGCCAAGTATGAATGTAGTGTGCGAGTGAGTGAGTGTTGGTCGGAGGGGCCGATGGCACACTATGAGCAGCCTCGCTTCCGTCAGTTTGCCCCAGGGCAGCTGTGGCTATAATAGTAGTTTACCACGACTAAGTGTGAAGTGAAAGAACAATCCCTTAATCCTGTAAAGTGACTTTGAGTGTCCACAAAAGCGCTATATAAAAGTGATGTGTTATTGTATGTCAGTTTGTAATTGACTGATCTTTATGAAATTTAACTTGACTTTCATTCAGATCAGCTCCAGATTGCACATTTCTTCATAGTTTATCTAAAAATGTGGGTGTCCATACATTTGAACCTACTGTATAATTATTAATAGAGATATCATTTTATCCCAAGCCTTTAAAGTGGAAATTATAACTAGTCCAATATCTAGAAAATAAAGGCAAACTTATTTTTCCAATTGCAATTTCTTTGTCTTTTTTCCCTTTCCAAAACATTGTATTGTATTGTTAGCCCATTATCGTCTATTGTATTGTGAACTCTGTTGTTCCATCCCTAGTGTCTGCTTCTTTTATCCACAAGCCATTCAAAATAAAGTGTCATGAGGTTGAATTAGGTTAAAGTAACACTACTTTATTACTTTATCATCAGTGGGCAGCCACAGGGCAGTGCCTAGGGAGCATTTAGGGTCCCCAGTGTCTATGGGTAAAGTAACCATGGACTCAGGGGTGGCGGAGCTCTGGTTCCATAAGGCATTGGATTGCAACCATCAACCCTCCAGCCACAAGACGAGAGCTTCACTAGAAAATCCACAACTAAGAGTGTGAGGATCATCAGTATGTTAAAAAGATTCTCAACGTACATGCTTACCTTGTGGGAATGAGAATGGATTTAGAAGCTGCAGATGCAATAAAAAGCACTTTAAACGAATTGAATTTGTTATCCATCCATTCCTTTCAGACATGGGCAATTGGGGGCCCAGGGAGCCACTTGTGGCAATCTACTTTTGTGCGACCCCCAAGCAAATTCACAAAATGACAGAAAAAATGTGCAAAATGGCAACAAAAACACACTAAAAAACAGAAAAATACTAAAAATGACTAAACTATGTCCAAAAATTACCCAAAAACCAACACAACTGCCAAAATTACACAAAACTATTACAAAATCACACAAAATGGCAATAAAACCACACAAAATGACAGAAAAAAAACAGAAAATTACAATAAAATTGCACAAAATAATCCCCCCTAAACAATAAAATCCATCCAATAACACGGAGAACATCAATAAAACTAAAGGTACACAAATGACTACAAAATTGCACAAAATATAAAAAAAATCAAAATAAACAAGACAAAATAATGTAGAAAATAACTCATAACACCCTAAACGACAACAAATACACGCATAATGACTCCAGAAACACATAATGACTATAAAAACACACTTAATGACTAAAAATTCACAATGACTGAAAAATACACAAAATGACAACATAAATCCACATAATAATCTCCAAAATACTAAAATGAGTCCAATCATGCAGAAAACGATAATAAATCTACACAAAATTACTCCAAAAAATATACTGTGGCAGGATTATGGAGCTTTTAAATGGCTTTTAGGAACAGAAAATTTTCACTTGGCTCCAACAGTTATTTATGACTGGTTATTGTCGTCAATACATTTTCTGTCATTTTTCCTTTTTTTTGTGAATACTGTTAAAGTTGTGAAATACTCTCGTATTCAGTACCTGCGATTGCATACAGAGAGACAATAGTCGGAGGTTTTGTTTTGCTGAATCAATCAATCAATCAATTTATTTACAGATGAACAAAAAATGGATCAACAACAATATCAAGTCAATAGGAGAACTGGCACTCATCTAATACACAGCTGTGGGCCTCATGGTCGTACTAGATATTGTAAATGTTGACATGGATGATCACGTGACTCTCAGATTAGATCAAATCACAGTGATAACAGTTGTTCCGACTTGACCATCTCTGTGGACGAAGGGATGTGATTGAGGATGTTCAGTGTGAACTCTGTAGAGGTGGATTAGGGTCAGGTGAGTGCCACTCATGGCCAGACTCAGAGCTGCTCTCACTCACTGACTGGTCAATGTCTGCTATAAACCAGTTGCTGTCGCTAGCTTGTAAAAAAAAAAAAAAAAGTTTGTGAAAGTGGCCTGACGTCACACTCCCACAATTCTTACCGCCCCATAACTCTGCTGCAGCCTGAGCACAGGCAAACACGCTCTAAGGCCCAATACTGAAAAATACTGGAAAAATAGTTGGAAAATAGGAACAGTTCGGACCGAGCAGGGAACGGATCGGAGGCGGCTGCTTGGCGTCCCCCGGCGGGTTGACGGTGCGCTCCTGTCCGAGATGGAAGGGTCCCGGGGCTCCTAATGCCGCGCTGGAAACTTTTTGGTGAGTAAACTGGTGTTTTTCTCCCTCACATCCCACCGTGCTCGGGGCTGCATGTGCTTATGTGAGTGCATGTGTCGCCCGTGGAAAGGGCTCTGGCTGACGCGTGCACGGCCGTGTCCGTGTTACCGCGCGGCTGTTGGACTTTACGTAATTCGCAGCTTGTTTTTCTGGCACTGTGAGTGTGGACGGAGCTTGGTCACTCGGGCTGTAGTCGGGCCACGGCCTCCTCTGACGTGACAAACCCGCTGCGGGCTGTTTGTGGGATCTGGAACAAACTTGACCCATGTCTTGGGATGTTGATCTGGAACAAATATGTACGCATCGAGGCTTTCCATAAGGTTTCTGTGTGCTTTTTATCCACACGCTGCCCCTGCCGTGGCCCTAGAGCCATTGTTGCTCACAGGAGCTCACGATGCTGTGGTCAGTTGGACTTGAAAACCCAACACCGTTGGGCATCATTGGCACAGATCTTTAGTTCTAATTCCTGCCCCAAAGGTACACACTTGGCAGAAAAGTTATTTTTCTAACAGCCACAATGGAATTTAAACTATCACAACATCCACATGAACTCATCCGACTCAGTTCTGCATATCTACGATTGCAACCTTAACATTATTGAGCTCAGGCTCAAAGGTTGATGTTAATTAACATCTGCAGAGCACATGCAAACTCCCCACAGACACGTTTCCTTTCTCCTCTAGCATCCTTGTGGACCGTCCTGTATTCTCTGCTAGTTTTTCATCATTTAGTACCAATTAGGAGTTTGTGGGTCTGTGTGTGTCCTAGAGGTGAACTCGGGGATATTTACAGTTTTTGTGACTTCAGCTTAAAGCTCTCCGCTTGCTTCCTGCGATTGTGCACGGCTTTCTTCTAGTGGATAGTTTGAAATCTCTGAAAGAATCAACTCATTTCTATGAGATGATTCACTGAAACTCTTAAGCATCTTGTTTCCGAGATGATTAACACCCGACGTCTCCCTCCTCTCCCAAAATCATCAACAAACAACAACAGCCGTCAAAGCTTAGAAATGTGCTGATGTTCCTGATCCCAACTAGGGATTAGCGATATGGACTAAAAAAAATATACCCATAGATTCTGGTATTCATCACGATAACGATAAACATCACGATAAATAAAAAAACTATAAATAAATCAATTCCCAACTTAAATTGTAAACGGGTTCCTTACAACACACAAATACATTTGAATACATCAACACATTAAAAAATGCTACAATAGCTGCTGACTAAAAGAGCTCATGAGCTGATATTTTATGGAATATATCACTCTTTTCGTGTTGTTGTATGTAATTGATTTGATTCCTCACTTAAAATGAAATTATTTTCTAAAAAAAAAAAGAAGCACATGAAAAGCACAAATAATTCAATCAGTGTTTTAACTGTTGCTGAATCTTGTTTCATTCATCTTATGAGTTACATAAAGTTATGGTTAATAAATAATTTTCTGATTTCCTATAATTAAACCAGATCAAGCTGATGATTTAATCATTCAGTATTTTTTGGTGTAATAATCTCAATAGTTACATTAGTCTAATGGGACCAGTTTTGTCTTGTGAACACGTGACATATAATGAAAAATATTGTATTTCACAAGTTGGAATGGATGAATAGTGACATTAGTATTTATGCTAACATTTATTTCACACAATCTGTATCATGTTAGATTTTATCCTTCCATACAAATGTTACATCAGACCATAAACACATTGGTGGCTCTCTATGACTTTGAAAGTAAGACGCGTTCTTTTTACTTGGTCTATTCCTTATATCAGGGCTGCCAAGTTTCAGAAAATGACAAAAGTGAGACTTTAGTGACATGATGCGATGCGACATGGCCTGTTTTAACATTGATTTATACCTTAAGACTCCATGCCAGTGGCTCCTAATGCTAGTTTTAATCAACCAGAAATTAGAAATGAAAACTGTAACAAGAATTTTGACAAAATACATTTATATGTCAATATTTAATTTCAACCAACTCTCGATCATTTAGCTGGGGACATGTCTCATGTTGTAGGTGTTTGTCTCAGATTTTGATGCCTTGATGACAGAGGCAGGGGGCTCCCACTTAAAACACTGGCCCAAGGCAGTGCTACCTTTACCTCAGCTCTCCTTGTCTGCAACAGAAAGGTCATTAAAAAGCAAATCATGTAAAAAAAAAAACATTAAAACATCAAGTGTTTTTTGATTGAAGGAATGCCTTAGCAACAGACCATGGTCTACAGCAGAGTATGTCCATAGAAAAACGTTATTACATACAAAAATAATAAAATAAGAACAGTTCAAATTAACATTAGATTAGACAAGGCATTTGTTTCATTTACTATGTATTTTTGCTGATATAACCTACAAGTGCAATTCAGCTACTAGCAGTGTTCATAACACGGCTAGTAGCTAAATAAGAGTTTTAATTAATTTAAGTTAATGTCTAGCACAGACACACACGAGTGAGTGAGAAAGAGACACACACACACAAAATGTTAGTTTTTTAGACGAGTAAACTAACACTATAACAGACACACAGCAATATAAACAGTGAACCAAATTGGGTAGTTACATACTGTCTCAGACGGGGTCTGTCCTCTATAAACTTTTTTTCTTTCTCAAACCATGTTGATGACTCGGCGCGTGTTGTGTGAGAAAGATACTAGTTAGAGATGGCTCGTTAAGACCCGCCTTACGTTGTTTTTGATTGTTTATTATTCCGTGGTGCCTCCCATGGTTGGTTAGATTTAGGCACGGGGACATGGATCGGTCTGGGATTGGTTATCTCGGTCAGTCAATCAGAGTTACACGAACTACGGCAAGCCGCGAGGACCAAAGAGTATTGAATGGGGAAATATGAGAAATGTCAAGTGTGGTGTGAGAATGGGTTAAATTGCGTGACTCACACTCAAAGGGTGACACTTGGCAGTTCTGCTTTTATGGAGTGGTTTGCACTAGCTCTTAGCTCAGTCTGTGTGTCGGTGGGTTAGCTTTAGTTGAGTTTCTAGTTCATAATCCTTGCTGCGGGTTCATCTCTGTCCCTGTGTTTGTGGGAACTTTGGGTGGATCTGACGGAGGAACTTTGATTGGTTCACTTTGTTGGATGGTTGTCTGGTCTTAACCAAGTAGCGGTAATCTATCGCAGCTTGAGGTAGCCGTGTCGAGCACTGGCAGGTGTGTGTGTGTGAGGGCTAAGGGATGACAGCTGTGGTGCACACCGCGGAGGCTCCGCGGCAGTGGGGTTTTCGTGAACAGCGCTCTGCTCCAGAGAATAAGTTGTTCACAACAAATTTGTGGGCAATTTTGGCCCGTGGAACAAGGTTTTTAGGTGCATTCTTGGCTAAATTGAGGGACAAATGGCCAGTAGCCCTCACTAATTTCCGACATGGGAATTTATCGTTTCTATCGTGGGATGACATATTCTGACCAGTGAGAATGGTTTTGACTAGGGATGTAACGATTCACTCAACTCCCGATACGATTCGATTCACGATACTGGGTTGACGATACGATTTTCTCACGATTTATTTTACAAAATGGGACTGTAGACAAATTACTGAAAAATATTCCTTTAGTTTTTTGGGG
This sequence comes from Gouania willdenowi, assembly GCF_900634775.1. Taxonomy (NCBI): domain Eukaryota; kingdom Metazoa; phylum Chordata; class Actinopteri; order Blenniiformes; family Gobiesocidae; genus Gouania; species Gouania willdenowi. The sequence continues at coordinate 22,888,894 of NC_041050.1, forward strand.
AAAATACTGTACTATTTTCCTTTTATTTTTCATTGTCAAAAGAATCCCTTGATAAACTATTCAAAATGATGCAATTTAACTAAAAATAAATCTTGAATGAAATAAATAAAGGAATAATACAAATGAAGAAGAAGCCTATTAATTTAAATTCTGTTTCTATAATAAACAATTCAAAACTGTGCAATAGTTCTTTTTCTTTTTAAAAGTGCAACTGAAAATGTATTTTGTGCCTTAACAATTGGACTTAAAAAAAAAAAAAACAGTCATTTTACTGTATTTACGTCATATTTGTTTAGACCAGCAGAGGGCGCTGGTAACCCAGTGGTCGGTTGGCATGCAGCTATTCCACCAGTGAAGAAGAGAAGCTATGCTAGCAGACAGAGCTAATAGAAAAACGTGACTTTTACAGATATTCACGTAATATTTCAGATATTCTTTCGGTGCTAAAGGAGTAAAGAATCATTTATGAGCATGTTTAACAGTAAATGGCGGCCAGAAAGAAAATAGTAGCAGATTTCCGCTTCTGGAATGATTAATATATAGCGCCCTCTGCTGGTTAAAAAAAGTACTGCGATTCAATTTTCAGAGCATCGATGTGAACCGTGGTACCTATGAATCGATTTTTAACTGCCTTACGATTAATCGTTACATCCCTAGTTTTGACGATATATCGTGAACGTCAATATATTGCACATTCTTAGTACATAATATTCCAGAGAAGTGGAAGATGAACAGTGCAAAAAAGTTTGAATATCTGTGGCAAGAAATAAACAGACCAACTAATGAAGCTGATTAATTTTGTTTGAAATTGTTTTCCTACATAGCAGTTCTTAAGTTGGTACCTTGGGTCAAACAATGCTATCTGTAGCACTGCAGCCTAGGGCTGCACGATTTTAGCCAAAATGATTATCACAATTACTTGGATCAATATTTTAATCACGATTATTCATCCTGCTGGGGAAAACATCTGTATTTTTATTTAACTACTTTTTAACAAACATCATGTGAACAGTTTAGAGTGCAAAAGAAAAGCTATAAACAAGAATAATGATATATACTAAATGTACCCAAGAATTTAAAATGTACTATGGGCTAACTATAAAAACACTGTTTTCGGTCTTGAGTGTCCGTTGGACACGGACATGAATTTTATGAAGCAACATTAGCTTTAGCCTTCATATAGGTTGTGTGTGCCCAGAGTGCGACACACACTGAACAACAAGCATGCGCAGCTGACGTGACCTACATATGAGACTAGGGCTGCAACTATCGAATAATTTTGGAATCGAGTATTCTGTCGATTTTTCCATCGATTAATCGAGTAATCGAATAAACTACACATTTGTGTTTTTAAATAACTATATCAATAGTGTGTAATGCAACATGAAAGGCCTCTTAAAATGAGCATGCAATTGACTGTTATTCCTCTCAAAAAGCGTTTTTATTTAAACTCAACACTTCACGCTTAACAATTGGCTCCAAAACTAAGCCTGTTTAACAAATCTTTCTGTGAAAGCCCATATGAGGACAAAAAATAAATAACAAAAAATGTACAGGTACAAAACAGAAAAAAAAGAGAATTGTGTTGTGAGACTTTTGACCAAACACTCACACTCCAGCGCGCAGCAGCTACGCGCGTGCGTGCGTGATAATCTACAAATAGTTGTTGACAACAAAATGTGAATTCTACTAGAATTCACATTTAAATAAACAGATAAATTTTCTGTGTGTGTGCTCGCGCGCGCGTGCATGTGCCCGCGAGCGGAGTTTGCGGTGAGGAGGGATAAATTAATGAGATTTTGGTGCATTTTCTCTCTCGTTATTTGTCATGCCTTGTTGGCACTGTCAGCTCATGACAGGCTATTAATAATTACAAGCACTGCACAAATATTCTGAAAAGCGATAGTGTCAGTTAGTAATCGTAAAAATACGTTACCTTGTTGACGGGCCGAGTCCGCTCGGAGAAGCACTGTTAACGTGGGGGTGCTTTCTATTCAGGTGCTGCAGCATCGAGGATGTACTGTTATGGTACGCCAGGTCCGTTTTGCAGTAAATACACTGCACCATGTTGTCCGCTTTACGCAGCGTAAAATGATTCCACACCTTGGACATTTTCTGTCTTTTAAAAGAACTTCTTTCATTTTCGGCCATTGTTTGTGTGTGAGCAAAATAAATACCGCCACTTGTTAAATGCGCGTCAGTATTACAGTCCGTGTGAAACAATGATCTCGGAGCTGCGGAGTGGTCTTCAAAGCGGGAGTGATACCATGGCAACGTGAATTAAACGAAGCCTTGAGGCAGAAAATTTGCCTCGAGGCTTTTTTGTATTCGAATTACTCGCGTTACTCGAGGAATCGTTTCAGCCCTATATGAGACTGAACCCGGCCCGATTCGTCTGGTTCCGTCAGGCTCAGGTCATGTATGATATCTTGTGTGAGAGAATCTCAGAGGAAAAACAACGAGGATTGACGGATCTATGTTTTATTTCCACCTGGCTTCATCCCAGCCGACGTGGTGGCACTGAACTTGGTCTCACCCTTTTTTCTTTAAAGCAGGGAGGAGTTACTGAATAGCCATGCATGCTGATGAATAGTTGACTTAACTGGCGTACAGTAGTTGAAGTGAAGATTGACAGTGACTCGAGATATATTTGCAAAATGTTTTAGTGTCAATATTAAGTTTTTCTGCCACAAGCAGTGGCTGAAATAACAAGTCAATTATTTTATACAATTTTAAAAGAACAGGTAAGGGTGTGCGATCTGACGATATTTGATTGTTAAGGACGACCATCTCCCAAATCACGGAGATAGTAGTACCGTCTGTAGTGCACATTTTAACCCTTGCGGTGCCGCGTCTGGGTCATATGTCTGTGGTCCATACACAGAACATCCAAAGGTTTTTTTTTTCTGCCAAATCACACCATTTGCTAGTCAGTATGTGAGTGTTACAGACATCCAAGAATTATTAAGCGCTTAAACAGGGCAGAAGTATGCTCCACTCAGCTTCCCCTCCCCCCAAATGCACGGACACACAGAGTTAGCTGTGCTGCTTCCTGTGTGTTAGCGACTGTGTCTGTCTGTCTGTCAAGCTCCATCAGTTCTGAGTGTTGAAGCACTGATAGACGTTTGAGAAAACACTGCATGTATTTCTCTTCTGTAACTAACTGTCGCTCCGCAGTAGCAGAGAGCTGCTGCTGCAGTTCACGGGGCTGTTTCCACATTCTTAAAGGAGACATATCATGCTTTTAAATCCTTCCTTTTTACATATAAATCATACAGTTGTGGTCTATATAAAGCGGAACTGCAATGCTTGGGTCTGAATTCCTCATTATTGTAGCTCCACAGGCCCCTTTTCTACCCCTTTTCTGATGTGCTTCTGAGAGTAACTCGTTTTGGTGCGGCCTCTTTAAATGCAAATGAGACACTTCATACCCCGCCCCCTCTCCGGGTTGCAGAGGTGACACTCTGTTCAACTCCACCCTGTTTGGCCATTTTTATAGTTTGATAGAAGAGATACGATTATTTAGCGGCGCAGAAAATGTTTATTCACACGTTATTTACAAAATGTCAACAACAGAAGACTTGTCCATCCAGCCTTACATGTTTGAGCCAGAGTCTGACCCGGCGGAGCGAGATGAAAATGAAGATGATGAACCTGCAGAACCCTAACAAGTGAGCTAACACAAGCACCGAGCTAACGCTAAAAAACGGCAAAATGAAATGACTAATGAAAAGTTTAGACTTAACTTAAATCACGTAGGCCATATCATCAAGGATCTAAAACGAGCACACAGCGCAAACATATGAAGATGGTGCAACTGCTAACGAAACAATGACAGGGACGTCTTATCATCACACTTTTTAGCGTTATTTACAGCTTACCGAAGTGCTCTGTTCGTCGTCTCCAAAGATAGAAGGAATTGACCCTTCAATCAGACAAAGTCTTTCGGCAAATCCTTCTTTATACTGGCGGAGGTTGCTGAAGCAGTCATCCTTGAAGTGCTTCGCGCACACAAAAATGACCTTACCCACAGATGTGGGTACATTTCCGTAAAAAATAAAACTCAACCAGGCACTTTGAAAAGGTTCTGATGCTGGGAGACGGTGTAATGAAGTGTGTGGGTTACTACATCCAACAACCGAACATTTTGACTTATCCTCTCGTAACTTCGGCATCCTTGAGCTTGGACTACAAAATAAAAGCGAGAAATAAAAATGGCGGATTGCTCGAAGTGTTGGGCCTGGAGTCGATGTCTTAATTTGGCAGTTCCGCTGCAAATACTGTGACGTTATTGTTCAAAAAACGTAATAGAGAATAGAAAAATCGAAACAGATTGAAAAATATGACCAAAACAGAATAAAAAGATATCAACTGAGCACCTGAAGAGACTAATTTGAACTTTTCTGTACTTCTAAACACTCTAAAAATACAACAAAATGCATTTAATATGTCCCCTTTAAAGAAACAGTGTCCTGAATGTGATTAACCTTAAAAACTACTTTCAGCAACTCAGAGCTCACCTGAAAGAAGCAACACTACATAATTTAATCACACATTTTCAGTCTTAATAAAAGAAAGTCAAAAGTGACACAAAATGTTGATATTGAGCTGCTATTAATAAAAGGGTCTTTGTGTCATTTTTCTTCACTGACTTTGACCCATTATTGTTAAATAACTAAATGGAGTTTGTATTGCCTATTGCCATTTTGATGAAAAATATAGAGATATGAATATTGGTCCATATCACCCAGGCCTAATGTAACCAAAGCAGTAACATTTTATCTTGTAAAGGATGTGATCGTCTAAACTGTGTGAAATGAGGCATTCAAACACTGCTTAAAGTAGGATTTTATTAACGTGTGTGTTACCTCAAAAGCAAATGGAAATCACTAGACTGATCTGCTGTGATGCTAATGCTACACTACTTTAGTTAAACAAGTAAAAAGACTGTGTGTGACTAAAAGAACACGTCAGCCCTTTTGTGTGATGTTAATTGTACTTAGAAGTTGGAACCAGTTTGATGAATTGCTTACATACAATTTTAAAAATTATTTGAAAATTACCTTTTCCTAAATGATCTTTTATTCCTTTTTTCCATTTAGGGTGATGATTTTAAGTAGAATTGAATTGGTTTGTTTTATTGGTAAATTACTTTAAAATAGTCTAAATGATTTGAATAAAAAAATTGTGATAAAATCTTGATCGTGATTTTACAAAGAAAAAATCGTGATATGATTTTTTTTCTTCCCCATATCGCCCACCCCTAAGAACATGTAACAAAAATGTTTTAAATAACAGCAAAGCGTCACAACAGGTTACATGTATTCTGTTTTGTTTTTGTTTTGCAGAAATGCTGTACTTGAATTAACTTAACAGTAGCATAACTAAGCATCAGCATTGCTTCACCCCAGAGAATTAAATTCAGAGGGGCCAGCTCTTATACTGGGGTCTGCTAAGTCGTAACCCTCTTTCCCTGGTCAGGGGTCTGCAACCTTTACTCTCAAAGGAGCCATTTTGCCAAATCTCATCTGGATCAAAGTCCTCCCAGAGCCGAAAAAAAAAACCTTCTCAATGAAGACATTAGTGTATTAATATCTATACAGTTAAATTATATAGAATTTTTTATTTAATTTGACTTGATTTATATTGATCATGTAAATGCAACTTAAAAACAGTTGTGTGACAAAGTGGTATTAAGTGACAAAGTGTACGGTTTTAATGGACTAACTAACTTTAATCCACTAACTCCCACCGTAAAGGGTGTGCTTAACTGGTGAAAAGTGTGTCACTCAAGCTCGGACATCGGATTGCTGTGTTTTAACAGTTTTATTTCCATTCAACCCTAACTATTATTAGCACAGTAACCGTGTTGTTTGCCAGCCAGGTAATCAACTGTAACGACATAAAACAAACACACCCACAACATTAACAACACGGACATATTATCGACTGTATGAACTGCACACATGAACATTTAAGTAGTTAACACAGGTTTAACATCTACACATTAACTCACCAGCTCAGCTTCATCAGTCAAAACAGCGACATCCGTACAAATGAATTCCGGCAGGTAAACACATACGCGGGTAACACACATCACGCCCTATATTTTCGTAGATTAATCCGCCCCTAATAAAAAACAGAAAAATGCAATAATTCCTTAACATAATACAGGGTGTTTGGTTGGCGATAAATCAAAACAAATATAAATTATACACCAACATGTAAAAAATAGGAGAACTCCACACACCTCCCACTTGGGCTACTTGTCATTGTCCGAGTAGGCCACAATAACCACTAACAGTACAAAATAATGCACAGAACATGCAAAAACCCCTCAGTCAACAAAATTAAAGAGACAGCATTTAACTGTACACTGAAACAGTTTGGTCAGAATTCCCACATTAAGATGACCACAGTCCGTAAGCACCTCTCAGGTACTTAGGGGAGCAAACGAAAGCTCTCTTGCTCCTCTATTGGCAGTAACACCACCAGCCTCCTTACATCCCTGTGGAGTATGGTGGTAGGACATGACTCCTTATCCATCCTTGCCTGGGATAGACCGAGGGGACGACTATGACAAGTCTTCACTTTCACGTCCCGGACAACTCCCTTATCATCTGGATACGCCTCCTCATCATGGCCCAGTTTGAATCGACCCCGGAGAGCGTTTTGGGCCGCCACCCAGACCACGTCTCCAACTGAGAAGTTTCTTGCTGGAGCGTGCCACTTTTGTCGAACAAACGGGTGAGGCCCTCCCAACTGGCTCCAACGTTTCCAGAACTTATCCACTTCCACCTGGACTGCACGCAGACGACTGAAGGGGTAGGCAGGAAAGTCAAAACCGTGATTTTCACCTCTGGGCCCCGCCCGACCCGATAGCAATGAGTTCGGTGTCACAATGTCCACAGTCTCGTCCTGAACCTGAGCTCTGGCACTGATGGGCCTCTCATTGGAGAGTGTTACGGCAAATTTGTGGTTGACCTCATTTGGAGACATGATTTATTGCTCTGGTTGAGTGATGGAGTCCGGACGAGGCATTGATGATTTTATAAAAAAGGTTTATTATAAAACTAAATAAAAAAGAGTACAAAGATGGACAAAATTAGTGACCGCCCGGGCGGACGTCCGATGATCGAGTGGCCCACAGTTCTAACTCATCACGTATATTCCCCCTCAGTCCCCCTCCCTCCTCCCACCAGGAGATAAAGAGGACAGAGGAGGTGAAAGAAGAGAGTGAAAAGAGACAGTTTCTTCTTTAGGTCAAAACAACCAGTTCTCGGGTATCTCCTGATTGTCGTGAGTGTTGGAGGTGTGTGGGTGTATGGTGTTTGTGTGTATGAATGGATGTGTATTGGGTGTGTATGTGTGACAATGTGAGTGTGTGTAGTAGGGATGCTCCGATCAGGTTTTATGCTGCCGATCACCGATACCGATCAGCCAAAGAGCCGATCGCTGACGATCACCGATACCGATCACATGGATTGGCTGTAAATTTTGCATTGTAGTATGATGAGTGCTATCGGCTAGACGGTTTGGAAAAAAGAACCATAAAATCACTTTGATTTAGAGAAAAGCATGTTTTTACTTTTTCAAAAGAAAAAATACTAAAACCTTGCAGGGACAATGCAGCAACTGAAAAAAAAACAGTTAAAATGACCTGCTCTCAGTAACACAATCTTTAACAGATTGAAAACATTAAAGCTCTCAACAGGCTGAATAGTGCAGAAAATCAAATAAATAAAAGTATATCTCACAACATGTCAAGTAACAAAGGATACATTCAAAGTCAAATGAATTGAATTCAAATAAACTATCATTAGTTGCTAAATCAAAATGCCTGAGAACATGGCTTGGCAAACTCTGTTGTGCCTTGTCAAAAAAACAAAAAAAACAAAAACTACTTAGTACTTACTTTTCTTATGATTTATAAAATAAATATAAGGGGGCTGTTGCTTTGTATGTAAAAACATAAAATAAATTAAAAAAATAGCCCATTTGTCACTTAAATAACATAAATATGGTATTAAAGACCTTGAAACAGAAAAATAGAACAACTGAACGTAAAGTGCGTTTGCTTTGAAGAAAAAAGCATTTCCACATGCCAAATGTCTATGATTTGTTGATAAGCATTGTGGGAAGATTCTTTTTAATAAAGAGGAGCATCTCTGTTTTTTCGGTCATGAGTCTATTCCTGTGTTCATCCACGCTCTGGCAGGGCTACGTCTGTGAAACATTTACGACCCGGTAGCATGTAGCGGGGCTCCAAGTGAGAGAGTAGTCGGCGGAACCCGGTGTCCTCCACCACTGAGAAGGGTTGGTCATCTAGTCTGATGAATTCAATTATTTTCCTGGTTATTTGCTGAATCTTCTGACGCTCATACGGACGAGTGTTGCCAAGCGTGGGCTGCGTTAACTGCCTTATGACTGTTGCAGTCTTTTTTTTTTTTTGTTTGCCGTGAGCCTCGAAAACTCACCATACTCCGTCAAGTGTTTGTTCTTCAAATGTCGGATCAAGTTTGTTGTGCTTCCCCCGCGAGGTATTTTTTCGTTGCAGGATGCAAACTTTACATCACTCTCACAGATCTTATAAAAGCTCCACACAGCAGACATGTTTGTTGTTGTGGTTTACCGCCGCGCACCTGCGCAGTGTGAAGGAAAGGGGGAGGGGACACTACTCTGCACACAGAGCCTCTGCCGGCTGCAAAGTATGAGCTACAGGACAGGTGATCAGTTTTTGTGATCGGCAATGTAAGGCATTGATCGGCGAACGCCGATCACATACTTTTCCACGGAGATTGGCCGATAATGATCGGTGGCCGATCGATCGGAGCACCATTAGTGTGTAGGCATGTGAGTGTGTGATGCCTCCGTGTCTGAGGGATAAGATGTGTTTTGGGAAGCTGACCTCGAGAAGAGAGCAGAAAACATGAGACAGCAGAAATGAAAAGTCTCAACTTAAAGCCTTAAAAAGAATAAGGTCTATGAGTAAATATGAGTAAATATGTTAATAAACAACTAACAATTTTTGCCCTGACAAGAGGTTAGCAGCCAGGTAAAGGAGGGTTTGGAACTCCAGCGTAGTCAGGTTTCCTTCTTCACCAATGCTGCTCAATGACCTTTTTAGCACACGGACAGCTGCCTCCGCTGCCCCATTTCGATGTGGTGAGTCCGCTGGGCTAAACTCCCACAACCAGTCAGTCCCAGCCACAGCCGCTCTCTTTTGGACTCCTTCTTTGTCGATACATGCCAGAAAACTGTAGAGATCCTCTAGTGCAGGTCTGGCCCCCACGAAATTGGTCCCCTGGTCGGACCAGAGCCTCCTGGGGTGGCCCCTCAGAGCGGTCAACCGCTGATATGTCTTGAGAAAACCCTCAGTTGACAGGTCTTCTACTGCATCTGCATGAACCGCTCTCGAGGCCATACAACTAAAGACTACACCCCAAACCTTCATCTTTGTTCGCCGCCTCACTGAGTCCCTGACTGTGTACGGACCAAACAAATCCAACGTTGTATACTCAAAAGGGGCTGCTGGTTTCGTGCGTACAGTGGGAAGATCGCTCATTACTTGAGTGCATAGTTTAGCTCTGCACTTCCGACAATGTACACATTAGTTGGTTACTTTGTGTGCAACCCTGGGACCTTGTACTACCCTAATCCTTTTTCTCATTCGAAGGAGGGTGCCAGCAACACCTTCATGGTTAGCACGGTGGCCGTCTTCGGCAAGGAGGGTACTGATCCGCTCTTTGTAGGGGATCAGCGGAACCCCAGGTCTCTCCTCACTAACAGACTGGACCCGGCCATAGCACAACAAGAGGCCTGTCTTATTGACCTTGTTCACAACCAGGCAGTTGATGGTTGTTGTGGGGAATGTCACGCCTGACTGGGCAGCAAGGCATAAGTCCTGGAACGCTTCAGCACGCTCCTGGACTGTGAGCACTCCCTCCCACTGTCCTCGCTCGCCGGTTCAACCCCTGCTGAGCAACCAGGAGTGTACTGCTCTGCGAACATATCCCACAGTCCCACAGAGTTTGGTTAGTGTATCGAACCTTGACAGATCCATTTGACTTATGAGCGCCGAACCCCAAAACCTCTTTGTACTGTGGGTGTTAGATGCTACCGAAGCCAATCCCGTAGCATTTCCACTAGAATTGTCCAGAGTAGACAACCTTTTTGCTTGGACTCTCGTCATGATGACGGAGAAAGCTTTTCTCTGGAGCTTACTCACGACCTCCCTGGTACTGGAGGCCACCTCTGCAGCAGACTTCATAGGCCACTCCTTTACCGGCCTGGTTTGAAACTCTGGATCTCTCTGCCATAGGGAATCACTGTCAAGCTGTTCAGGGGAACACCCTCTTGTGACTAGATTGGCCACTATGCACTACCCCGGGATCCACCACCAGTCAGTCACAGGCCCGGCCTTCTCTATCTCACCGACACGATTGGCAAAGAAGGTCTGGAACCCATAGCTCTCTCGCTGGATGGCGCCCAATAAGAGTCCCGTTGGAGAACGAGATCCCCAGGGTTTACCCATCCAGCCAGAAGGTGTAATACTCCTCGGGAAAGTGATGGTATTCAACTGGGCATACTCTTTGAAAAGCTCAATTGCCCTCCTGTGTAGCTCCTTAGACACTTAGACAATGGTTTTTCCCATGTGTCCTTGGTCAATGACCCAGCCTCCTGAAAGGCCCTCCTGACTAGAATGACACCCTTCTGTTTCAGGGGCGTCATCAGACCAAGGGGATCATAAAGTCCAGCTACCTGGCTCAGTAGCATACGACGGGTAAGAGGAAATGGCGTCTTCTCCTCTATGTCCTTCACGGTAAGATCAAGCCCATCTTTTTCTTTCTTGTGTAGAATTTAACAGCAACCATAAGGAAGAGCTTGTCTTCCCTTACGTGATAACCCACCCCAAGAGCTTTATTGTCCTCATCCCTCAACTGGTTGGGCAATACGATGGTCTCTGGCTTGGTGGGAACACCACCTTGCCTCCCACTTTGACCAGACCGCACCCAAGGTTTAAGGCAAAAACCCCCAGTTGCGAGGATGGTCTCAACTCCCACAAGGATCTCGCTCAGTCTTTGGGGATCATTGTGGGACACCAGTATGTCATCTACATAGGCATTGTCTAAGATAACATGTCTCTCTTCTACTTTGTCAGCAAACTGCGCGAGGTTGGCAGTTTCCCGCATTGCCACCTGAGCAATGCAACCAGCCGGCTTATCGCCCATATTCACCCGTACCACAGCGTAATCCTTGATGTTGTCTGCTTGTGAGTCCCTCCACAGAAAGCGGTGTACGTGCACCTCCTGATCCTCCAACCACACCAAGTTGTACATCTTGGACACGTCTCCAATCGCCGCGTGCTCTCCCTCACGGAAATGAAGCAGCACTGCCCGGATGGGGTTTAAGATGTCTGGGCCCTTAAGCAGGATGGAATTCAGGCTGACACCCCTAAATTCCTGACTACTGTCCCAGACAAGCCTCACTGGAGTGGAGACAGAGTGCGGGTTGGGTGCTGTCAGGTGGTTCACCCACCACACAGCTCCGTTCCACTTGTCCATCACAGTCTTGGAAAGCTGGACCGCAGCCCCCCTGGCAACCATATCATGCACCTACCTGGCGTAGGCTTCTTTCCACACCGGATCCCTCTCGAGGCGTTTCTCTGACTTCAGGAACTTTGCCTCGACGGCCTTGTGGTTATTAGGCAGGGTAGCAGGGTTCTCTTTCCATGGATATCTGGCTTCCCAGTGGGGTTTGTCGCTGTGGCCGTCGCTCAGCTTGAAGGTTAGTCCACCCCTGATGATCTCCAGCTCTCTCTCATTAGCGAGAGACATCTCCTTTCCTCCCGGAGCGCACTTTCCACAACGACACCCACCACACACAGGTTTGCAGGCGGCGTCAATACTGTCCCACTGCAGCCACTTAACGATCTCAGCATTGCACGTAGCCATGGTCGCAGCTTTCCCACTGCGCTCTAGCTTTGGGCAGTGGTTATGGACCTTGACCCTCCTGGACTCTGTCCTCATGGAACACACAAAGTGGGTTGATGAGCGGCGTACAGTCACCTCAATGTACTCGAACAGGTCCGGGTGCACGGCACTAAGTCTTTCCGAGTGGGCCGTCCCACAACACCAGGTCGCCACACCTCATCATCCGTTGGGGGGCCAGTCGACCCTCCCGTGTGCTGATAAGTAGCTCGATCTTTTTTGGGCGAATCAGCTCCCCTGGTTTCACATAACCCGAGAAGAACTTTTCCAAGCACCCAGAGTCCACGGCATTGTCCATTTTTGCGATCTCCTCCAAACCATAGCAGACCATCTCATGGAGTCGCCAAGTCCCCTTCTTTGTGGCAACTTTTATGTTCACAAAGTACCTTTTTGTCTCTACTTTTGCCTCCATACCACCCACACCATACACAACCAGTGTGATTGGCTCACCCGACAGTCCCAGTCTCTCTGCAGCTTGGTGGGTGATATAGTTAGTGTCGGCGGCTAGGTCGATCAGCGCTCCGACCCAGTCTCCCCTCTTGGTTGTGACGTCCACTAACATCATGAGGACTGGGTGCTCCTTCAGACCATTCTCACCCACCAAACCTTTGCCAGCACACACTGTTGACGACACTTTATTTGTGCATGGCTTTCGAACAGCCTCCAGCTGGTCCGGGGTCAGGCCTAGACCTGCGAACAAAGCCTCTTGTTCTTTGGTTGGACCACGGAGTTCTCTCCTCTTATCCCCCTTGACCTCCTGTCTGAAGGTGTCTCTCTTAGCTGGGGGCTTAAGGCACAGGAAGAAATGGTGATCTTGCATTCATCACCACGGCACAAAAAAGTTATTATTGCACGGACCACCACTCCCATGAAGGTTCAGGCATTTAGGGCATGCTTTGGTCTTTTTCACGTAAGTCCTTCTCTCTGATGGGTTGGCATTCTTGAAGGTCTTACAGCGATATACGCGACCAGTATGTCTCTCTTCACCACATATGCTGCAAGCATTTTGTGAAGACTCCCCTCTCGCCGTAGCCTTGGTGAATGAACATCTCTCTGGTTTCCGATCCCCCGTCCTCTCCTTTGGCTTCTCGCGGGGGCTCAATTCACCTACTCTGGCAGAGCCTGCACTCTGGGGAGCCTGTGGGTTCTGCTAATGTCTGAAGTGTCCCCCAATTACTCTTCCAGCACCAATAGCTCCTCCTGTCCCCAGAGAACTTAGGCAGACTTAGGGGTGCGAGTGCAATCCTAGGTCCAACTGACCCTTGAGAGATGACAGATGTGCTCCGACCCGCTCTGACGCTTTCTTGTAGCACAGCGCGTTCTCCTTGCTGCTGCTGCGGTGTGCTGGAGAAACCAGGATCAAACGTTGGACTCATGGGTCTCTGTGATAGTTGTCTCTCTGTTGGCGCTTGGGGAGATCCTAAAGGAGCACCCGCATCTTGAGCTCCACCAGGACTGTCCACATTACCACTTAGCTCGCTGCTTCTCACTGCAGCGATTTGGTTGGTTGCTGGGTCCGCGTCTGCAGTATGTGCTCCATCGTGGCCCTCAGAGTGGGACTTGCTGATCCTCTTTGGTACTACTAAACTTTGTGCCTTTGCACTGCTCCGCTCGCAAGTCACTTGGCCAGAACTATTATTTTTTAATTTTTTTTCAAAATCGCATCCTCAGTGGCGATACATGCGATTTAAATCTTGATATTTTTAACTCAATAAAGGCTTACTACAATGACAATTTTAGGTTAAATTTAACAAACAGCTTCACAATATGTGCCACTTTTGCTTGGGTTAGAACACACTCAGTGATAATTTAACTGAGTTTTCATGTTCTGAGAAGTCGAGAAAGCAGCGACTCAATAACCCAGGCCTTGTTGGGAAGTCACTTTGTCAGAGTTTTTGGGACAAACAAGAAATCACAGTTAGAATTAAGTAAAAACACTTCTATGCATTTGTCTACAGGACTCCACATCCCACAATGCAATGTATCAAATGTTTCCAGTAATGTCGATAACAGTGTTTTCAGTAGAGATCCAAACAAACTTTTTAACCTTTTACAGGTTATATTTATTTATTTTTAGCAAACTTTGTCTTTATCTGGTAAACATCGTTTGTCTTCAGTATTAAAGACAAAGGTGAGAGGTCACAGGTTATTTGGAGGTCACCAAATAAATAAAAGCTCATTTTAGTCAGTTTCTGCTTCTTTATATGCTCACTAATAATAACTGTCTCTTTAGGCTGAACAATTAACCTTAAACGCATTGATATTTTGATTTTCACTACTGCAATAACCTAACCTCAGATGCTGGAGGTTTTTTTTCTTCTGTTTCCATCATTTGAGTGTATATTCACCAATCTGAATTGCTGCTGGCCAGTCAGAGTTAGTTACAGGACACAAGTGTGTATGCGCTGCAGCGATTCTCTGAGTGCGCTAACAACTACACTGGGGCCCTATAAAATCCACGTTCATCGAATCACAGAATCGAACAATGAAAATGGAATCTACTGTTGAACGCGAAAATGGAATCCGGTTTAAACGCTGTCACCGTGAGGGAACGGATGTTTTTTTTATGTGAAAATGTCCTTCCCACTCTCATCCTTGATGCTTCAAACACCACCTAAACACCGTTTAACCTGGCAAAAACCTACGCAAATTATCATCAAGCTACTAAAAATAGGAACTAAAAACCATTTTATATAGTAGAACACCAACATTATATTCAAACATGATCCACAATCTATACATAACTCTCATGGGCTGCAATGGGATGATGTCCTGTCAGACACAGTTGTGTTGGATTGTAGACAGCCCCCCACTTCTGTCTCTTGTTGCATAACCCATCATACTGCTCACTCTGCTTCACACCATTTACACTGATGTCTACCCATATATCATTACGTGCAACCAGTACAAGACAAAACCTCGTCTGTAGTGGTAGCATTTCAGAGCATGAAGGATGCCGCAAGACGTTTATTGTTAACCTAACCACTAGAAACGAGTGTATCATCGTATATCATGTTTCTTGCAGTCTGTGCCTTCTCCTCGCCCTCCGTTTCAGGTGTCTTGATGCTGGAGCTGGCGGTTCCTGATTGATGGGTCATGTCTCAACTTGTCTGGGACACTCGGATGGACTGATCAGTGGTTCACGGCTCAACTAGTCGGATGGATTATCCTTCTATTCTATTCGCCCATCTGTTGACTAACCCCAACCAGTCAAAGCGGATTGCTGCCACCTCTTAACCTGGTTTTGCTGGAGATTTCTTCCTATAAAAAAGAGGGAGTTTTTTTTTTCTTCGCACTGTCGCTAAATGCTTGTTCATGTAGATCTTGTTGGGTTCTTTCTTTCTTACTAAGGACTCTGTATTTTGTTCAGCTCTTTGAGATGACTTTGTTATTTGCGCTATATAAATAAGGTTGAATTGAACTCCTTTTTCTTTTTTTTTTTAAGCAAAATTAAGTTAAAATTACGATGACAAGGAATATATTCTCACTTGCATGTTTTGGACAATGTCACGGTTTTGCATGGATTCTTTTATTGTAATGGGTGGTCAGAGACCAAAATGATTTCAGAAATATTGGAGAAATATGAAATTAATAACAGTTTATTGCCCTAGTATACCAGCGGTCTGCAACCTTTACTCTCAAAGGGACCATTTTGCCTCATCTCACCTGGATTAAAGTCTTTCCGGAGCCGAAAAAAAATACCTTCTCAATGAAGACAATATAGTGTATGAAATTCTATACAGTTAAACTTATATTGAATAATGTTATGTAAAGAATTGTATTCGAAGGGCTACAAAAAATAACTTAAGTTTGATAACACATGATCTTGTCGATCAACACATGCTAACTGCTCATTTCTTGCCACATATCAAGCATGCATATTTAGCCGGCACTTTGGCAGTTAAATTAATCTCTCCACCACACAATTATAATCTTAATTTTCTTCCAGAAAAGTCTTTTAGTTGAGTTAGTTGTCCTACCAGGGATTTAAAACTTAAGGTTATCCACAGGTGTAAGGAAAGTTGATGGTCTGTAGATGTTGCAGGAGGTGAAGTAGGAAGGTTGGCAGAGTTATTGCACAATGTGACTTATTTTTAGGTTGACAAATTTTTTTTAAATTCCTTTTTTTTTTCTTTTTTTTTTAATATTGTATAATTATTTTCAGAAAACATTAGTTTTTAACTCCCGTGAGCTGACAAAATAAATATTAAAAAAGAAAACTATTATTATATGAAATTAAGCTCCAATTAAAAGGTAGTTGTACTGATATGGATTATTTGGAACTAGTGCTGCAACAAACAATTATTTTAATAATCGATTAATTGGTCAAAAAATTTATCGATGAATCCTATAAAAAATGCCACATTTTTAACTTCAGCCTCTTTATTCATCCCATTGTTAATGTAGTGGCGGCCAACTCCAAGGTAGACTTTATTGGCTTCAAGTGTCCATAAATCAGCAGTGAGAGACAGTTTGCTGTTAAATGCAGTCTTGACTTCATTGAAAGTTTCTTCATATTTTCTCTCCATGAGCTTTGTAAAATCTGTCATTGAGGGCAGAGTGTGACCTGGATTTAAGGTGCAGATCATTGTAGTGAAGCTTCATCTTCAACCATAGACACAGGCCTCATGTCAGTGATAATCATGTTGATGATGCTCTCAGTCACCACAACAACTTATCTCTGTAGTTACAGGATGTTTATCATTGATGTTTTTTAATCAAATTAGAAAGATGAGTATGTATTGTAGCACAATTTACAACAACTCAATAATTGACTTGTTCTATTACAGTTTTAGGTTAAGCCAAGTTTGTTGGCTAAACACACACACACAGTACAAATACTTCATTTTCCTCACTCATACTTAATCAGAAAATGAAAACTTGAGGCTTAATCTTAAAACTATTACCAGCATTGTGTGCAAGTTAAATTAATCTATAAAGAATTTAAACCCTGCTTAAGCTGATTAAACTGACATAAAAAAGTATCTCTCTCACAAACAAGCACGTGCACTCAAACACACACATGCACGCACACAACACATATGTGGGGTGGATCGCTTCTAAATTAATGCACACCAGTCTAACGCACGCGTACCTGCCTATCCAACTTTAACTAAACTTACCTAATTTACGTAGTTAGGTGTAGTGGCAGGTATGGGGTGAGTGAAGCTACAGTATAGCAATCAGGTGCACTTCACTATGTAGCACCATCTACGTGACATGAAAACACTTAGAAAAAAATATTAGGCGTAAAGGCGAGCAGAGGGGTATTCCATAAAGCGGGTTATGTTCAAACTCTGAGTATGTTCAGGCTCAAATGAGGGAAACTCTGAGTATCTCATTCCTAAACGTGAGGTATGTTCATCTCTGAGTATGTTACCATGGTAACATTGTCCGTGAACTAAACCTGGTCACTGGCAGGTTTTTATCAAAGAAACCCTGGGTTTCTACCTGGCTCCGCTCACCTGAACACCGTTTCTGAACACTTTAATTTACCTTGACACTGTTCTCTGGACGTCACACACCACAGATGTGCTCACATCATTACTAATGTTGTGTTGCTTTACGTTTTTTTGGGTTTTTTTTTTTTTGCTAAAGGTAGTTTTATTTCTAACATTGTGGATGCAGAGCACAAGTGAAAGATACTGAGAGGTTGATCTGCATTAAAACATCTACTGACATCTGTAGTAAAGTTCCCCGAATACAAACCTGTGGATAATGTAAAGGAGGAGGAAAGGAGATGACAATTGAAATGAATCCACTTTTGAGGCTTAGTTGTTGTTTTATACTGTAGATCACGCAAATTTTGAAGTTATGACGATGCAGTGAATTAACACACTGCTCTTGGTAGCGAAGGATCGCGTCCTGCGTCAGTCTATTTTTTATGACATTTTTTGGATGTTGAGATGATTCTGGAAACAATATTACATTAAAAATCAATGTAAATGATGTGATATGAAGCGGTTTCACTGTCTTTATAGCCAGTGTAACAGGAGGGCTCTCTATGCAGCCGCCCTGTGCTGCTGCTGCCACGTCTCCTCAAACACATTTTGTTCATATTATTCACTGGTTGTCATGTCACTGAAGCGATAAAGTGATGAAGCGAACAAAAAGTGCCACTAATCATGGGTGATTTAAGCCACTATAGTCACTGAAGGTGCGTTCAGTGTGAACGCACCTTTAGAACAGGCTCATATTCCTCAAACTCTGGCATATTTCACCCATAAGGGTGAATAAATCACTCTCTTCCGGGTGGTTGCCATGGTAGTTTGTTTAATCGGCGATCCATTGATGATGGCTTTTTATCGTGCGCATGCACGTAAGTAACCCAAGGTTTACATAGTCAGGGTTGATTGACCCACTTCATACCAGCTGTAATTAGGGTTGGGCATCGTTTGGATTTTAAAAATTCTGATTCCGATTCTCAATTTCGATTCCTGTTCTAAACGACTCTCGATTCCGATTCTTTGAGTTGTGCAGGTCAACAGGTCACAAATTTCACAGGATAATTTTTTTAATTTAAAAAAGCCTTTACACAGGCCATTTTTATTAATTCACTTAGTTGATACAGTTTATTTTGGTTGCTGTTCTGTAATTAGGATATTCAATTACAAAGGTCTCCAACTGTAAAAGTTAAACTTGCTGAAATAAAACAACAAAGAAGTTGGCAGCAGTCTAAAAAACAAAGAGTTGCAACCCAGGTAGATGTGAAACAAAATAAAACAAACTCAAACAAACCCTGGAACAGTCATGTGACAAATCAATCGACAGTTCTTGTTGAGAAAGATTATTATTATTCTGGATACAGTGAAAACAGCAACTGTAAACAATAATTATGTTGTGAACCTGTTTATATTGTAGGGAAGATATTATATACATAAATGTAATTGGAATCTAAAGCCACAAGAAAAGGGCACCGAGAACCGGTTCCTATTTGGAACCGGTTCTCTGTGCCCAACCCTAGCTGTAATGGAATCCGATACCCAGAGTTTCCCATCACGGGATATGTTGAGTTTATGGATAGAGTTTGTTAACCCTTCTTTATGGAATACCCCTCAGGCGTATACATGCGCAAGTCAGTAAGTATGTGTACAAGTGCACGTCATGCGGACGTGACTTGTGCATTGTGAATGTGTACCCTTTCTAAGTCTATGGGAAATGTAGATCAGACGTGCACGTGCAGGGTACGCATTCGTTTACGCGTTCGATAGACTGGTGCGCATGAATTTAGAAGCGATCCACCCCCCATTAACACATGCTCGCATGCACAAACACGCACACAAACGCATGTACGCGTGCACACAAACACTCATGGACACACTTCAACGCTAGCATCAGGCGAGCTACCAGAGCGGCTTACGTTATGTGTCATTGTTTCAAAACAAAACAAATGTAGGATGTTTTTGTGACTTCTGCTGTTGAGCTCCTTTACTTCGGTCGAACTTGTTTCATTTAAATACCTCATCCGCTCTGCATTAAACTCGCTCTGCAGGGGGAGTTTTACAGTCAACAAAAACTTAATTGACAAAGCTTTGCCGGTTAAGCAAACGGTTGCACAACATTGTCAGAGACTCATAAATCGCACAATGCAACAAATTGATGATGAAATTTGTTACCCAAGATTTTAATCGTCAATTTTGATTGATTTTATCGATTTGTTGTTGCTCCCCTAATTGTGACTGCTTTTTGAAATTATTTTCAATACATCATATAAAGATGTATGAGAGCAGCATTAATGTCAACCAATTTCTGCTCAGGGATCAATGGTTTACTGAATCTGAGCAGGTTTATTGATTAAGTTTTGATCAACTTCATTTAAATTATCTTGATGACATAATTTCAGACCGTGTATATATATATATATATATATATATATAGTTTTTGACCATCACAGCCCTCCCTATGGAAGTGTAAGAAACACTTTTTTATTGGGAGAATATAAAAAAAGGGGCAGTGTTACACCTCGGTGAGGGGAAAGGGAAAACGGAGGTGAGACTCAAGGTAGGAAATGGAAAGGGTGGGGAAGAGTTAATTATTTTAAAGTGAGGCCTCAACTATGAGACCTCAACTATGAGAGACAAAATGAGAAAAAAACCCAGAAAATCACATTGTAGGATGTTTAATGAATTAATTGGTAAATCCCTCAGTAAAATAAGTATTTGGTCACCTACAAATTCTAGATTTCTGGCTCTCACAGACATGTAACTTTGTCTTTAAGAGGGTCCTCTGTCTTCCACTTATTACCTGTATTAATGGTACCTGTCCACAACCTCAAACAGTCACACTCCAAGCTCCGTTATGGCCAAGAACAAAGAGGGGTCAAAATGATCACAATCCCAGAACCACAAGGGGGGACCTAGTGAATGACCTGCAGAGAGCTGGGACCAAAGTAACAAAAGCTACCATCAGTAACACACTACAACTCCAGGGACTCAAATCCTGCAGTGCCAGACGTGTCCCCCTGCTTAAGCCAGTACATGTCCGGGCCCGTATGAAGTTTGCTCGAGAGCATTTGGATAATCCAGAAGCGGATTGGGCAAATGTCATATGGTCAGATGAAAAAAAAAAAACTCAACTCGTGTTTGGAGTAGAAAGAACATACCTACTGTAAAGCATGGGGATGGTAACATCATGCTTTGGGTCTGTTTCTCTGCAAAAGGACCAGGACGACTGATACGTGTAAAGGAAAGAATGAATGGGGCCATGTATCGTGAGATTTTTAGTGAAAACCTCCTTCTATCAGCAAGGGCATTGAAGATGAAATGTGGCTGGGTCTTTCAGCACGACAGTGATCCCAAACACACCGCCCAGGCAACAAAGGAGTGGCTTTGTAAGAAGCATTTCAAGGTCCTGGAGTGGCCTAGCCAGTCTCCAGATCTCAACCCTATGGAAAATCTTTGGAGGGAGTTGAAAGTCTGCTCTAGAGGAGCTCTGCATGGAGGAATGGGCCAAAATACCAGCAACAGTGTGTGAAAACCTAGTCATTGCCAATAAAGGGTACATTACAAAGTATTGAGATGTACTTTTGTTATTGACCAAATACTTATTTTCTACCATCATTTGCAAATAAATTCATTAAAAGTCCTACAAAGTGATTTTCTGGATTGTTTTTCTCATTTTGTTTCTCATAAGTGGGAGAACTTGCACAATTGGTGGATGATAATTTTTTGCCCCACTGTATATTGTCATGCTTTACTGCTACTTACCCGTCCTATACTTTTTGTTTTACTTGGTTGTGTACGGGTGTATTTAAAGTTCAATAAATGTTTGGAGTTCTATTGGTGTATTTAATTTCTAATATACCGTATACATTTATATCATATGAGTGTTTCAATTGTCTTTCATAATCAATGTACTTTATAAAAAAGCTATATTGGCTTCCAAAATCTGCTTTAGATATCGGCCATCGGCTGAATTGTTTTTTTTTTTTTTTAAACTGGTATTGGCATCGGCCTTTGAAAATCCAATATTGGTCGACCTCTATCGTAATGATTAGACAAGAATAAATGGACACAAGGATGCATCAGTTATTTCACCACTAGTGGGCAGAAAATTGTACATTTTTCGAAGCCATCAAGTTATTCCTGGTATCGGTTGTCTCGTTCACAACAACATACAACTTTTTCCCACAGATCTTCTGTTGCACTGATGAGATGTGTTACTCAAACATTCTGAGCAGGTGAAGCTGATAAAAGCTGATGAAACGGGTGGAGCTTCACAGACACATCAAAGTTGAGAACTGACAGCGTTTCATTCACATTGTCACCTTACGCATTTAACAGTAGATTCTGTTTTTATTGGTCAATTTTGTTAACGCGGAAATCATATTGCCCAGCCCTAATATAGCTGAACCAACTAAACTCATTTTATGATCACGATAGTGTTTTTTTTTAACGTAATCTTTATTGACACCGCTGTATGTTTTTCCACCTGCACACAGTGTTTGTATCCTGTCCATGTTTATTTTCCTCATGCACGAGCAGGATATAATGCAGAGGGATACCAGCTTGCGCTCGCTCACAGGCTTTCTGGAGCTGCACATTCTAATAGGCTCCTGCAGTATGTCGCTTAAAGATAGTAAAGGAATGCTACATGCTTCTAGGAAACATGAGGCCGCTGTGGCTTACACGCCTTGTATCTTCATCTCTCTCCTCTTTCATCTTCTGTCCTTATTCTGTTATTTCTCTCTCCATCCCTCCTCTGTCTTGTCCTCTATCGGTTGCTCTTCTTTTACAGCCCCCAGGCTACTTCAGCCCGGCTGTCTGCCATTGATTTATTATTAGGCGTTTTTTCCTACAGTAAATATCATCTTGGTGATGTGGGGGGGGTCTTCTCTCAGACACTCATAGACTTGTGCTTGAGGTGGGCATTGGTCGACTCTGGAATAATGAAACTTCTGTTACTTTATAAAATGATGCACAGGCAGGTTAAATCCAACAAGCAGCTGGGGAAAAAAAAATCACACTTCAGGTGGGAAATGCACTTATTGCTGCATTCTGGTAAAAGTTGAATAACTTGACACTTAACTAAGCACTGAGACGTCAGATTGAAATGTTGTTTCACCATCGACTCTCTATGGTAGCAGATATGTGAAGCAACGCGAGCAGTGTTAATTTTGAAAGCAAGTTTTAAATTTAGTTTTATTCAACTTTATGACATCTAGGATTTAGTTGACTAAATATTTTATGCTGTTGGCTGAACTAGATAAGGTCGACTGAAATATAAAGCTGAAGAGTTCAGTCACAATTTGTCAACCTCATTGGATGGGAGTAATATTTGTAAACACACAGAAAGATTTGATGTGATCAATACGTTAGACTGTGGCAGGATGATGAACGGCTCAGGTGGAGGTCAGTGTAGCTTTTAATCAGTTCAGCAGCATGGCTGTAGTCAACCAAGGAAATGGTTGATCGACCAAGACTATGGCACTCGTGGCAATTAGTTGACCAAAAAAAAAAAAACTGAGAATGAATGAGCAGGTGCAGAGGACGAGGAGATAGAAACATTGAGACAAATATTTAATTTTGGCTTTTTGTGGCACTGATTTGCTTTTAAACACAGACCATTTATGATAGGAACCTTATTCAAGCTTTGACCAGAACCCAACAAAGCAAAACTGAAACCTACAGGTCCGACAGACAGTAGGTATTTATATCCTGGTTGCCTGTATTTACATGCCGTCTACGAAACAGCAGAGTTGGAACTGTCGCACCCTGCCGTCACAGATTTTTTCGTGTCACAAATTTCGTTCATTAAATTTTGGTAACGAAGAGGTTTACATCGACTTTTTTAACTTTTACTGATTTTTAGAGCAACCCAAAGCAGCATGGCGGCACATAGGCTCTCAAACGGTAAAGTAGTCCCATTTTTAAAAGTTAATTAAACGAATGGACGACTCCCTTCAGTCAGTCGTCCATAGAGATCAAAACGGTTTTATTTTGGGTCGCAAATATCTGCATAATGTATGAAGGTTCCCTAACATTATTCAGGTTATGATGATGCTGCAGATAGGATGCTCCTTTCTCTTGATGCATAGAAGGCATTCGATAGAGTTGAGTGGTCCTATCTTTCAAGAGAGTCCAGCTGCAGAACCTCCACGCTCAGCTCCTGCTCCCTGAGCTCCTGCGCGCTGAGCTTCGGAAGTAACATCAGGAAATGAAGAAAAAAATACAAAATAAAACTGTTAGCATAGCCATGTTGGCTAGGCACTTCTGGAAGGTTTCTCTGCGTTTTAATACCTTTGTTAACCGGATTCCTCAGCAGTGTTACATTGAAAAAAACAGTATAATGCACCTCATCAACAACATATAAATTGATCAGCATTTCCATGAATGATTTCGATCGTTTTGATTTCCTCTAGAGACACAATGGTTTTATTTGTACTGAAGTCCTATCACAACCTCTTTGTTTTAACCTTCAAACAGGGATGTAGGATAAATTCAATGTTTGAAGATTCACAGCATTGGTAATACCTTAAAATTTTAAGTACAACACATGAAGGTAAAATATTTCATTAAGTCCGTTTTATGATAACTGTGTCAGTTATGTATAGTATATTTTTATATTTATATATATATATATATATATTTGTGATTAAAGTAATTTTTACAGTCCAGAGCTAATTGTTTTATGAAACAATATAAAAATGTTCAAGACGTGGTTTTACGTTAGACAATTTGTGTTAATGTTTTACATATTCTGTTGTTTAAAAAATTGCAATTTTAAGGTTTTACTAGGATGGTGTCTCATGTGTTCATAATTTATCCACATCTGCATTAACATTACACTAGAATGCAGAATCACATGGCTTGATAATCACTGTATATTGTATTTAAGTAAAAGCACAGCTTATAGGACAGATCTAGTGAAAGTAGACCTCAAGGAATATAATTATTGCTATATATATCAAATCTAATATTAACATCAGTAAAATGTACAAAAATGTACATTTTTGTTACAGTGTAAATAGGCATACTGTTATTAACCTATTATGACAGATACAAATACATTTGAACCACTAAAACTTACCTTGGCGAGCACTAAGTAATTGTTACAAAAATCCTTCTACAATTTTGTTCCATAGAAGTATCAAATCAGTATTAAGTTATAAATATGGATCATAATTTGCTAACTAAAGACACAAATAAGTGGTTGACAGAAGGCAATATTTAGTAATGTCAAAAAAAGTACAAATTAAGTTATGTAAGATCAACACAAAACAATAATAAACAAATACAATGGGCTGTAAACACGATGAAACTTAAGGAAAACATCTGTTTTGTGTCTTTATTTAATTTCATTTCAATTCAACTTTATTTATAAAAAACCAACTAAAAGAAAAAAGTCATCATAACAAAATTCCACATAAAGCATCAGCTACAGTGGGAAAAAACCTCCCTTTTAGAATAGAAGCTTTTATTGTCATTGTATATACAGTATGTACAGTATTAAGGTGCTCTCCAAGAATGACATAAAACACACACTTAAATAAAATACTGGAAAAGGAAAGACATATAAATATATAATACTAAAAAACTACTCAGCAATCTATATACATTACCATACACACAATATAAAAATATAAAGTGACCAGTTAGGAAATAAATAAATGACTCAGTGTATTGCACTTTGATGAGGATTATTGCACATGTAGTTTGAGTCATTGGAGGAAAAATGTTTTTGTTTTGTTCAGGGTTCTCATGGCCCAGGGATACAAACTGTTTGCCATTCTGGAGGTGGTGCTTTGATTGATCTGTATCTCATTCTGTGGGGAGCAGGGTGGGAGGGGTCAGAGAGGATGGCTCTGATGGTGGCCCAGGAGAGCGCCTCCTGGATGTGAACACCGAGGAACCTGAAGGTTGATACTTTCTCCACCAGATCACCATTGATGATGAGAAGCGTAGTATACCGGGTTCTTCCTGAACGTGATGGTGTTTTTCTTTTGGATATGTGTAGGGACATTTTTTTGAAATAATAATAGGCTACAGTGAGGATATTTGACCATTTTAGATCATACTTTAGGTGATAGAGTGAGGGGAACTGGTGCAGGTGAAGCTGTTGAAGCAGGTTGGGAAGGAGAAGGAGTGACTAGGATAGGTTCAGTAGAGGTAGGTAGGCATTGGGCTCGGCTGCACATATTGAGGTGTACTTCCATATGACCCACATCTCTGCACTGTAAAGTGCAACAGCAAATCAACATATCTAAAACAAATAGAAGCATTGATATCCGATGTGCATTTACACAATAGGCTGTCTGCGTGCATGTGAATCTTACCTTTAAATGCTATTGTATTTTTTACATGTGCATCAGTGTGTCTCCAACTTCTAAAGCTTAAATGAATTCAGTTTAGGACAAATGGAGCAGTGATAATGCTCGCAGCACGATGTGTAGCAGCTCACCTCAGGTTTTAAGTTGCTGACAAAAATTGAAACATGCATCTGAAAAATAAAAACGTTTAAAACATTAAGCATCAGTGAGTTAAATAAGTTCATTTGGAAAAAGTTGTTTTAATTCTATAACACATAAAGAGAGAAAACATAAGATTTGGTCAGAGAATATTTTCTGTGTAACAATCAAAACAAAACCTTCAAATCAACATTTAAAACGCATGAAGTTTTAATTTACATTACGACAAACCTCTGCTAAATAAGACCAACAACCATGCCATCCATTTTTAATGGACACTAGGGATCAACCGATATGGGTTTTTTAGGGCCGATGCCGATAACGTTTTGTGTTTTTCCATCAGCCGGAGCCGATGACCGATACAGACTGCCGATGCTACTTTTGCTCCCTCAATTTACATCATAAAAATTACAATATGATGATGATTAATGGTACAAGTCTCATTTAAAAAAAGAGGAACATTTATTGAAATTAACAAAGGTGAGGTAGAATGACACCAATTAAAAAATATTTAACAGGTGATGTAGAACAAGAGCAAGTAAAATATAGAGTGAGACATCTCATGAAATATTATGAAAGATAACTGTCCTTGTCCTGGAAATAGCTTTGACAAAAGTTGGCCTGACTGAATATATATTTTATTAACAGGATTATTGAGTATAAATAATATAATTATTGTATTAAACACAAAAATAAACCATGAATAATAGTCCATTCCAACACAACCCCAGAATATAAAATAACAGGAAAATAACGTGATGTCAGATGCGTAACAAGCAACAAACTGTTCAAGTTTCTGTTCTAAATTACATCTACCTATAAAAGCAAGGGACGTCTGTGTGGATGTGTGTGGAGCAAATATCTCCCTGACGCGGTGCAAGTTTGGCCTGAAACTTGGTCAACGGGTTCCAATTACCCCAAGTGTGTGTATCTGTTTTTTTAGAGTAATTTGGTCATTTAAAAATGTTTATTTTAGTTTTATTTCGCTTCTGGACGGCCCCGAAATGAAACCTATTCAGCTTTTGACCTCACGGTGTGAGGGGGCGCTAGCGCACCATCTATATCTATCGCCACTTCCGGTTCCGGGTTCATGACGTTTGTTTGGGTTTAAAAAAACTTACTTTGAATCTCGGGTCACAGACTTCACTTCCTCCTTCATCTCCATGAGTGTGGGCGGTGGCTGTGCTGACGGTCGTTAGCCTATTATATCACAAACATTCTGATTCTTCAGACAGAGGAATGTAACGTTATTGTGAGCGGATTTTATTGTTTGTTCTGCGCAACGGTGACTGTTTCTTCTTCTATTATTCTATGTGCTAAGAAAGACGCTAGCAGCTACAGTGTAAGAAAGATGCTAGCAGCTACAGTGTAAGAAAGATGCTAGCAGCTACAGTGTAAACAAACACACATGGCTGATGCGTGTGCGTGCGTGCACTACATCGGGATGTACATGGTGAACGTACACAGAGCCGTTAAGAGAGAGTTGCGACTTTGGTGTTGCAAAACGTTTATTTTTCGTGGTACTTTCGGGTCTCTCTCTCTCTCTTTTTTACACACACGCACACAGTATTATATTATCTCTATCTAGTTGTACTGTATTATTGTTATTGCTATTCTTGTATCATTCTTTTTTTTGGATTATTCTTTCATCTTATAGTTACTGGTATTCTCATTGTATTATTATTATTGCTATTACCTTATTATTTTATGTTGTTATTGTTGTTATTGTATTATAGTTACTGGATTTTCATTATATTATTTTCCATTATTAATATATATTTTTATTATAATTACTGGTGTTTTCATTGTTTATTAGCATTGCTATATTATCATTATATTACCTTATAATTATTTAATATTGTTTTTATTAATATTGTTTTTAGTGCATTATTATATTATTTTGTTATTTTGTTATTAACATTAATATTACAAGATTACTTTTATTGCTATTACTACTTTCACTATTAATATTATATCCCAATCAACATATTCATTATTATCAGGGCTCTGCACAAACTTATCCAGTGGAGGCACTGGTGTGACAAACTTTCTCTGTTAGTCGAGGGGTTGTACAGTATAGCCACTGGTGTACCGTAGTTACAGCGTCTCTCTTAACAACCTGCGACGGATTATGTGCAAGAACCGCGCGTGCATGTGTGATAGATAATGCACGGAGGAAATGGCTGGCACGCACGCACGCACGCACACACGCGCACACACACACACACACACACACAGTATTTATAATAAAAATATACTAAATGACTAAAATAAAACTAAAAACTGAACAATATTTATACAAAAAGTACACAAAATGACAACAGAAATGCATACAAATATACAATATACAAAAGGCTCCAAAAACCCACAAAATTACTCCAAAATACATACATTACAGAAAAATACACCAAATAACAAAAATATGAAAAATATTTATACAAAAAGTACACAAAATGACAACAGAAATGCATTAAAATATACAAAAAGGCTCCAAAAACACAAAAAATTACTCCAAAAAACGTACATTACAGAAAAATACACCAAACAACAAAAAACATATGAAAATGACTCAAAATACACAAAACTAAATATTTATACAAAAATACTCAAAACAACAACAGAAATGCGCAAAGCTACACTAAAAAAGATACAAAAGTACACAAAAAGATTCCAGTTTTGCAAAACTGATTCATGCTCGTATAAATGGTCCCTCCCCTCCCCGTTCCCCCATGTGTGAGATTGACCAATCAGAAGCGAGGATTTGGAGACAGTGGGCTGTATCTTTTTAGTGCAGCAGCCGGTGATATGACCGAAACAAAGTAATTTTTCTTTACTGTAAAGGCAGAATGCTGAAATTTGCCTCCACAGATTGTTTGAAAAAGGTTGTTAGAGTCATTTTTGAACAAAAATAGTCATGGAGCGTGTTTCTCCTTGTTTAAATTTAGGTAAACGCTATGTGGAGGTGAGGATCAAGAGCTGACAGCTGATGTAGTGGCCAAGCGTTTAACGTATTTTACAAAATCTTCATTCTTATGAGAGTTCACATACATTTTCATTGTTTTATTGCTTTGTCACATTATACAGATTGTTGATTGTGTTTCCGCACCCTCATCAGGACCCTGGCAGCACTGTTCTGTACATACTGGAGCATTTGGAGGCTCCTGCCAGGGATCCCGATGAAGAGTGTGTTACAGTAGTCCAGCCTGGAGGAGACAAAGGCATGGACAAGCTTCTCTGCAGCAGGAAGGGAGAGGGAGGGGCGCAGTTTGGAAATATTACGGAGGTGAAAAAGTGAAGTTTTGCAAATGGAGGTGACATGATTGTCAAAGGAAAGGTGGGGGTCAAATTTAACCCCCAGGTTTTTGACAGAAGGAGAGAGGGGAATGGTGTGTCCAGAAAATAAAACAGAAGTGATTTGGGAGGAGCAGAGTTGATGAGGGGTTCCAGTTTGAATGGCTTCTGTTGCAGGAAGTTTTGACTCATCCACGCCCCTATCTCCTCCAGGCAGGAGCTGAGGCGGGCAGCCGTGGCAGAGGGGGAGCAGGGGGGAGTAGCAGTATCTGTGCCAGAAGTAGCGGCACTGTGATGACGCAGACGGTGACGCGTCTGTTGTGCGACGGGACGTGATGCCGACCAGAGGGATGTGATGGAGCTGTGATCACCACATTGGGACACAACATACCGGCGCCTTGATCCCCTATGGATGTAACGAGGTCGCCACGGAAGATCCAGTTGGTGCAGGGGAGCTTGGTGGTTGTATTTGAGAGCCTGGTGATGCGGTGTCAAGGTGTCCGACCACAACATGTGTGTTAGCTGTTAGCCGAAATCCAGGCATGTAGCGGTTAATGACAGTGACATACACCAGGGTAATCCACAGCTTCCACAGGAATGGTATTCCACGTACGGACATCCGCTTGATGGTAGAGGTGATGCAGGATCCGTGGAGACTGATAGGACTCGGTGTTTGGATAGTAGCGGCTACCACCACTAGCATAGCCGCTCCAAGCAAGTGGCCATCGGGCTTGCAAACCTTCGATAAGACAGTCCAGGGGGGACATGCAGCACCAATACAACAGCCGTAGGTACAATCCTACCTGAAGACATCCGATGTTGGCTCCAGGGCTTAAGGATTCGAAGCCAGAGAATGGACGATCAACTGGGACTTTTCCGGATCCACGTAGTAATAGGTATGTGCCGGGTAACACTTCGCTTAGCAACAGTACTAAGTGCAATAATATCTGTAGTGGTTGCAGTAACTACAGCAAAACAATACGGTAGGACGGATTTTGCAGAGAAGCGGCGAACAACCAGCGCCAGTGTCCTCTCCACTCATCAGTAGCCACCCACAGTGTAGGACTGATCAATAGTCAGTCTGTACACTGCAATTGTCAAGGATTCATCTTTTTATCGATCTATTACGAAAAAAACTCTTAACCTACCATGTTCTCAGAGATGCAGCGGATCTGACGATAGAAGAGTAGCTTCTTCTTCTTCTTCTTCTTTGGTTGTTAACGGCATTTGGCACCAAAATGTTGCATTACTACCACCTTTGGAAAAGAGCTGCTTTACAGGAGCCCATATATGGAGGGCTAGCTTCCGGAGCTGAATGTGGAGGAGCTGAGCGTAGAGGAGCTGAAGCTGGACCCCTCTCCTATCTTTTCAATGTGCTGTTACGATTTGGTTATGGAGAAATGTTCCACAAATGGATTCAGTTACTTCATATAAATTCCACAGCAAAAATCCTGACATATAAAAATGTGTCTACTCCAATTAAAATAATGCGTGAGTGTAGGCAGGGCTGCCCCCGTCACCCCTGCTGTTCACTTTAGCATTAGAATCGCTAGCCATAGCTGTACGAGCCTTGCTACAACCTATCGATGAGTTTTGTCATACCTCAGGTTATACCATAAGGAGATCAAATGGCGCGTTTCCATTGGCAGTATAGGCTCTACACGGCTCCGCTCTCCTCGCTTTCGGGACCCAGTACTGTTTTCTCGAAGCGTTTCGATTAAGCACCATGACACACGAAACCGCAAGACTTCACGGATTGCGCTATGCTGCCATCCTCACAAGATCGCCAACAAAAATCAATGGTGGCCAAATGCTTCCTCTCTGTGCGTGAGTTGATGACTCTACACTGTGATGATTCTCAGAACCCATCAGTGTCTGCTTTGTGCCTACGTCACATTTTCAGACCAGGGCTGCTTTTTTTACCCTGGCAACGGCCAGATTGATGTGTAGCCCTTCCTCTAACTCGAGTTCTTCACATCGATCTTGGTCTGTGTCTGGTGAATCTTTTTGGAACCGGGGAGGGACATGAACAGAATGATTTAAGCTGATTGGGCGAAGCGCCTGTCCACCATAATTTGTTTTAGCCAATCACACGGTAACAAATTATGTCGTCATCATCAGCATGCACTGCAGAGACGCTGCCTCAACAACAAGGCTCCGCTTTGCCGTCTTTACCTTCCAAAAATGCACAAAGCGCCTATCGCTGTTGCTCATTCAAAAAGGAAATGCTGGATTCTTCTAAAACTGAGTTTATAGCAGTTTACACATGTTCATCTTCCTGCGTTGACATCTTTCTATTCGGAGCTATGTTAATTGTGGTAGTCCAGCTCGTTCCTCTCCCAGCAACTCTGCATGCCAGTTTTGCTTTGGCGCTTCTGCCTTCATCACACCCGGATATCCCGCCCTAAACCACAACACTGCCTCATAATTGGTTCCAACCGTTTCGGTTCGGTTTCGAAAGGCAAAGGCGAAAACAGCACAAGATGGATTCTGGTGTTTGTGAACACCAGGAGAATTTATCATGCAGACAAGTTTATGCTTTTTTTGGAACCTCAACAAAGGAGGTACTAAAAAAAAAAACAGCACTAAGTACCACGGAGGAGAGCCTTTTTCCCAGTGGAAAAAGAGAGTAGAGCCAATACCGCCAATGGAAACGCGTCATAAATCATCTATTCTGCTGCTGGACAGGAGAGAGAGATAAACCTCCTGTAGTAACTTCACAGTTCAATTCAGTCCACAAGTTTACTTATTTAGTGAACTTGTGTAGGTGGCGCTGTGTCTGCAATTAGTTATATTTATTGGTATGTGTCAGTTGTCGTAAAGTGATAATTTGTGTGAAGTTTCAGATTGATATTACTAATCGATATTAAATATTACTTATTTACCCCGCTACTTGACGTCACGTAGCGGAAACTCCTCCTGCTAACAATCCTGGCTCCTCCTACCCTATAAGAATGTGAGCTCCTCCCTCTCAAACTATTATTATAGAATGTACACTTTACTTTATTGTAAGAATGTGTAATATATAGTCAAAACATTCTCACCAGTAAGAATATGTAATCCCACGATAGAAACGATGAATGCCCATGTCGGAAATTAGCGAGGGCCACGGGCCATTTGCCCCTCAATTTAGCCAAGAATGCCCCAAAAAACCTTGTTCCACGGGCCAAAATTGCCTACAAGTTTGTGGTCAACAACTTGTTATTCTCTGGAGCAGAGCGCTGTTCACAGCAACAACACCGTGGAGCCTCCTCGGTGTGGCACCACCCCTCAGCCTCACACACACAGACGGTGGTGCTCATCATGGCTCACCTGAAGCTGCAGAGCTGCGATAGATCATGGACCGCTACTTGGTTAAGACCAGACAACCATCCAACAAAAATGATCCAGTCCAAGATCCTCTGTCAGATCCATCCAAAATTTCCACAAACACGGGGGACAGAGACTATGAACTGGAAACTAAACTAAAGCTAACTATGCTAATCTAACCCACCAACACACAGACAGGGCAGCTAAGGCTAACCACTCCATATATAAGGAATAGACCATAGTAAAAAGAACACGTCTTACTGTCATCAAACCACAGAGCCACCAATTTGTTTATGATAAGATTTAACACTTGTATGGAAGGATAAAAGCTAACATGTCACACGTTGTGTGAAATAAATGTTAGCATAAATACTAATGTTACTATTCATCCGTCCCAACTTGTAAAACGCAATTTTTTTCAAATTATATTTCACGTATTCACAAGACAAAGCTGATCCCATTAGACAAATCTATCTATTGAGATTATTACACCAAAATATACTGAATGATTAAATCATCAAGCTTGATCTGGTTGAATTATAGGAAATCAGAGAGTTATTTATCAACCTTAACTTTATGTAACACATGATAAAATGAACGAGTTATTTTTGCTTTTCATGTGCTTTTTTTTCAGAAAATAATTTCATTTTAAGTGAGGAAATAAATGAATTACATACTACAACACTAATAGTGATCCACATGCACTAATACATTCCATAAAATATCAGCTCATGAGCTCTTTGAGTCAGCAGCTATTGTAGCCTCTTTTAATGTGTTGATGTATTCATATGTATTTGTGTTTGTAAGGAACCTGTTTACACTTTAAGTTGGGAATTGTTTTTATTTATTTATAGTTTTTATTTATCGTGATGTTTATTGTTATTGTGATAAATACCAGAAATGATTGTTTATCTATATCGCCCATCCCTACTTTATTGTCATATATGTAAAGCTACATACACAAAATGTGTTATCTGCATTTAACTCCTCCCTGAGGAGCAGTGGGCAGCAACGTTGTAGAACCCAGGCAGCAGTTCCATTTTTACTATCTGTTATATCGCCTCGTATCACCTTTGAGTTGATCTGACGTGTTTGTGGCACAATGTCACGCAGCGGTTGGACAAAACAAATGATTATCACCCTGTAGTTGATAGAGATGAGGGGGAGAAGAAATTGACGGCTTCAGTTAGCAGCTTAACACTCCAGTGAGTGTTTGAAGCAGCTGAATTACTCCGCTGCCGCTGCTGTGATAAACACACAGCCTGAAGCGCTGAGACGGGCTCACAATCACAATAGCTCCTTAAATAGCCATGTGTTTTACTGTATTGTGCAGTTTTTTGGCTGAAAACAATACCTGTGTGTGGATAGCAAAAAGAAAATTGCTTTGGTGCTCACTAATCTCCCTCGCGAGGGTAGGCGCTGTCTATCCAAACCAGGACTAAACAGCTTCTACCCACAAGCTGTCACCATACTGAACCTACACGTCATTCCCCCTCCCCAACTCTAACACATACTAAGGAAATAAACAAACTATAAACATTCATTGCTCTGTTGCACTATGTAGCATTTGCACTGCTGTACCTTTGCACTGTAAGTAGATATTTGTGTTTTTAATTTATTAAGATGTTATTATTTATACATGTCGTAACACTATTCCAAGCAGCTACATCTTTGTTTTATGACTTGTCTTGTACAATGACAATAAAAGCTATCTAATCTAATAAAACATGTGTTTGTAGTGTAGTTGTTATACCTTACACATAAAATAAGTTTAAGATGTCTTGACCAAAGTGGTAGTTGTAAACATAGATTGTAAATAAGTAACTTTAAACAGCTGGAGCTAACCTGACTGCAGGTTGTGGAGGTAATGAGGTTTAAACCAATCACAGAGTTCATTTTAAATCAAGTCCATAAAATAATAAATAACATCTTGTTTGAAAGAATCATTATAAGTTAAGAAATGTTTAATTAACGTTATCCAAATCACTTAGTTGATAAGTTGATAAGAATTTAAAGAGGTTTACTGTTCAGAATATGCACTAGTACAGTGATGTTGCTAGGTACTCGTCCTGCGTCCCTGACGCATAAAAATCTGAAAGGACGCAGTAAATCCACTATCCATACATCCCAGGGACGCACCTCATTTTTTGCATGAAAAAACGACACATTGTGAACAACAACTTATGTTTAAAATCACAGTAACTAGCAAAAGAAACCTAGCCATCAGTGGACTCATTTACCCATTAACTTAGCGCAGACATGATCCTATTGCGTACATGCTAGTTTAGCCAACTAGTCAGTTAACGCGGATTTCATTTCAAAATGTTTCCTTGGACCGCTTATTAAGTGGACCGCCCTCCCCCATGAAAGCTCGGTCTGTTTTTTGTGTAGCGCAACGGTGCTCCGTGAGAACGTGATCAGCTTTAATCATCTTCCCCTGCTCAGTGTTCGAACTGTTCTGCCTGAGTAAGAATTACTCAGTCCGTGTTGTCCTTTAGTTCTTTTTATTCCAGCCTTTTGTCCGTGTCTATAGGTACCACATTCACAGTCAGCAAGCCACCTCAAGTACAAACGTTTCAGTGGGAACTTCCGGTTTACAAAATAAAAGTCAGTTGGAGCAACGTTATTAGAATGTTACATTCGAACAACATCTCATCAGAGTTACAGAGGATAGGATAATTTAAACTAGGTTAATTTAAACTAACCTGCTCAGAGTCAGTAAACCATTGATGCCTGAGAGGAAATTGGGTGACATTAATGCTATTCTCATACATCTTTATATGACATATAAATAATTAAAAAGGAGCAGTCACAATAATCCATGTCACTACAATTTATATCTACTTTTTAATTGTATCTTACTTTATTTTTGACATAAATCTTTGTTTAATTATGAGTTTTTTATGTGTTAGTATGTATTTTGTTTCCTCGCAGGAGTTAAAAACTAAAATTTGATTTAAAAAATGAGAAATATTTCTAAAAAAAGAAAATATAATTTTAAAAAAAATAATGTGGAAAAAATTTGGGGAAAAATAAAATGGAATTTGGGAAAAAATAAAACGGAAATTGTCAAAAAATAAAACAGATTTTATAGGGTCCTAAGTCAAAGATACAAACTTCTTAGTAGTAAGCAGTGATGTTGCGAGGTACGATACATTGTGAAAATCAACTTGTTTAAAATCACAGTAACTAGCAAAAGAAAGCTAGCGGACTCCTTTACACCTTAAATCAGCGCAGACATGATCGCCTTGTGTACATGCTAGTTTAGCCGCTACAACAACAATTAGCCAGTTAACTAGCTGCTTACAATACACCACAAACATATATGCATCATTTTATTTTTCCCAACAGACTTTGCACTGTTAGTTAAGTTACATTTTGTGCTATAAGTTTCATAGTGATTGACTCAGGTCATTTGATTTTTTTGATCTTCAGACAAGAAGATTTTGGTGACAATTTATTTTTTGACTCTGTCATTGATTGAATTGATTACACTTTATTAATCCCGAGGGGAAATTCAGTTTCAGTTACTATTCAGTTCATGATGATGAGAATGCTTTGTTTGTGTTAAAATCAGCACTTTTATTGATAATTTATTTTTGTACAACAGACACCATTTTGTTTTCATTTGAATTATATTTGTTTAATTTTAGATAAATTTTGAACATACATGAATATATCTGCTAATTATGGCCATATCATACCACCATTAAGAGAGTTTAACACTACAATTTAAAAAAAAAAAAAAAGAATATAAGAAATAGAAAGAAATCATTTTTTTATTGGGGACCCATTGAATTTCCCAGAGACCCACTCAAATCACCACCTGTGGGTCCCGGGGACTCACTGCATTGAAAACCTATCAACATCACTGCTAGTATCATCAAAAGGCTTAAAAAAATATATATTTAAAAGCTGGAACGTCACTAACTCACTGAGTGCAGTGCTAAACATGCTTTCAGATGTACAAACTAACAAACACATTTGCATCTAGAGTTGTCACGATACCAAAATGAGTAACCACAATAGTATACCAAAGTATCACAGTTCCGGGTAATATTGGTGTACTGAAGCCTTTTTTTAAATTATTATTATTTTTATGAACTGCAATGTATTTGTACAAGTCAGAAATACTTATTAATTACTCATAGTGTTGTTTGGTGCATGATAACAGTACATGAAGAAAAGCATATAAGCAATAAAAAAAAAACTAATAAATGAATTTAGAATTTATATGGTTGAAATGAATAATCATTCAGTTTCCTTTGCACATCATTTTGTTTAACTAAAATAAATAATTAACTTAGGATAACAAATTCACTGTCTTTTTTTTTTTTTTTTTTTTAAATAAAAAAACTATTTGACAATAATGCTTCTTCTCCAACATAATAAATCATAGAGGATAAAATACAATAAACAGGAACTGATTCCCGGAGGAAATTATATTTGTATGCATTTTCAGGGTGACGTCACTGGTGTTTTATGAGATTGGATGTGATCCCTCCTTTGTATGTATATAAATTGTAAATAATGTTTGTACATTGTAAATACCTCTGTAAATAAAAAATAAAATATAATAAAAGATAAAAAAAAAGATTGCCCTGAGTCCATGCGGAAAAACCAAACAAATAATGTTGTCCCTCCTTTGGCTCCTATAGCTTGGTGACAGTGCCTGCACAGTGGATCTCCTATTGCTTTACTGTCTCTGCCTCGTTTAAAGCCAAAATAGTTCCAAACGGGACTTTTGGAGTTTGGTTTTTTGAGCAAAATCAATGATGCCACTGACAATGACGCCGCCGCGGCAGACTCACCGCTCGGGCCTGGTGCTTCTGCCATGTGGTGTCTCGTGTTTGTGACTGTAAGCTGTGCACACGTCCAGGCGAGACAGAACTTTAGCTTGTTTGTTTTGAAGCGAGTTTCTGTCGAAACGGAGCTGTTTTCAGTTCCTTCATGCCGGTGTTATAGTTTAAGTGGCGACCATTTTAACTGGCGACCGACTTCCGGTAGCGTGGCTTGGCAGATGTGTTCAAAAAGGACCAGGGTGCATAGCTGCCCGCGTTGATGCCGGGTAGCTTTTATTTACGTTGTACAACTGTACGTGTTATTCACTCCACAGTGACAGTAAACAGTCTTTTGTGGGATATGACGTTTTTCCTGTTCGGCTCTCATTGGCTAGCGGATCCTTTCAGATCCTTTCAACGCATGCGCGAAACGAGATCGTGGGCAATTTAAAAGGTTAAAACCCTGCTATTTAAAAAAGAATTAGAAATGTATGTTTTGAGTGAATTCTGATTTATTTTGTTTTTATTTTATTTTCTGTTTGTTTTTTGAGTTTATGATCTTTGACATTTGAACTATTTGTTTTGTATACATTGAATTGCAAAATAATACTTATTGCACATTATGTTTGCATTATTATAGGAGAAAGATACCATCTCAAACTTGACAGTCTGTTTGTTTTATTCAGTACTGCTTTTGTATTGAAATAAAGACACAGATGTGTTGAAATAAAGTTAAATTTGTGTTTTATATATTACATATACACACATTACAGTAGGTTTAGTTTCTTTCCTATACCAGCGGTAAAAAATTGTCAAGTAAATTTGTCATTGATTTAGTCGACTAAAATTGCATGAACATTGACACTATTTTAGTGCAACATTTCTGTAAATAAGTGTTAACATACCAATGTAAACAAATAAGTATATCCAATAGTGCTTTCTGTAAACAAAAAATAGGGTCTTTCTTACAAGTGACACCAGTATAGCGCAATATTCCAGTAAACAATATAGTGGTTCCTTCAACAAACGGTGACAAAATTTCTGTGAAGAAGTACCTGCACATTTTAGTGAAAAAGCAGAAAAGGTT
Source organism: Gouania willdenowi (assembly GCF_900634775.1). Lineage (NCBI taxonomy): Eukaryota > Metazoa > Chordata > Actinopteri > Blenniiformes > Gobiesocidae > Gouania > Gouania willdenowi. Next base: position 22,927,258 of record NC_041050.1, read on the forward strand.
TTTTGAAAAAAAAAAAAAAAATCGATACTTAGCGGGAGCATATCGATAATCGATCATGCGGGAAAAGATCGTGATATATTGCCGTATCGAGATATTGTCACACTCCTAGTGTACAAACGCTGTTTCTGTTTCTGGTGTTTGTGTATCTTCGTTGTGCCTTAAAGATTGAGAGCTGAACTTCAGAGTTTACACTTCTAAAGTTTTTTCCTCTCTCCAGCATTCTTCTTCACTGTTTACTTGCACAAAGTTGGTGCTGCAACACTGCCCCTAGCAGTCAACGTGACATACTGCAGCAGAAAGAAAGCAAGAAGCAGTTGCGGACTAGATTTTATCATGAATTTACAAGATTAAACAACACATTGATGATACAAAATCCGTGTCAACAAATTTTTGTAGTCGACATTATCAATTATGTCGACTAATCATTGCAGCCTTACTATAGTGTCTGCATGGGTGAGCTTCACATCGGGCTTCTGTGTGCCTGTGATTGTAGTAGTTGAGCAGAGCTCAACTGTCACTGTGCAGCGCTGTACGTTGCCTGACTGGGCATGTCTTACCAGCTTCAGGAGTAACGCCCATAATCAAAAAAATGTTGAATACCCCCCCGCTAGTGGCAGGTCAGCAGAAAGCAGGGGTTTAGTTATTTTTTAATGTTTTGAATCCGATTCTTATGACAATACAAGTCAACCTGGAGTCCCAACAAGTAATTTATTTTATATAATATTTCTCTTAGTAGAGTATGGAACTCAATTCTTTTATTTCAAAATTTCTCCAGTTAAGTTTTCCTATTTCCATTTTGTTTCTATTTTTGTACTGGCTATTACAGGATTATGAGCATGTATGCATATATTTGTCCATTTGTCTCTTTCGTGGCATTCAATTACCTGTTTTTAGGTGAAAAATTGTCTGTGAACGTGTGATATTGTCATAAGACATGCATATGAGTGAGGCATCTCCATCTGATGTTGGTGCCTCAAATTGTTTTTTCTGTTTCAGAAATTGAATTCTGTTTTTCTTCTGTTCCTTTTCCACGATCACAGAAAATCTGAGGCTGAATTAGCCAGTGAAGTCACCTATATAAGGAAAGACAATGCAAAGGAAAGGAAACAAAAATGGATTAACTTTAAATTTTGAAACAGAACTTTGAAGTTCCTAAACATCCAGTGATGATTCGATGAGCCACTCCCCAGTTTGTGCGACACTGGTTAAAAAACACTGCACAATGACATCACCTGTTGGCTCTTCCTCTTCCATCACTCAAACTGTATTTTTGACGTGTACTCTCCTTTCTTTCTTCATTCATGTGTTTTGATCAGTCGTGCGGCTCCACCCCCTTTTTTCATATTTCCTCCTCTGTGCCTTTGAATTCTCCTCTTCCCTCCCTCCCCTTCACCATCAGCACTTGGTGAATCGAACCCCTCACCCACTCCGATGTATTCCATCAGCTTCATAAACCCAACTTGTCAGGCAGATCTTTATTCTTCCCCCGCAACCTTTTCCCTCTCTCTATCCCTTCAAAGACTTGGTGAACTACAACAACTTGGAGAAATAAAAGTGGGGTGACGACGGCGAGTCCCCTCCAGGGCCAGTGTGAAGTTTTCAGTTTGATTGAAGGCCTCCTTTCTGTGGTGTGCAGTGTGAAAGCTGTCCTAATTGAATGATAAAATGCCCTGAGATGGAGTCCGTTCACTGGCCAACAATGGCCAGCCTGTGTGTGGTAGAGGGATCTTGGTTCATATCCAGCCTCTGCCTCTTTACTCCAAGAGAGGGCCTATTATAACACTCTCTGCCAATTATAACACCCCCTACCCTCCAGCATGGTTCAACCAATCCAGTGCCATTACCGTGCTCCTGCTCACTGCACCAGTTTGGTTGGATGGTGTCATTAAGCTAACCAGTGACTCTGAGCAGCAAGTTCTTCTCTTCCATGAGTGGGTGTGTGTGTGCACCAAGAACTGGTTCCAAATAGGAATCAGTCCTAACGTCCGGTTCCGGAACGTTACGAAGATGTTTGCATTTTGATTCTTTTTTTTCGATTCCTAAATGCCCGCACTAGTTTGTTTCCGCGGCTTGCTCTGTTTACGTGGGGTTTGTATGAGGTGTATTCAGAACGAGACTGTAGCGAGTGTGTCTAGAGTGTCTAAAGTCGGGGTTGTGCCAGATTGGAGACAGGATGCTAGTTGTTAATTGAACATTTGTAATGTCCAGGGCTTTCCACCACGCAGTTTGGGTGGAGGCAATCAGTGGGTTTTTAAAGCAGTTATGACGTTTGAGGGTCGCAGTGATAAAAGGGAGATCAGAGAGTTTAATATGTTTGCAGTCTAGCTGTTCTATTTTTAGCCAGGTGTTGTGGTGTTCTCTTGGTTTTAGCCATTCTGTTAAACATAAAATTTGGTTTGCTAATTAATAATGCATGAAATTAGAGTGGAACAGGGTTGGAAGAAGCAACTCCACATGGACTTATGTCTCCCATTGAAGAATGTCGAGGGCTGCCACAACAGGCTTCATTACAGCAGCATACTCAGCCAAAAATCTCATCTCAGCTGGATTGAGCGTGCAAAAAATGTACAGGAATAAATTACTATTTTGACACGTGTTACTCATTATCATTGATATCATTATCAATATTCCAGTTTCTGATCTAGGTATTTACATTCCCTGATACTTTTATGTCCTGATACAACTTTTTCACTTGATACCGATAGTGCAGCCTTGAGTATTGGCCGATAGGATACGATATTAGGACAAATCATACATAATTTTATTACTTATTTGAATAAGTAAAAAATAAAATCCGATATTTGTTTTCTGGCTGATATTGGACCTATATTTGATATCAATATCCGATGGGGACACCCTAATGTAAACATATTGTTTGACCCCAAAAAAATCTTATTCCAATACTCGTGATTACACTGACATGAATATTTGTCTTGTAGATCTAAAACGTGTGTGCTATAAATCTTACAAAATTACAAAAATAAATTCCTTTTTTAATATGATCTTGTGCACATGAGCAACAGAAAGGGTCATCACCATTATATAAAAAGAAAAAATAGCTAAAGCTAAGACTTTTTCAAAGTTGAATAGACAAATTAAGATCTAGAATACAGCTATAGTGTTAAGACAAGAAAGATTTAAATACATGCGTAACATGAGATGCAGGATGATGTTAAAGCTGATGTCTGAAGTTTCTGAGAGGACGTCTCAATGTCCCGCCCTCAACTGCTCCACTTCCTCCCCTGCTTCTGCAGTCCACCAGAAGCCACGCTTCTACTTTTCTGCATGCGCATCGCGGAACATAACAAGGTTGCATCGGGTCGCATTGATAGGTCTATGGGTCAGGTAAGCGCCAAAATCATATTTACCTGTTTACTGTTGTGACGTGTGGCCTTGTTTCAGTCCACAGTTACGCATTCACTTTGATTGACAGTCTCAAAAACACGAAGTCGAAGCCTATTGGCTGTGTGCAGCCGGCTATCGTTTCCATTTGTATAGTGGTCTATAGGACGAAGGGGGGACTTGTAAACATTAACACACTCAGTGCCATTGACGAGATGATTTGTCATTTCAAATTCAAACGCTCAGTGCCATTGACGAGAAAACTCGTCATTTGCGTTTTATCACAGAGATTACTAGAATACACGCTGGCGGAGGTCCCTCATCAATATCTAAACTGTAATGTGATGTAGTAACCAGCTGTGCCCTGAAGGTGGCAGAAGTGCACCTTCAGATGTGAGATTAGCCACTGATGCTACCTTAAGGAGGAAGAAGCAAGGACTAGGGAGATTATGGCGCTATGAAGTGATATTGTGAAGTATCCAGCAGCTCACAGCTCCACATACTAACACAGAACATGTGTGGACCTGAGAGGATGATTGATAATGTTGCGATTGTGAGATAAAACCATCAGCTAACCGGGCCAAACGGGTGAGTTCTGCGTGTCCGGAGGATGAGGAAGTTACGTCTGTGCCATCGACGGTGGCAGATACAAAATACAGTAAGCCTGTAAGCCAGATAGCAAAATAATAGATGACATGTAGGTGGTAGCAGCGCAGCTTTGGATGAGAGATTATCCGTGCTGAGCAGAGCTCAGAGGGAGAGGAAAGGCGTCAGAAAATGGCGCTACGAGAGTGATACTGAAGTTCACAGCAGCGCACACCCGACTAGAGCATATGTAGAACTCAATCGACTATTGGAGTGTGTGGCGATGGTGAGATAAAATGATAACAAATAAGCGGGGCAAGCAGTGACACTCAGCATGTCTGGGATGAGGAGGAAGTTGCGTGTGTGTAGACTGACGGGAAAGAGACTTGGAGGAATGCCAAAATACAGTAAGAAATCCTTTCAACTCTGACCCAGATAGCAAAATAATGATTTTGCCATCAAAAGCCCTGTCTCAGTGTTTTTTTGTTATTGTTGTTGTTTTATATAGGGAAACAATGTTCAGATGTTAGAGTTGTCACTAAAGCAAAAAAAAAAAAATAGCTTTAAAGTCACTGACAGGTTGTTTTTTTTTTTTAGAGAAAGGCTGTTTTCGCCTCACAGCAAGAAGGTCCTGGGTTCAAGCCCTGGGGTGGACTTGGGTCCTTTCTGTGTGGAGTTTGCATGTTCTCCCCGTGCTGCGTGGGTTTCCTCCGGGTACTCCGGCTTCCTCCCACAATCCAAAAACATGACTGTAAGGTTGATTGGAGTCTCTAAATTGCCCATAGGAGTGAATGAGAGAGTGAATGGTTGTCTGTGTCTGTGTTGCCCTGTGATGGACTGGCGCCCTGTCCAGGGTGTACCCCCGCCCAGCGCCCTATGAGAGCCGGAGATTGGCACCGGCACACCCCCGCGACCCTGTTAAACGGGAATAAGCGGGTATGAAGATGGATGGATGGATGGACTGTTTTCTCAGCTTTTTGCTCTGAAACTGAGGATTTGTGTAAAACTTGCTCTATTCAACGGCTGATTATGGGAGAACGAAACAAGCCCAGAAACAAATTTTCTGATGAAAGTAGAGGCTTCAATCTTTCAGAATCATAGTACAAAATATTCTGTGGGTATTTAAAAATCAGTCAAAATGCCAAAAAACGGCTAGCACTCATGGGGTAGAAATTCTGAAAACGGCTGGCACTGAACGAGTTAATGTATATGAATGACCACCGGCAATAGACCATAGTAAAAGACTAGTTAGATATTTTTATGAATTTCAAAAGAATCATACATCAACATAAATTTCTCAGAAACTCCGGATATCAGCTTTAAGCCTGCCTAATAAACAGGTCTGCGATCTGTGGGTCTGTGACCATAATCAGGTGATCTCAATAACTGGAATATTGTGTGCATTGACATCCCATTATATCAACATATAACATCACAACTGTGGCACTTTTCCATATAGGGATGTTACAACTGTTACAAATCAATGTATATTAGATTTTCCAACAACATCATAAGAGGATGGTGACAAATAAAGGGCTTGGCAAACTCACATCTTGAGTTTTAATGCTGAGTATATATTCTTTAAACAAATAAATTCCTTCAAACACTAAAATCAACTATGTTCACTTTTGCTCAAAACTAAACACTACTTGCATGTGATGTGTCTTTGCTCCAAGTCTACATCATCAAACCGAAAGTGTTCCCATATAAGAGAATTTGACTTGCCTTGCTTGTTTACCAAGCAATTGTGCTGCGTTTCTCCTGTTTGAAGACCACTAGCAACAACTTGCCCCGTGTTGGCCTGCAGGCTACCTTTGGCTTTGAGAGCTTTTGATGGCTTTCGATTAATTGAGCAGCCCTACTGAGCACACATTGCGAATGGCACTTTCTCCTTGTTCATTGTGGATGCGTACAACTACGGCAAGATACAGCGAGCTCCAAAGAGTCTGATTTCGAAGGACTTTGAGATATGGCCTCAGGAGGGACCCTGTGAAATGTGAAAGTTAAAGGCCAAAATATGTTTGCAAATATAGCGCCACCTAATTTCGAAATTTTTGGTATGGGTGGTCTGTGTGGTCTTCTATATCTACCCTATAAATTTCACAGCCCTCAATATAATAATTCAGCTGAAATAAATGTTTGTATATTTATGTGTTATGATGTAATGTCACTGCAAATTTGCGAATGACGTCATTTGTAGACATGATTTATTGCTCTTGTTGAGTGATGGAGTCCAGGCGAGGCATTGATGATTTTATAAAAAAGGTTTATTATAAAACTAAATAAAAAAGAGTACAAAGATGGACAAAATTAGTGACCGCCCTGGCGGACGTCCGATGATCGAGTGGCACAGTTCTAACTCATCACGTATATTCCCCCTCAGTCCCCCTCCCTCCTCCCCCCAGGAGATAAAGAGGACAGGGTGGAGGTGAAAGAAGAGGGTGAAAAGAGACAGTTTCTTCTTTAGGTCAAAACAACCAGTTCTCTGGTATCTCCTGATTGTCGTGAGTGTTGGAGGTGTGTGCGTGTATGGTGTTTGTGTGTATGAATGGATGTGTATTGGGTGTGTATGTGTGACTATGTGAGTGTGTGTAGGCATGTGAGTGTGTGATGCCTCCGTGTCTGAGGGATAAGATGTGTTTTGGGAAGCTGACCTCGAGAAGAGAGCAGAAAACATGAGACAGCAGAAATGAAAAGTCTCAACTTAAAGCCTTAAAAAGAATAAGGTCTATGAGTAAATATGTTAATAAACATAACTAACAATTTTGCCCTGACAATCCACCCTTTTTGGACAAAGTCCAACACATAAAAAAGAAGCAAAATTAGTTAGTGAAAATGTTTAACCTTAGCAAAGCACAGCCTAAAACACATAAAACTTACTCAAAAAAGTTAGTGGAATTGTAGCTCAACCTCTCGTGGTCTGTAGGACAAACGATACTGACACCGTCATAACACTATAAATATATGCATTGTTTTTCAGGGGACACAGGCATCCCCAAGGTTGGAGCTGGAAGAAAGGAGGAAAAGGCAAAGAACCCCATAAACACATAATGAATATTACTTGAGACAAGGTCATATGCACAATAAAATCAAATATCCTTAGCTACTAAAATCATTGGCAATCACAGCAATGAATTTGGAATATATATATATATATATATATATATATATATATCACTAGTAGCAAAAACACACATGGTAAAAATATCAGCACAGCATAGCAACAAAAACATATGTAGGTGTCATCAGTAAGCAGTCATCATCTGAGACATCAAAAACACGCATCATGAACACTTCAGGCTGGACTTCCGGCGGCGGTAGGGTTATAGGACGTGGCGGTCTTTGTTCATGGCGTCGCGTAGCCTGGAAATGTTTTTGACTGCCTCTGCGATAATCTGACCGTCGGCGGTATTATTCGGGAGAAAAACTGCAACAAGATGCACCTACCATTGCGCAAACGCCTCCTTTGGCCGCGGTCTGTAGGTCTAGGACCATTCTATTTTGTAGGACCATTAAGCGTATATTCGTGATTTCCCCCGAGAGGCCAGTAAGGGCCAAAAATGACGCGTTAACGAAGGACTTAAACCTGTAGTCTAAGGTTTCGACGCGCAGCAGTGTTTTGCCCACACCAGCCCAGGGAAACAGGGAATAAGTAACTTTCTGGCCTGTCGTCCACAGTTTATGTTCGTCGATTGCGTCGTGTGGATTAAAGCCCAAAGGAGTGTGGGATTCGCATTTACGTCGTGACAAAAGGGGAATAGTTGAGCATAGTCAAAACCCGTTTGCTAAATTAAATGTGCCATTAGTCCCGGGTGTATGAACGTGGGCACGTGTGTGCGAATTATGTGCGGTGTCGCATTCAGGACCCAGGGTATAATTGCAATTGTGACCGGGAATTTGGCCTAGTTTATGAGTTCCATTTCTGGCAAAACAGAAGGGAAAAAGTGTGGATCACGTGTAATCTACGTACATAGTGGAAGACGTCTCATCGCGTAGTGTAGCCAGTTTTTTTTTACTGGCTGTTTAGAACAACGGTTGGGGTCCCCCATGCCGAAGTTAGAGTAAGACAAATAACAAAAGGAGTCGGAAGCATCCATTGGTATCGCGGTTAAGCGGGGGTGTGTTGATGACACAGGCATGTAAGAGCAAACATAACAGTTGGATAGGCTTCTACTTTTAGCTTGATAGTGCGCGTATCGGTACCAGGTGTTCGTAAAAAACGGATGAGTAACATTGGTCGCAGCTAAAGTGTCGTGCAGGGCGATGTCGTCTATCCAACGTTTATTTCTGCTAGCATTAGTTACCCTGTAAAAGGAAACATTCACATCAGGATCAACACTTGCATTCATTGGTTCAAGCCCAGTGTCCTCGATTGCCCCCTTGGAGGCCAGGAGCCAGAGGAGTACTGGAATTGCGGACAGGACCATCGCGCCAATTGATGGCCAGAACACGAGTGACATGAAACAACAGAATGGTGGCATGATTTCAGCCTGCTCCTGGGGCATAAACAGAAGGGCTTGTGACCTCTTCAATCACAGCGAGAAAGGCTTGTGACCCCTTTTCTCCCACGATGTCCTCAAGGTTGGATTTCAAAGGCTTCAACAGACCGTATGCCCCGTAAGAAAGGTCAGCCGGTGACCCCCCGAGGTCTTTACCTTTTTCCTTTCGTTTGCAAATTTCAAAGCAAACAAAAGCTCATCAAAGCACTGATCCCGAAAAGAAGAAACTGCTCCTGAAGGCGCACCTCCTTACTGCGGTTCCTCGATCAGTGGTGATGTTGGTTCTTCCTCCGTTGGACCAGTCGCCTCAAGATCAGGGTCGGCTTGTGTTGGCACCTTCCTGCAGTGTGATGCGTGAATCCACGTGGCTCGCTCTGCGACCTTCACAGCCGTGTGTGTCGTCAGTTGAACCTGAAAAGGGCCGATCCACCTTCGGTCGGTCCACCCTTTTCGTCTCAGGTTGTAGATGATCACGAAGTCATTAGGCCAAATATCGTGTAGATGATCAGTTGTTGTCAGAGGAAGGGTAGTCTCCACACACCTGGCAACCTCTCTTGGGATCGGTTGGTACCTGAACAGAAGAAAAGAGGGGGGGAAAAAACAAAACAAAACAAAATAAAATAAAATAAAAGTTTAAAGAGTAGGGGTGTGAGGGTTAGTTAACTAACTAAATGAATAGTTAGTATGGCTCTGGTGCCAGTTATAGCTTCCAGGAAGGCAGAGACAGGTCAGAGGTCAGGATCTGAGAGCTTTTCAGATCCTAAAAGGTGCTGCTGCACAATCACACAATGGTTAGGTGTGGGTTAGTGAGCTTTTAGCCATCCTAGCTCAATGTTATCTGTAGCCCATTCACACGTGAGTGGGAAAATATGAGGCTGAAAGAAAAGCAGGAAGTATTAATTTGATTCTCCTTTCCTGGAGCAAGGAGAAGCATAGCTGGAGTTGCAGTGATTCTCAAACTGTGGTACGTCTACTACCAGTAGTACGTTGATACCTGGTGAGAAGCAACAATTTGAGAGCCACCGTTTACAAGGACATGCAAGTCAGACGGAGAAGTGTGGAGTGTGACTACATGTATTCTCAAGATGAATACATACAATTGGGAGACATGGAGGTGTGAGATGTTAGTTTAACCAAATAAATAAATAATGTTATTTATTTATATAAATTGTTTATTTTTCTTTGCTATCTCTTTTTTATGAAGGAGAAATCTTATTCTATCCTTTATTTATTCTGAATAATGTTAACACTCCACACCTAATAACATAATCTAATTATTTTATAGAGCTGAATTTGTCAGTTCATTTATTTCATTATTTTCCCTCATAATTATTTTTTGTAATTTACTTAATTTTGAAGGTAAATTGGTGGCAAAAGTGTCTCCTATTCTGTGTCTGAACCAGAGTTAAGCAAGATTATTGGCCCTTTAAGGTTAGACAGAATTAAAGTTATGTTGAGTCGAACAATCATATTGTCTTTTGCTCTCTGTGTTTATCCCATTCGTAGGAGTGACGAGCCCTAGCACGGTTTGGAGACCTTCCTTAAATGCTTGGAAGTTACTTAACTTTAAACTATCAATCAATTATCAAGAATTTCAGGAGGACCCTTTTTAAATCTCAGGCGACCCAGATTGGGCCACCAACCCAATGTTGAGAACACTTAATTTTACTCTTAAAAGTGTCTAAACCCAGTGAAGGTGTTTTATGGTCTTGCACGCTAAGTGCTGGTGGAACAAGAAGAAAATGGTTGGAGGGTTTTGAGGTATATTATTTTCCTATGATAAAATATAAATCAAAAATCAGAGGGACGTTGGCCCTCTCCCTTCCATTTTTTTTTTTTTTACATAAGAATGCATTTGGATTCTTAAAACCATATGATAAATATCATTGGAAAATCACTTTTCTGATCATTTTGGATGTCTCCGTTTTCCTCTCTCTTGTGTCCACCTGCTTTTGTGCCCTCCAGCCTCCTCGACCTCCTCCTCCTCAGCCATAAAGGTCAAAGCCAGGGTCAACTGTACGCTCCCTTTGGAAATTTGAAGATCTGTCCCCACTTTCGCAGTTGGATTGGAAGTCTCTGTAGTCTCTGGAATAGATATTATGTTAGAACATCCACAATATGTCATATTGTCACGTGTCTATTTCAATCTATTTCCCCTTTGCTTCCCAGTTATAGTTATGGACAATACTTCCCTTTAATTCTCATCCTTCATCATAAGGAGCAGTGACCAGGCATGACGGCTGTAAGAGGCAGGATCGGAGTCGAAAAGGCGGTGGCATTTCCTGTTCGGAAACACTCAGAAACAGAAAGAGAGGAAAACATTAAGACTTAAATGAATAATTTAAAATATCCCTTTTCTTTAGTTGGATTTGATTCGTCTCCTTTGAGTATACAGCCAGCGACCTGTATATTGGAAAAAACAACACAATAACAACAACTAAGACGAAGACATAGACAAGTGCACACAACAACGAGTATACACATACAACAACAAAAACATGGACACTGAACATGAACAGTAAGGTCAGTCAAGGTCAAAGCCAGTCATTCCACTGAAAGTGGTATTATATATTAAAAAATGTGGTTTGGTGTTTTTAAACACCCAGGAAGATATCTTTAAAACCTGGTAAACTTTTTAGAAGGCCCAAGGCCTAAAACCATAATTCTATTAACAAGCAGCAGTGAGATCTGAACACCCCACTACATAATTGGCAAAAACAGGGAGAAAATCTAGTGCATCAAAACCCAGTAGGAAAGGAAGGTGAAACAGAGGAACATGTGTAGTCAAACAGCCATTCATCGGTCAATCACTCAATGACATGTCCACGGCACATTCGCACTGACAACGCGGTTCTCTCAGGCATACGTAACGTGTCATCATTCAGTCATTCATGCACCGCACACGTTCATGCCTCAATTTTCACGTCCATGCATTCACAAGGTTTCGCTGCATAGTGTCTAAGTAGAATACAGGCCTCATCTAACCCACCAGCGGCGATAGTCAGTTCACCTCCTCTCTCGGAGTCAATGAGCTCTTATTGTCCCCCCATGCTTGGCAAGCTTTTAGCGTTAATTAATTACTTTTCACTGGTATCATCTGATTAATAAGAGGTACGCTCCTTTTTACTTCCGCCTTGGCAGAGTCTACACTTAGATTATTGCCCATGGTAGTACTGACAGTCTGCTATCTGCTGATCAGGCAGAAATGGCACGGCCGTGCACTAATAACCAAACTCAACCCCGGTCCGCAACCGGGGGAAACTCGACTGCTGTCCGTCTCCAGAAATTTAAGAAAAACCTCTGAATCAGCAGGAAACTCAACCACTACCCCTAAAAAAATGAAGGGCTTGGGAATAACTCAACCTCGGTCTGCTACCGAGGGAAAACTCGACCGCTGTCCGTCTCCAGAAATTTAAGAAAAACCTCTGAATCAGCAGGAAACTCAACCACTACCCCTAAAAAATGAAGGGCTTGGGAATAACTCAACCTCGGTCTGCTACCGAGGGAAAACCTCGCACAACTGCCAGGACTTTTTGGGCACCTCTAATATTATTCAACATTGAACGGAGCACGCAACCTCTAATAACCCTCACTCTAGGAGAACGTAGAAATTTGTTCAGAACGGTATTTGGTTATCAAGCATGTATCAAATCAGGTGGACCACTATCCCCCAAAGAGCGCTTCCCATAGCAAGGTTTATCCTTTTTCTGCACATTAAACCAGGACTTCTTGTTTGAAAAGTAATTGCCTATGTACTCATAGCAACTAATGGGACAGTTTTCTCAGGAAAAATTTGGTACCCCTTCTGCTGTCGAGTGGCTTCGGGCCGGCAAGACAGTCCGACGCGGTAAGGAGGAGGCACGCAAAATGAAAACGATGAATGTTGAACTAGGCTGTCTGTCGCAAGCAGCTTCAAAAGGGTAAGGTACAGATTGTTTACGAGGGTATCAGTCAAAAATGTCAAAATGTAAACTTGGTTGAGGCTGCAGTCCTCAATCTCCATCTCAATTTTCCTGAAATTGAGTAAAAACAAAAGAGTAAAAGAAGAATCGTTCAGAAATAACAAAGGAGGAAAAAAACGTGTGAGCTCAAAAAAAATCATGGCCAATAAAAGAATGAAAAAAAATAAAAACTTCAGCTCCAAAAGCTGAGGCAACAGAGGGCTCTTTCTTCAACGGATGTAACCATATCTTGCATTGTGGGGGTCTCCCCTCAACAAGGAAAGAAAAGCAAACAAAAACAAACCTATTAGTAACACTATTTTCTTCCCTTTTGTTTGTTTTTTCTCATAAAGGCAAAAGCAGTGTAAATAAATGAGCAACATAATGAATAAAAGCAAAGGTAAATGATAGGCACACATGGTCTCATGTGGCAAACAGAAGGGTTCTGTGTGAAGTTATGGTGGTCCTGTGTTTCAGCTCATAGTTATGAACGTGAGTGTGTGACTGTATGTCTGGTCTGTCTGCTTAGAGCACACCTTCTTTTAAGTGTATCTCAAAGCGTGTGAGAGAATAAATGAAAACAAAATAATCTAGCGTACAGTCAGAAAATAGACGGGTTCGTATTGTCCTATCGAAGGAGAAGCTTGTTGGCTATTTGCTAGTTGTCCCCCCCCATGCCAAAGTTCAAGGCTAAAGTGATATAGCACTACCACCAAAGGCTGTGGTGGACTTCTTATGGCTTAGTATCCTCATGGCTTTTGAAACAGTGTCTTTTTTGGTGAAGATGTTCCAGCAGACATGTGATCAGTCTGCAGTTGCTGCCCATCATTCAGGCAGTAATCGTGGCGTTTAACCCGCAACTCATTGGTGGGGGAGTGTCCAACCAACTTCGACGCCCGCAGGTTCTCAGTCTTTGATGATGGGGCAGGATGTGTTAATCCCAGCATTGGCATGCGGCCCATTCCATAGACGATGAAGAGTTGACTTGGGACTGAGCGAGTTATTTCGTTGCAGCATTTGATTTGCTGAATGGGAGAGTTGAGTCCTTTGATAGTCGATTTCCTTCTGAAGCTTGGTTCTTTGAATGATGTTGACATTTCATTAGCATAAGAGTTGGAGGTGATTTCATTCATTAAGAGCTTTCATTGAAGATGTCGTTTCTTCAGGGACAACCGCAAAGCCAACAGAAACTAACAATAAAATTATAAAAAATGATAATGATGATAAGAGTAATATTAAAATAAAATAAAATGAAATACTGTATTCATCTGTGTGTGTTTGAGTGTGTGTTGCTCATAGTCATTTTAGAGTGGACCCCAGATATATCAAACATGAAATCAAATAAAATTTAAATAAAAAATAAAAATAGTGTCTGTCTTGTAATGGCTTAGCACTATTCTGTAGGCCAATGACCTCTCTCTCTCTCTCTGTGTGTGTGGGTGTGGCTCTCTCTCTCTCTGTGTGTGTGTGTGTGTGGGTGTGATTGTGCCTCCCCGTGCCACACGTCCGTACGTTCAGCTGAGGGGAAAAAAGAAACCCAAAATGCACAGAAAACACAGCAGCTGACTCTCGTCCAAAATGAAAACATTAAAGCCAAACAACCAAAGGGAAAAATCTGATTCCATTCACACGTTTAAACAAAATAAAAACAAAGATAAAAAAAGAAGTAAAACTCACCGAAAGCATGATCTGAGTTCACATCATACCAAGATTGTATATGCGGATGCATATATTATTTGTTTATTGGATTCTTCATCTGTTTGATTCCCATTATTAGTGTTTTACTCCCTGTAGTCTTCACTACACTTTAGGTTAGGGTTGGGGTTTTAATCTTTTTTGATATCGGTACAGAGGTGAACTCAGTACATGGTACCGGGGTGTTTTGGAAACTTTCGTTGACTGTCTATCCTATGGTCAGGACCTCACAGGCTGTCCGTGGAGGTGCCTGAACAAAACCAAAGTAAATCATGACCAGCCGTACTTGATGCCTAAACAAAAATATCCGAGCCCGAGGAAAAATAGAGGGAACTTATAATATTAAAAAGCAAAGAACTTCAACCATTTGACCCTCTCTCATGGCAGTCTATTTACTGCGTCAAAACACAGAACAGCTGAAGGAGGAGAGAACCTCCAGAATGATGAAAATCCATACAGTGCTCGACTGGTTGCCTTTCTATCAACACAAAGCGAATATATATATGTAAATTAAAATTTATATATATATATATATATATATATATAAGGCAGCTTTACCTTAATAGTCCGAATTGGTGTTTGAGGATCAACCGATAGTTCGTGGTCCAGTCTCTGTCCGAGGGGCAGACCACCGTGGGGCAGACTCGGAAGTCCCATTCCATAAAAAAACTGGCTTTGGGGTTTTAAGTGCGTCCACTGGTCCACGGCAACAGCCCCCCAGAGTAGAAGATGGATCCTGTTCGTGATCGCCAATTTGTCATGGCAAATTTGCGGTTGACCTCATTTGGAGACATGATTTATTGCTCTTGTTGAGTGATGGAGTCCAGGCTAGGCATTGATGATTTTATAAAAAAAGGTTTATTATAAAACTAAATAAAAAAGAGTACAAAGATGGACAAAATTAGTGACCGCCCGGGCGGACGTCTGATGATCGAGTGGCACAGTTCTAACTCATCACGTATATTCCCCCTCAGTCCCCCTCCCTCTGCCCCCCAGGAGATAAAGAGGACAGGGTGGAGGTGAAAGAAGAGGGTGAAAAGAGACAGTTTCTTCTTTAGGTCAAAACAACCAGTTCTCTGGTATCTCCTGATTGTCGTGAGTGTTGGAGGGTGTATGGTGCTTGTGTGTATGAATGGATGTGTATTGGGTGTGTATGTGTGACTATGTGAGTGTGTGATGCCTCCGTGTCCGAGGGATAAGATGTGTTTTGGGAAGCTGACCTCGAGAAGAGAGCAGAAAACATGAGACAGCAGAAATGAAAAGTCTCAAATTAAAGCCTTAAAAAGAATAAGGTCTATGAGTAAATATGTTAATAAACATAACTAACAATTTTTCCCTGACAGTAATAAGCCACGCCCACTTTAACCAATCGCAAAAAACTTTGAGATATGACCTCAGCAGCGACCCAAGGTCATACCCACCAAATAAGTCTTGCCTTTTAAGAGATATAAATATCCCTTATTTGCAGCACTCCCTAGTGGCCTACATTATTCAAATTTGGCACAAACCCTCATTACTAACTAATGATCTCAGATTTGGTGTTGTTAGCAATTTTTTTGAACGAGATATGCAACAGTTCGGGTTTTTATAGCTAGCTAGAAAAATTTACTCGTTAGTAATTTGCACATATTTTGCCTGAACAAAATTCTTTGCAGAACTTTAGATCAGGTCCAACTGAAGACTCTACGTGCCAAGTTTCACGCTGATTGGACAAATTCCCAAGGAGAAACTTGAAAAAGTATGTTTTACAGTTTTTGCGATTTTGTTTCGACAAAAGTTCAGGCAGAAATGGGCTTGGCCTTGCCCAGGTGATTCAGTGCTATTCAGGGAATCTGTGGATATGAAGTTTTTGAATATGCGACATACGGTGTGGGAGTTATAGGCCAAAACGCGTTTACCTTGATTATAGCGCCACTTGCTGGTGGACATATGTGAGTTTTTGCGACCTGGGGGGACTGGACCCACCCTCCAAAGGGCATCGCCCTCCCTTGCACGGTTTAGCCTGCAGCAACACTTTTACCAATGGAACTATAAAAGGTAACAATAATAATCGGAACGATTACAATAGGGTTCCAAGCACCGCTGGTGCTAGCATACGCGGTTCCCTGGCCCCGTGGGCTTGGCCCCCTAATAACTAGAACTGCAAGCAGTGATGAAAGGGGGCCAAGCTTTCCCGAGCGATTGGGCCCCCAGGTTTTGTGCAGCCCACGGAAGTACGTCAATAAGCATGACGGGCTTGGGGCGATCAGGAGAGTCTTAGGCGCAGACGGAGCTTAAACACTAGGAGGAGTTTGAAAAAGAAGGTTTTTGATGTGTAGTGACTTACAAAGAGAAATATGCCATGAGTGGGCGTGGCCTATGTCAAAAGATGCGACTTTATTTAGGGAATACGTAGATATAAAGTTTATGAAGATGTGATTTAAAATGTGAAAGTTACAGGCCAAAATGTGCCAATTTTCATGCAAATCTGATTAACTTTCATGTTGCTTGATTTTTCTGTCTATAGTGCCCCCTATAGACTCATTTGTGCCAAATTTGCCACAGAGCCAATTTGCCACTATAACCTCTGACACAAGTGAATGGAGTTTGATGTTCATAGTTTTTACTTTGACAAAAATGTGCAACGGAAAGGGATGGGCGATCTGGACTGAAAAAATTATCCCGATAATTTCTTGTATTTATCACGATAACGATAAACATCACTATAAATAAAAAACTATAAATAAATAAAACAATTTCCAACTGATGCATAGTGACATTAATATTATGCTAACATTTATTTCACACAACGTGTGACATGTTTAGCTTTTATCCTTCCATACAAGTGTTAAATCTGACCATAAACACATCGATGGCTCTCTGTGGCTTCATGACAGTAAGAAGTGTTTTTTTTTTATTTGGTCTGTTCCTTATGTGGAGTGGTTTTCATTAGCTCTGTGTGTTGGGGTGTTAGCTTAGCATAGTTAGCTTTAGTTGAGATTTCAGTTCATAATCGTTGCTACAGGTTCATCTCTGTCCCTGTGTTTGTGGAACTTTGGGTGGATCTGACGGAGGAACTTGAATCTGTTCCCTTTGTTGAATAGTTGTGCGGGTGGATGTGTGTGCGGGTGGCGGTGGCGATGCACACCGTGCAGAGCTTCCATAAACAACGTTCCGCTCCAGAGAATAACAATCTGATGGAGGAACTTGGATTGGTTCACTTTGTTGAACCAACAAAGTGAACCTATCCACAAGTAGCGGTCCATGATGTATCGCAGCTCGGCAGCTTCAGGTAGCCGTGATGATCACCGCCGTCTGTGGGTGTGAGCTGGGGGCGTGGTGCACAGCGCGGCTGCGGAGGCTTCGCTACAGAGCTTCTGTAAACAGCGTTCCGCTCCAGACAATAATAAGTTGACAACATACAGGGGCACTTTTGGCCTATGGAACAATGATTTTATGGGCATTCTTGGCTAAATTGAGGGACAAATGATCCGCGGCCCTCGCTAATTTCCGACATGAGAATTTATCGTTTATATTGTGGGATGACATATTCTTACCGGTGAGAATATTTTTGATGATAAATCATAAACGATAAAATATCGCACATTCCTAGCAATGGTATGTGTTTTTTACCTAGCTCGAAAAATTTACTCGTTAATATTTTTTGCATATTTTGCCCAAACAAAATTCTTTACACAATTTTTCATCAGGCAAGTCTGGAAATTGTATGTGCAAAGTTTGGTGCAGATAGTGCTTAAACACTAGGAGGAGTTTGAAAAGGTAGGTTTTTGATGTGGGCGTGACCTATGTCAAAAGATGCACCTTTTTTTAGGGAATACGTGGATATGAAGTTTATGAAGATATGATTTAAAATATAAAAGATACAGGCCAAAACATGTTTGCACCCATTATAGGGCCGCATAGTGGCACAGTTTTTGGTATGGGTGGTCTCTGTGCTCTTCTATATAGACCCTGTAAATTTCACAGTCCTCAACATAATACTTCAGCTGAAAAAAATGTTTGTAGTTTATGTTGTAATAAGTCACGCCCACCTTGACCAGTTGCGAACAACTTTGAGATATGGCCTCAGGAGCGACAGGATGATGGGCTTGTGGCGATCAGGAGAGTCTGGAGTTTTGTATGTGCAAAGTTTGGTGCTGATAGAGCTTAAACACTTGGAGGAGTTTGAAAAAGTAGGTTTTTGATGTGTAGTGACTTACAAAGAGAAATATGCCATGAGAGTGGGCGTGGCCTATGTAAAAAGATGCAACTTTATTTAGGGAATACGTGGATATAAAGTTTATGAAGATGTGATTTAAAATGTGAACGTTACAGGCCAAAATGCACCAAATTACATGCAAATCTGTTCAACTTTCTTTTTGCTTAATGTTTCTCTGTTTATAGCGCCCCCAATTGGCCAATTTGCACCAAATTTGGCACAGAGCCTCTGACACAAGTGAATTAAGTTTGATGTTGATAGCTTTTGCTTTGACAAAAATGTGCAACAGAATGTGTTTTTCGCTAGCCAGAAAACTTTACTCATTAATAATATCTTCTTATCAGGCAAGTCTGGAGATTGTATGTGCAAAATTTGGTGCAGATAGAGCTTAAACACTCGGAGGAGTTCGAAAAAGTAGATTTTTGATGTGTAGTATCCTGCAAAGAGAAATATGCCATGGGAGTGGGCGTGGCCTAGGTCAGAAGATGCAACTTTACTAAGGGAATTCGTGGATATAAAGTTTATGGAGATGTGATTTAAAATGTAAAAGTTACAGGCCAAAATGCACCTAATTTCATGCAAATCTGATCAACTTTTATGTTGCTTGATGTATCTCTGTTTATAGCACCCCCATTAGCCAATTTGTACCAGAGGTCCTAGAAACCGCGACTATAATAATAATAATCCTAACGAATACAATAGGGTTCCTAGCACCGCTGGACCGAGGAACGCGTTTGCTTACATACGCGGTCCCCAGGCCCCGCGGGCTTGGCCCCCTAATAATAGTAATAATAATAATAGTCGGAACGAATACAATGGAGTTCCTAGCGCCGCTGGTCCTAAGTCCCCAGGCCCTGTGGGCTTGGCCCCCTAATAAGAAGATGGCATGCACATTTTTGATGTTTTGGGAGATGGTATTCCATGCGTTTGTCCTCATCTAAAAGTGCAGACACGTCCAAACAATCTTCCTCATCTGATGGATCATCAGAGTCAACCAGCTCTTCAATGACATCCTCTTTTTTCTTCCTGTATTCTCGGAAGGCCTTTAGGAAATTTGACCCACTATTTGTGGTAGTCTTGGTCACTTTTTCTCTGATTTGATATTCATGGATTTGATATGCCTCCTCCAAGGCAGCAGACAGGACATCAAAAGTGTGGGAGCCTTTCAGGGGTCTGCAGGCTAGTGCCACCGAGTGACCCTCCAAACTGGTGGGGTCTATCCAATGACATGTGACACCTAACACATATATATAACCAGCATTCTGTAGTTGTTGCAACATAGGGCACATTGCTGAATTTTTTCACGATGGCGCTCTTCATCTCTGTGACTGAATCTGCCAATCTGGTGATCAGTTTTTCTGCACATCACAGCACAATGAGGATGCGTTCCTTCTATCAAACTCTTGACCGAGGGCATCTCAACTACCGAAAACAGTTGGCTGCTTTCGCACACAAAACCATGCAGGAGCTTGTCAAATTTGGCTTGGGTCACCCTAGGAATAAATGAGTGCGTGATCTTAGCATACTTCATTGTTGGTAGCTCGTCTGAGGGCTTCCTCTTCCTTTTTGACTCCATCATTTGTGTATGCCATCAACTTGTTGGGATGAACTCTTTGTTTACTGTTCAAATCACAAAATAAATCTGAAACTGTTGTTTAATATCTATTCTCACAATGGTCTGACTGTTATCCCAATTATCCTATCACACTCACATGCCAAGGTACACACAACACTTGGCAGTAGTAACATCTACTATATGTATCCTGGTAAATAGCAACACCTGGGACAACACTTTCCCCTTGAGGCCAAATTGGAAAACTGCACGGTCTGGTGGAGGCTGTTTAAACTGTATTAAATTAAATGTAGCCTTACTACTCAAAAAAACTTATAAAAAACAAACTACATTTGTAGGCGTCACATTAAGGTTTTTTTCCACCAAATGTGGCAGCTCTGATTTAAAAGATATGGCTGCACATAATAATAGAGGCAAACATAACAGCTAAATCAGTAAAATTATACATGTAATTGTTTTCTACCATTATCTTCCTAGAAATGGATTCACACTGTCTATGCTTATCAAAGGTGCAGCCCGAGCTGGTTTTCTATAAGCGTTGTTTAAATGCGTAGACTTTGTTCAGTGCAATGATGGGTATGGTTTCATTCTTACCTAAAGTGAACAGTATAGTATTACTTATGAACAAACCAGTTTTGTTTTAACACCAAACGTGCAAGGCATATCAATTATTTCATCTCTCAGTTGGTTTGAATTTAGCCGATGGCGAAAGACTGTTGACTGACTGAAGCTAGTGTTAGCTTGGGAAAAAAGTTTACCATGACATGCTTCTGTAGATTAGAAGTGGAGTTCTTGTATGCGGACATGTCGACCTGTTTCTGCTGGCAAAGGCAACAACGCATAATGTAACTTGTTCTTGCACACTGTGAAAAAAAATATGGACTTTTTATGAGGCCAGGGGTGGATTGTTTCCTCCGAAGTTGTCGATGGCTGCTCAATGTCCGCCATGCTGGAAGTTTCGCCACGGGCGGAAGTCACGAGAGGGCTCAGCGAGACACAACACAACACCTTATCTGAAGATATTTCCAAAAATGTCTGTAGGGATTTTTATAATGATAACGATAAAAATCACGATAAATAAAAACTCTAAATAAAAAAAAATAATTAAAAAAATTCACAACTTAGTGTAAACCGGTTCCTTACAAACACAAATAAATCTGAATACATCAACACATTTAAAAAGGCTACAATAGCTGCTGACTCAAACAGCTCATGAGCTGATATTTTATGAAATATATTTGTGCATGTGGATCACTATTAGTGTTATGTATGTATTTAATTCATTTATGTCCTCACTTGAAATAAAATTATTGAAAAAAATAAAATAAAAAAAACGCATTATATGCACAAATAACTTCAATAGGGTTTTTACTGTTGATGAAATATAATTAAAAAATATTGCGTTTCACAAATTGGGATGAATGAATAATGACATTAGTTTTTATGCTAATATTTATTTCACACAACGTGTGACATGTTTAGCTTTTATTTGACCATAAACAAATCTGTGGCTCTCTGTGGCTTCATGACAGTAAGACGTGATCTTTTTATTTGATCTATTATTCCTTATATGGAGTGGTTAGCGTTAGCTCTTAGCCCAGTCTTTGTGGCGGTGGGTTAGCTTAGCATAGTTAGCTTTAGTTGAGTTTACAGTTCATAGTCAAAGCTGCCGGTTAATCTCTGTCCCCGTGTTTGTGGAACTTTGGGTGGATCTGACGGAGGAACTTGAATCGGTTCCCTTTGTTGGATGGTGTGCGGGCGGCGGTGGCGATGCACACTGTGCAGAGCTTTTATAAACAACGTTCCGCTCCAGAGAATAACAAATTGTTGACAACAAACGGGGCACTGAACCATGTTTGTATACGTTAAATTCAGTGTGGGTCAAGAGTATTTTTATATATTTCATAAGCAGGCTTGTTTTATGTGACGGCGTATATACACATGCGGTTATTTGTAAATGCCTTGAATGTTGCCAAATTTTAATAAAGGCTAAAGTGAAATTAAGCAACTTTAATTGTATTTATTTACAACTAAGGTGTTGCATTAACACAAATCTACCACATTCATAATGTTATTTTGCGTTAAGTTAATTGAACTCAATCATATTAAATAAACCTAATTTTGTGTATGTAAATCTTACATAATGTTGTTGTGTTTTTGCAATGTAATAATATAATGTAGCTTTAAAGTAAGACACTGATGTAAGATTTAGTGTTTTACCTTTCCATTTTAAACAATGCAGTTGCATGGAACCGGTTGACATAACATAGCTAAGTAAAATAAACTTTTCTTTTCTTAGAGTGCAGTACAAAAAAAAAAAAGATAGATTATACTAAATTATAATACAAATATACAAATTTGTATACAAATATGATACAAATATTTACAACAATCATGCTGTAAGGTTACAGTGATGCATTATACAGTTTGATTGCCACAGGTAAGAATTTTTTCTTGTGGCGTTCTGTGGAGCACCGTGGTTGGATCAGCCTGGTGCTGAAGGTGCAAATAGTTTTATTATGTATGATTCTACCTAAAACGCAGCATTGGTGGAAACTCTCAATTTATCATGCGTATCTCCCATAGAATTAAACCAGGGAAATCGTACACACTATTTTACTTTGCACCTGCACATATACCCCTTTAAAACACTATAGAGTATGTATACCTTTTTGTACATTCAACCTTCAAACACATACTAATTTGGCCGTAATTGACAACTCTATTTAAGCTCCTACAGGAATACATACTTCAACCCGAATGTTGACATACGTCATTTTGGAGTTATTTGGTAATTTCAAAATGTTTATTTTCATGTTTGTTTGACCGTTCGCTGTTTAGACCAGACGGACGGGACCCGGAAGTTATTGGCGGGTAATGGCCGCGGCTGTGCTGAAAGCGTACAGCAAAAAATGCACATTTCTCCACGGATACGGCATTATAAACGCTGATATTTTCACCACGTGCTATATAACCAAATGTGCACCTTGAATGTGGATGCTGAACGCACACAGAGACGTTTAGAGTTGCGACACACGGAAGAGTTCCCGGAAGTTTCAAATAGTTCCCAGAAGTTGTTGGCGGCTGTTGATATGGACTCTATGGCTGATGAAGACACTTCCTAAGAGGACAGAAAGACGGAGTGGAGATAGTTCAAGGCAAGAAGAGCGGACGAAGCAGTGTATCAGTCTGGTTCCAGTAAAAAGTGACCATAAAACGCTGTAAATGGACTGATATGTAGACGTGGGGCAGTGAGGAGGTGACTTCATGTATTAAAGGAAATTTATCAGTTGAAACACGGACATTTCTGTGCAACCTAACTGAGTACAGCAGTCCGCCTACCTGCCTTTTCTGATTGGCCGAGATTGGCCAAACTTTATTTACCAATTTATCATGCGCATGGCCATAGAACTAAACCAGAGAAATCGCACACGCTATTGTACTCTCCACCCACAAATAAAACCCCTTTATTACACTACAGAGTACAGAGTATGTACACCTCTTTGTACATCCAACCTTGAAACAAATACTTTGGCTACAAAAATATTGGCTATAATTGCTAACTCTACTTAAGCCCCCACTATATGAATACATACTTCCAGTGGGCACTGTACTATGGAATCACAGGACTGCCAAATTTAAAACGAAATGCATGTGAAAGTACAAAGCAAATCAATAATACAAATTTGTAAATAAAAAGAGAATCAATAATAAAAATGTGGAAATATAAAGAGAATCAATAATGAAAAAATATACAAATGTAGTATATTCAATGATGTCTGTCAAATCAATGACCCGCCCACAGGGTCATTGATTTGACATTGCTTTTACCGACAGCTTGAGCCAAGACGTAAAAGCAATGTCAAAACGCAAATGGAAAAGACAAAGACAAAACAGAAAAAGCAATGACAAGATGGAAAAAGAATATACTACATTTGTACATTTTTTCATTATTGATTCTCTTTTTATTTCCACATTTTTATTATTGATTATCTTTTTATTTCCACATTTTTATTATTGATTCACTTTATATTTCCACATGCATTTCCTTTTAATTTTGGCACTCCTGTGATTCCATACTGTACTAGTCTATCTATAAAGCAAAAAAAGGTGTGTGTTTGTGGAGCGAATATCTCCCCAATGCGTTATCTGTTTGACCTGAATGTTTGTCAATGGCTTCTAAATACAGCGAGTGTGTGCATCCGTTATTTTGGAGTAATTTGGTGTTGCAAAAGGTTCTTTTAATTTTAAGATTACAGCTTCATCTCGGTATTGAGCGCGGTACTGAGTGTGCTACTTCCGGTTCCGGGCCACCGGGTCAAGACGTCACTGTGTTGCAGTTCTTTTGGGTTTAAAAAATGTTATACTACTAAAAGTTTTTTAAGTAAATATGTTATTTAATATTTCATGGTTATTTAAAACTATTCCTGTGACCACAAACTTCCTTTAAATTGCAGGTCCACTTCCTCCTAAATCTCCATCACTGTGCCATGCTATCGTCAGGGACTTAAAAACGGGAGCTCTCTGAATAGATCATTTCAAACCGTCAGCCACTGGTGAGTCTTTTGCCGACAAGTTTCCCATTGTTTAAACCAGGGGTTCTTAACTGGTCTCATCTTGGGACCCAGATTTTGCCACGGTCATTAAATCGTGACCCACTTTTTTTTTTATAGAACTCAACTAACCAAATTTAGTTTTTCAAAAATAGCTATTGAAAAAAAACATATATATATACTTTTTTTTTCCTGAGCATCATGCATTTCACAGCATGCCTGTCAAAAGAAAAGTTTCTTTCAAAATAAAAGACCAGTCCAACATGAGGCATTAAGTATTATTTATTTATTCATGACCAGCTGTCTGCGACCCACCCAGTGCAGGTCTTCAACCCACTTTTGGGTCCCGACCCACCAGTTGAGAATCACTGGTTTAAACCATATAAATGTCTGTGTAAATGCTCACTAACGCGCAGTGTCTCACGCATTTCAACACCCTGTGAGTATGTGCATGCGTGCAGCAGATGCGCGTGCCTGTGTGTCAGAGAACTCACGGAGGAGATGGAGGGAGTCCGAGTCTCACATACTCACACACACACATCACTCACACCTCACCACATATAAGGTATTTATCATAAAAATATACTAAACGAGTAAAATAAAACAAAAAACTAAACAATATTTATACAAAAAGCACACAAAAACGACAACACAAATGCACAACAATATACAAAAAAGCTCCAAAAACACAAAAATGACTCCAAAAACACTGCAGAAAAACACTACAAAAATGGCTTAAAATACACAAAACTAAATATTTGTACAAAAAATACACAAAATGACAACAGAAATGCACAGAACTACACCAAAAAAGATACAAAAATACACAAAATGACTCTAGAATCACAAAACAATGGCAACAAAAAACAATAATTATTAAGGATGTCCCGATATTGATATCGGATATCGGTCCGATATCAGCCAGAAAACTAATATTGGATTTTATCTGTCTGCATCTAAAATAACCGATATAGGTGCTCTGATAAAATATATACAGTATATACATTATATTTATATATTTGGATAGAACTTATATCCATAGATGACCCTGGTTCACGCTCCAACAAAATAGGTGGCGGCAATGCAGCAATAAGCCTTCACACTCTCCTCAGAGCGCACATGATCACAACAACAAGGTGTGTGCGGCGCTACTGGGAGAAGGAGAATTTATGTCAGCCGTGTGGGAATATTTTACCATAAACTTGAACAAAGACACTGCAGCTGAGTGCAACACGTGTCATGCACAAATTTCCCGTGGTGGCACAGAACCTGCCAAGTTTAATACGACCAACCTCATCGCGCATTTGAAGCAGCACCATTTAAAACAGCATGAGGATTTTTGAAAGTTACCGAGGTGAAGAAACAACACACCTCTGGTTCCTTCACTCAACCAACGCTGGCTGAAGCATTTGCAATGCGTGACAAACTCCCACGGTACGGCAAAAAGGCACTGGCTTTAGCAGAATAGATAGCCCAGTTTATTGTGCTCGATGACCAGCCCCTGTCGGTGGTGAGTAATGTTGGTTTAAACACTTAATTGAGCACCTCGAGCCTCGCTACAATATTCCTAGCCGCCACTACCTTGTCGACAAAACGATACACCAGATAAATAAGTTAAAAAGTGTATTGCCACACGTGGAGAAAGCTAAAGTTGTTAACTTCACCACCAACATCTGGAGCTCAGACCATCGACCACTGTCCTTATTGAGCCTGACTGTGCACTGGGTAGACGCTGACTTTACATTGCAGAGAGCGGTGTTCCA
The DNA here is from genome assembly GCF_900634775.1 of Gouania willdenowi. Classification (NCBI taxonomy): domain Eukaryota; kingdom Metazoa; phylum Chordata; class Actinopteri; order Blenniiformes; family Gobiesocidae; genus Gouania; species Gouania willdenowi. The sequence continues at coordinate 22,953,407 of NC_041050.1, forward strand.
TGTACATGAGATCAGAGGTTCACACACTGCTGATGCAATCACGAACGCCATGGAGGAGATGCTGCATGACTGGAAGATTGACAATAGTAAGGTCCATGTCATTTTAAGAGACAATGCTGCTAATATGAGAAAGGCTATAGATCAGCTGGGTGTGCCAAGCTTAATATGTTTTGCCCACAGTCTTCAGCTTGTAGTCCATGAAGGGGTTTGTCACAGCGAGCTGTAAGTGATGCACTAGCCAACGGGAGAAAAATAATGGGCCACCTTAAGCATTCCTCCAAGGCTTATTGGATTTATTTAGGTTATTTTTCAGGGTCTTATAATTTAATTTTTATATATTTTATTAAATTGTAGAATACTGCAGATATTTTATATTTAGAGTTAACATTGATGAACAATAAATTGGTCAGTTTTTCTCATACCTCCTGTTGCTGACTATTGTTCTCTGTTTGAGTGACATCACTTGATCAAGCCTTTGCTAACATTTCATACTACAAAATAAGTAATTATTATTTTATTTTATTAAAGAATTTAAAAAAATTAAAGCATGTATAATCGGAAATTAAAAAGAAAAATGCACCAAACAAAAAAAATACAAAAATGAGTAAAAAAAACCCACATTTATCATGTGCATGTCGCATAGAATTAAACCAGGGAAATCGCACACGCTATTTTACTTTGTACTCGCAAACATACCCCTTTATAACACTACAGAGTACAAAGTATGTACACCTCTTTGTACATCCAACCTTCAAACACATACTCATTTGACCATAATTGACAATGCTACTTAAGCTCCCACTTTATGAATACATACTTCCAACGGGCACTGTACTAGTTTATTTAATGCCTAAACATGATTCTATGTCCAGCGACAGCTGTGTGAGTAAGTGCTGGCTGCAACAACAAAAAAAAAAAGAAAAAAGTGTTGCGCTTTAGCTGTCAGTAACTGCTCTCATTGGAGCAGAGAAGGAACGGATAAATCCTTTTTCTGCACAAGAATAATAATTATCCATATACTTGATACGTGGATTAGGTTATTAGATCCACTGCTGTCTCTGGCACCGCGGCGCGCACTGCAAACCTGTGTTTGACGTGTAATTGTTTCCCCGTGCGCTGATCTGATGTTGACATTAACAGTTGTCTGTTAATAAAAGCAGGCTTACCCTTAAAAAAACAAACGCGACAATGCACATGCGGGTCACATTGGAGCCACAAACCATTCACACTGGAGTCTGATACAGGTCACATTTTAAATAGTAATGTGAACAGACAAACGAAAAATCTTATCTGTGTTTGGTATTCAGGTACTGAACTGGTGAAGGCACAAGTCAAAGGTTTGGTGACACTGTCTAAGCCTTACGTCATAATTTTGAATTAGTCATGGTAATAAGGAAAATAGGTAAGAGGTTTGACGGTGTCAAAATTTGAATACTGCCCAAACCTTCATCTTGAACGCCACCTGACGTCGGAGCTCCTCCTCAGTAAAGCCGGGTTAAAATCTAATATTCTTATAGCAATCAGACATGTTAGACTGCTGCCAAACTCGGTTGAACTCAGATATGTGAATTTTTAACTTGGAAATGCTGAGTCCCGAGTTGTCACAACACCGACTGCAGCGGTAGTGGAAAATCCTGCCAGTAGGTAAAAGTAGGGAGGTCTTTATGGCTACAATAGGTCTATTTACATATATTTATTTATTAGTACTTGGCATTAATATTTCACTGTCATTTGTTTTGATTGACTTTTTGGTGAAACACAAAACAATATATACCCAGTTATCATTAAAACTTAATCCAATTAGGATTTACAAGAAGTACTAAAACTACAGTGATCCATAATGAACCCAATTCTTGCCATGAAGCTCTATGACTGTTGACATGATATTCCTGAGTTTCTGTCTACAAAGCTGCCTGCTCTTCTCACACCCGACTCTCCAGTACTTCAAAAACACCAAGGGCCTGTCCTACGAAACAGGATATAAACACTTTCACTAAACCCATGAGATTTCAGCCAGGCTACGTGCATGCTCCAGTGACAGGGGAGGAGATTGCAGCGTCCAATCACAATCACGGAGAAACTGTGTGAAGCAACTTATGTCATAATTGAGGAATAATTCTTTAAAAATACGAAGAATTAAAATCCATAATTCATACCAAAAACAATACTGTTGCTGCAGAAAAAGCAGGAAAGGAATGCAGGCGGAAAACTGCAGACACTATTAATGCATAAAAGTGTGATTCTACACGTGACGATTCAATACCGATTAAATGTTCAAAAATTCACGTGGGCACGCCGAGCAGAATGGCAGCACTGTAGAGGAGCACCCGCCACCCGCTACTATTTTAATGTTTAAAGTGAGTTAAACCACGTCTTTTTGACTAAACACCGTCTGATATTGTCCCGTAAACGTTTTCCCACCCTGAGCTCATGTTTTCTTTTGGCTGTGAAAGATGACAAACAATTCCAAGGACGAATGCACGGCCTGCAGGACCACAAGGAACATGCTAGCTACTAATGACTTTAGCTAAAGAGGAAGCTTTCAGTACGAGCGCTGGGGGGAAAGTCACCCTTGAGGCTGTTTTTGCTGAAATAACTAAAATGAGCGCCAAACTGACTGAAGTGGGCTCAGATGTAGTGTCCACAAAAGAAGTTGTCAGCGGCTTACAGACACAAATGGGGGAGGAGGAGGTGCAAATCTCCCAGCTGGAAGACAAGATGGGGGGCCTTGAAACAGGTAGCGAGTATGCGAGGAAGAAGGTGAGCGTGCTGTGGGACCGTGTACAGGCGCTTGAAAATCACAGCAAAAGGAATAATGCTTGCTTGGTTGCACTTTATTTCTGGCTCATTGATTTTTGTTTGGCAAAGTATCACCCATTCTTCAGACATTTCATTTATTTGGGCTTGTATTTGTGATGTTCTATTCTTGGTTACATTTGGATAAATGTTTTTTTTTCTCACTGATTTTACGTAATATTCTCATTTTCTGGAACACTGAATTTGGGGTTTTTATTATCTATAAGCTATAATCATTAACATTTCAAGAAATATAAGCTTGAAATATTTCACATTGTATCATGAGCCAATATCATATATAGGGATGGTACCAAAACCCGGTATCAAAACGGCCCCAGGGCCACGTCTTTCAGTCTACTTGGACCGTAAAGCTACAAGCTTCTCTGTCCTGATAAAGGTATTTTAAGGTTGCGTTAATCCTCAAGCCTCACAAGCATTGATACTGCCGTGCTGCCTGTCAGTCCTCCTTAAAAGCCACATGCGGCGCTCAGCTGACCTATGGGAGGGGCTACTGTAAACAGTGTTCACCTTGCTTCATGAGTAGGTGTGTCTGTTTACGCTCTCAGTAAAATTGCAGTCAAACACATGGCTATTTAAGCAGCTGTTGTGTTTTGGAGTCCAAAAAGTGTGTGCCGCTGCAGAAGCAGATGACTTGTGTGTGCGCACCATCTCCACGACTTAGCCTTTAGCCTAGCCGATAGTCCTCCACTGCAGCCACGCTTCAGTTGTCTGTTGCACCGCCTCTGTCTGCTCCAGAGGCAGCAGGTGCCGGCACGAGGCCGCGGGTCATCCCGGCGTTTACCCGCACATCGGCCGGCCCGCTACAGTGCCTCGGCTGCCGGCAACGTTTAGTTTGAGACTCGCGTAGTGACTTGTGATCATATATTATCTTACAGCTAAAACATTGTGAGTTAATATGGTTAGAAAATAATATAAAAATACATTACCAATGAACTGCATGCATGAGTATGTGGCTAGTTTTTACTGTTTTCAAAACTCTACCAAAACACACAACCAAGTGTGATTAAAAAAACTGAGAACACTCAAATAGGTTAACACAATGTCAATTTCACACTGTATTTTTAAGGAAAGGTTTATTCTTTCTTTTATAAATATTGTTTAGTTTTGAAATGACCAAATTACTCCAAAACAACGGATGCAAATACTTATATATTATATACTGTACATATTATATGTATTTGGAAGCCGTGACAAAGTTTCAGACCGAACAGACACTGCCCCGGGGAGGTATTCGCTCCACGATTACACACATGCAGACGTTTCTTGCATTTTAGTATAGATAGATACTGTACCATTACTATTTTATGACGCCTTGGTATTACTGCCCAAGCCTTGTTCAAGATCACTTTCAAGGTTCTGGAAATTCACAGTTCAGAGTTGTACTGCTTCAAGATCTTGTTTGATCTTGTGAGATGTATGCCTAGGAGGAAGATGAATGGATGGAACGAGGTAGTCTCAGCCAACGGGTGAGCTAGGATTTCTTTGTGCGTTTGTCCTTTTTGACAGGCGCTTGTGTTGATTAACAGCTCTCCAAACAATCAGCCCATGTAAGTGCACAGTGAGTTTTCACTCAGTTTGGAGTGTGAATAGAGAACAAACCCAATAAAGGTGTTGGAATGAGCATATGAAACCATCCTGGGCTTTAATATACTTCACTCGCTCTAGATCTGTGTGCGTGCACATATTTGAATAGTGTTGAGCTGTGATGGCTTTGGGCATCATTCAGGTTCTACTGGTGGGCGGAGCTTACGGTACGGAGCTGTGCAATCTGTTAACTATTTTACCCTTCCACTGAAACTTAAACCTTTCCCAGAGAAAAAGGAGACTTCAAACAGAGTCCCTCAAACACACACATGCATATGAATGGCTGAAGAGGTAGTGAGGTGGAAGACCACCCTCTGGCATCCCAGTTATTCAAATGTGTGTTCTTATATGCGTGCTGGAAGAAAGGAGAAGGAAAGTGCTATGTTAAATGTGTTAATGAATAACCTCTGAGCTCAGCAACCGCTGTCATGTCAAGGATTCATCTCATCCTCACAAAGATCATTTCTCTCTTCTTTCTTTCTTTCTGCTGAAATTTTATAACAATTTGTGAAGTTTTAGAGAACTTGTCAGATCCAGGCATTTTATTAATATGTCATATAATAAGTGTTTCATAAAAAAATATGAAAACTCCTTTGTTTCTTTCTAGTTTTCCTGTTTTCAAAATCTTTATCTGAAAATTTATGAAAGTGTTTCATAAATACAATTATTTGAAAGTCAAAAAAGTAAATATATTTTTTTAAATCTAGTAGAAAAGTCTTTTTATTTTATTTGACAATTTTTTTTTAATTTTTTTTATCTATTACACTTGTGAGAGCACTGTGAAGGTGATTATCCATGATTTAAACTCTGCCCAGTGACAGCAGTTATACCGGGACTCTCAATTTTCCGGGATTGCTGAAAAAACTGAATCCAGTTCCTGTAAAGAAAACGGAAATGTTGTTATTTTTTAAATAATAATTTTCTTTTTTAAATGAAAATCAAGCTGAAATTGCATACTGACACTGAATACTGCCTTACAAGCAAGCTTTGAGAAAATGGAGATGGAAATGTCAAGTCTTGTGCAAAATCTGAAGTTTTTTGAGTTCAGCTCCTCATTGGAAATAGCTCAATGACACTGACAAAACCTGACGTTATTTGAGACAATGTCACACATTTACAGGCAATTTTCCATCTTTAAACGGTCCGATGTAAATCAACCATAGCAAACAGACAGATGGAAAAATCTAGCATGATTTCTGCTCTTTGCTTCTTTGCAAGTATGGCAATAATATTAGATTGTTTTGTCTTGACTACCCAGTAGGATCTCTGACTTCATGTGGAGTTCACAGTTCCAATTTCAAGTTGGATGTCAAAAAATAAGAATTTCCGAGTTGCTTGAACGTAGCATTAGATTAGTATGAAGGCTACACTCATCAGACTGTGTATTCCCTCCATCCTACAAACCGTCCACTGCTCCACTCATCTCTTTGTCTCTTTTTTTTATCTTCCTCACTCCGTCAGCTGCTTGCTCTCTTCTGCCTTTCATCTTTTTTGTCCCACATTGTTTTGCTTTCCTTCCTCCATTCCTCCCTGTTTTCTACCTGAAGGGGCTTTTCCAGCCTCATTTCTCCAAAGGTTATCAAGTTTCAGAAAAATTCAAGGAATGTGAGCTGCCCACTGTCCAATTTGCAACAAGGCTGTTTATGCAAGAATTTTATTTTTTTACATGTTTCTACCTTTAAACCCCATGTAGACCTTTCCTTCTCTTCTTTCCCAGAATGTCTTTGTGACTTCTCACAAAGTGGTTCAAAAGCAAGATAACTTATTGAGAATGGTTAATGGGTGTGAGAGGCGAGTGCAATAAGTGGAAAATGCTGCACTGAGTCTATTGAAACCTGTTGATTTCTCTAAGGGTGGACTCACACTGGCAGCCAGGGCCGTTCCTAACCAGCTCTGTGCATGTGTGAAACCATTGGGGACCATTGTCTGGCCTGCGTAGGTGTGAACTGCATCGCAGGGGTTATAACGCCCCGATGGTCCTGCTGGAAGAGGTTGGCCAAACAGCGTGCCAGACTGGCACGGTGGGCCGTGCATTCGCACACACAACTCTACTGTGCCCTCCTGCAAAACGTTATGACGTTGGTACCGCGCGACGCTTTACGGCACATAAACATTCGCATTCCATCATGATAGCTGTGTCAGAAGTGCTCGTTAGCCGATGAAAAGGTCAGAGTTGGCGTTACATGAGAATATATATGAACGGCACCACAGAGAACTCATGGAGGAAGAGGACAACGTAACCGTCAGGACTTCTCTTTGCTCAGCCGACAGCGGGACAGTAACAAAGTGTAGCAGCTCATCATCTGGTCCGGGTATTTCCGAGGATATAAATAAGCATATAAATACATATTACTGGTATATCAATCAATCTTTATTTGTATAGTGCCAAATCATAACCAATGGTATCTCAAGGCACTTTAAAGTAGAGCAGTCTTAAGGACGGACTCTTCATTTTATGGATACACACATATGCATATATACGTATATACACATACATATGTATCCCACACCCAACATGAATTCATCATGGCGGCAAGGAAAACCTTCTGTTAAGCAGCAGGAACCTTGTGTGGATCCCATTCCTATGATGAACAGCCATCCACGTTATGCTGTGTTGGGTGTGTGCAGAGGAGAGGGTGGAGACAGAGCCGCTGAGACTCTGTAACTCCACACTAAGGATCCCACGGACCTGCAAGACAAAAGCCAGAAGGAGTACAGGAGCAAACGCACAAGGGAAGAAGCAGACATAGAGGGAGTGTTTGAGAGAGGAATGGGACCCTCTCCGGTCCCTCTCTAGCCTAAATGACCTCTCTCTTAACGCCCTCTCCAACCTCTCTCCAACCGAGAATGCCAGACCCCCCCCCGGCAGTCTATGCCTATTGCATCTTAATTATGAGCTATGAGCTGGTTCCCAACTAAAAGCTTTACCAAAGAGGAATGTTTTGAGCCTAACCTTAAAGGTAGAGAGGGTGTCTGCCCCCCGAACCGTGTTTGGTAGATGGTTCCAGAGAAGTGGGGCCTGATAACTGAAAGCTCTTCCTCCTATACTACTTTTAGAGACAAATGGAACAACGAGTAGTCCAGCATTTTGAGAGCGTAGTGTTCTGGGGGGATTGTATGGCACTACAAGCTCCTTGAGATAGGCTGGTGCCTGTCCATTTAGGGCTTTATAAGTGAGAAGAAGAATCTTGAATTCTATTCTATATTTTATGGGAAGCCAATGCAGAGAGGCTAATACAGGAGTAATGTGATCTCTTCTCCTAGTTTTAGTCAGTACACGTGCTGCAGCATTTTGAACCAGCTGAAGTGTCTTAAGCGACTTGCTTGGGCAGCCTGCTAAAAGAGAATTACAATAATCCAGTCTAGAGGTAACAAAAGCATGGACTAGTTTTTCGGCGTCGCCCTGAGACAGGATAGATCTGATTTTAGCAATGTTACGGAGATGAAAGAAGGCAGTTCTTGAAGTTTGTTTTATGTGAGAGTTGAAGGATAAATCCTGATCAAATAGAACCCCAAGGTTTCTAACAGTTGTGCTTCGTGCCAGAGTAATGCCATCTAGGGCAGTTAGGCTAGCATAGGTTTCTCTAAGGTGTCGTGGGCCCAGTACAATGACCTCAGTCTTGTCTGAGTTGAGAAGAAGAAAATTTTGGTCCATCCAGACCCTAATGTCCTTTAGACAGGCCTCAAGTTTAGATAGCTGATTTGTCTCACCTGGCTTCATTGATACATACAGTTGGGTATCATCAGCATAGCAGTGAAAGTTAACAGAGTATTTTCTCATAACATTACCAAGGGGGAGCATATAGATACAGAAGAGGATTGGACCTAGCACAGAGCCCTGAGGAACCCCGTAGCTTACTTTAGTGTACACAGAAGACCTATTATTCACGTGTACAAACTGGTACCTATCAGATAGGTAGGACTTAAACCAGTTTAGGGCAGTCCCTGTGATTCCAAGTAATTTCTCTAATCTCTCTAGTAGAATATAGTGATCTATAGTGTCAAAAGCTGCACTAAGATCTAATAAAACCAGCACTGAGAGTCGTCCTTCATCTGAAGCCCAGAGTAGATCATTATTTACTTTAACTAAAGCAGTCTCTGTGCTGTGTTGAGCTCTAAAACCTGACTGGAAGTCCTCGAACAGGCTGTTGTTTTGAAGAAATTCACAGAGCTGAGCCGCCACAACTTTCTCAAGAATCTTTGAAATAAAAGGAAGATTAGATATAGGCCTGTAGTTTGCTAAAGTGCTGGAATCAAGAGTAGGTTTTTTGAGAAGGGGTTTGATTACAGCTACTTTAAAGGACTGTGGCACGTAGCCTATTGATAGGGATATATTTATTGTCTCCAACAAAGATGGGCAGACTAGGGGAACAACTTCTTTAAACAGCTTAGTTGGGATCGGATCTGAAAGGCAGGTAGATGGTTTGGAGGATGAAATAATAGAGTTAAGTTCCTGAAGTCCTATATGTGTGAAACAGTTTAGGTTAGGCCTATTTACATTTAATGGTACAGCAGGCCCAGGTGAAGGCAGGGAGTGGCTAATTTTATCTCTAATCTTATGAATTTTATCGTTAAAAAATGTCAAAGTCCTCACAGCTGAGGGCTAGAGGAATCATGGGCTCAATAGAGCTCTGACTTTGTGTTAGCCTGGCTACAGTGCTGAAAAGGTACCTCGGATTATTTTTATTTTCTTCAATTAGTGAGGAATAGTATGTAGATCGACTATGTCGTAAGGCTGTCATGTATTTACTATGGCTTTCTTGCCAGAGTATTCGTGACTCCTCTGTTTTATTGGAGCGCCACATTCTCTCTAATTTACGGGTTGTTTGTTTGAGTGTGTGAGTTTCAGAGCTAAACCACGGAGCTTTCCTCTGACGTTTAATAGTTTTTTCCCTCAATGGGGCAATTGAGTCCAAGGTGGATTTTAGCAGACTAGCAGAGCTATCGACAAGCAGATCCAGTTGAGAGGGGTTATAATTAATATCATAGTTATTTATTGGATGGTGCACTGAGTTTAAGGCAGCAGGAATGGCCTCTTTAAATTTAGCCACAGCACTATTGGACAGATTTCTACTCGTAACTATTTTATTGCACAGTGCGAGATCCTCTAGGATAATGTTAAAAGATATTAAAAAGTGATCTGATAGCAGAGGATTTTCAGGGTAGACTTTTAGTTCATTAATATCAAGGCCATATGTTAGAACAAGATCAAGAGTATGATTTAAACGATGAGTAGCTTCATTAATAGTTTGAAAAAAGCCAACTGAGTCTATTAGGGACATAAAGGCTGAGCTCAGGCTATCACTATCTTTGTCCACATGGATATTAAAATCTCCTACTATCAGTATTTTATCAGAACTGAGGACTAAGTTTGATATAAACTCAGAGAATTCTGATAGAAATTCAGAATAAGGGCCTGGAGGATGGTAAATTATCGCAAATACGACTGGCTGGCAGGTTTTTGATTTGGTATGAGATAAATTTAGAACCAGGCTTTCAAAGGAAGTGTAGTTGGCCTTCGGTTTAGGATAGATTAGGAGAGAGGAATGATAAATAGCTGCTACACCACCTCCACGGCCTATGTCTCGTGGCATATGAGTATTTAAATGACTGGGAGGAGTGGCTTCATTTAAACTAACATATTCATCTTGATACAGCCATGTTTCAGTTAAACAGAATAAATCAAAGTTATTTTCTGAGATAAGGTCATTTACTAGTAGAGATTTGGATCTCAGTGATCTAATATTTAATAGAGCACATCTAATGGTTTTATGTTTTGGTGTTTCTAGATTTGAGATTTTAATTTTTTTCAGATTTTTATAATTGATACCTCTTTTATTTGATTTTATGTTAAAATCATTGTGAAATATGGGTCGAGGGACAGACACCGTCTCCATAAAATAATATTCATCACCATCACAACAGTTGCCATGGCGATGAACACAGCTATCATAATAGCAATGGGAGGGAAACTGTCCTAAGGCAAGCGCAGAGGGGCGTGGAGGACTCCGCCTCTGTAACATGGTCTCATTCATGAGATGTCATAACAGTGACTGTGCCATGTTTTCTGATAGTAGAGATGCTCCCTCCAAAGTAGGATGGATTCCATCTCTTCCTATCAGGTTCGGTTTTCCCCAGAAGGATCTCCAATTATCAATGAAGCCCACCTCGTTTTCTGGACACCACCTCGATAGCCAGCGGTTAAATGATGACATGCGGCTATACATGTCATCACTGGTCAGATTTGGTAAGGGACCAGAGAAAATTACGGAGTCCGACATTGTTTTAGCATAAGCACAAACTGATTCAATGTTCACTTTGGTTGCTTCCGACTGACGACGTCGGGAGTCATTAGTGCCGACATGGAGGACTATCCTATCAAACTTACGATTACTCTTTGCCAGCAACTTTAGATTTGATTCTATGTCGCCCGCTCTGGCCCCTGGGATGCACCTCACAATGCCCGCTGACTTCGCTAGCTTCACGTTTCTCACTATGGAGTCGCCAATTATCAGAGTTTGTTCCCCGGTGAGTGTGTTGTCCTCACGGAGGGGGGAGAACCTGTTTGAGACGTGAACATGGTGGTGTCCCGAGCAGCTTTTTGACCTTCGACTATGCTTACCACGGACAGTAACCCACTCATTGCTGGCCGGGGGGGAGGCTAAGCTAGAGCTAGCACGGTCCGCACCGATTAGGTCCTGCTTGCTAGCTTCGGTTTTGGTATCAGGGGTGCGGAACCGCTTCTCCAGATTGTTGATCCTCGCCTCCATATCTAACAGTACGCTACACTTTATGCAACTACCATTGTCCCTAAAGGAGGACGAGGAGTAACTAAACATCTGACACACCGGGCAGGAGAGCAGAGGGGAGGAGAGAGAAGCCATAGGTGCTAAATTTAAGCTAAGCTAAGGACGAAAGGAAGTTTAAAGGAGATTACACTGCCTATAAGAGGCGAGATTGCTTTTTACTTAACCTTCGTACGTTTAACTCTACGGTAAAAAATTAAAACAAGTGTTTTCAAGGCTAAAATATCAATGACAACAAGTTTGATTAGAGTTAGCAGAACACAGTAGTAGAGCGCTGCAAGCAGCGGTAGAGTGTAAACAGGAAATGATCGATACGTCACCACGTCAGCACGTCACCAGCACGGATTCAGAGTCCGTTATATGGTATATTAATCCATATAAACCAAAAAAGTGTCCTCAAAATACCAGTAATATGTTACACATTTGCAGCAGTAAAATGTCCCATATCCATATTTTTTGGTTTTAAATTGGTTAATATACCAGTAATATGTGTTTATATGCATATTTGTACCCTCGGAAATACCTCGGAATTCTATGTTTTACTCGAACCCCTCATCATCATGTCTCTGCAGAAGGAGATCCTCCACTGCACCTCAGCACTTTAACAACTTACTAATTTCACAATTTAAATACACTATTTCTACCTTTGTTTTTCTGTTTGCATGTACTTTGTATTTAATAAAATGGTTTCTCTAACAGTTGGTTAAATCTACACATTTATACTGTATATAATGCACATGCAGGATGATTTGTAACAATAATCAGTAAAATTAGCTGTAAACACATTTTTTTAGAACTAAATATAAGGTTATGCTGTGAACAGAAAAAAAGGAAGACCATCCATCCATCCATCTTCTTCCGCTTAGCCGTTTCCGTGTAAAGGAAGACGAGCAAAATAATTCTAAACTTTAGAATATAATACAATCATAACTTTTAATTATAAATATGACTCTTCTCAAAATAACAACTTTTCATATCTTTGTCACACAATATCACAATGTCACCATCAGTGAACTTTTTTTTATTTGTAAAATATTCACTGGACGTTTCTGTGGTGGCGTGTGCAGTGGTTGTTGTTATTATTGTTATTGTATGACGCCAACATTACTGCAGCCTTGCACATCATTGTTGTCCTGTTACAGTCTCTTTATTCAAAGACTTAAAAACAATCTGAAATTAGTGGTGACTCAAGGGCGACCGTGGCTCAGGTGGTAGTGGGTCGTCTTCTGATCGAGAGGTTGGGGGTTCGATCCCGGTACCTGACTATGTGTCGAAGTGTCCTTGGGCAAGACACTGAACCCTAAGTTGCTCCCAGTGGTCGACTAGCGCCTTGCATGGCAGTCTGTCCCACTGGTGTGAGAGTGATTGGGTGAATGAGCTGATATGTAAAGCGCTTTGAGACTGCTTCAGTGTGGGGATAAAGCGCTATATAAATCAAGTCCATTTACCATTTTACCATCAAGTAAATCACCTTTATTATGCATTACAAAAATCTGTCCTTGAAACATCAAATAATTCTTCCTTAAGTCTCTAAATTAGGTAAAACAATGAAAAACATCTCCTAGAAAATAAAATTACACAACATTAATCATTTAATATACATTTTAATAAACAAGTGCATCCCATGGTTCCATGGTGACTCTGAACTTTATTCTGTCTGTTGTCTGTGGAAGTGATGGGTCTAGACCAGATGATGGAAACTAGGGTCTGCTCATGGTTTTAATTTCCAGCGAGGGGCGTGTCCACTCTGCATGGACTTAAAGAAGAAGAAATGAAAGAGCAGTTAGATATTGTCATTACGTTGGATGTTCATCCAAAAAAAAAAAAACTGAAAGTGATGGAGATAAATATACTCAGACGGACTCTCTCTCTCTCACACACACACAAAGTTTAAACAAACACACAAATACTCTGTCCTACACTATCTCACACATTAAAAGCATCCATTTAATCTTATATTATTGTACACAAACACGAGCTCCACAAAAGCATTTATTGTTCCAGAAATGAAACTGATCTTTCCTTTATAGACTCAGTTTCCTTCTTATCAAATACTTTTGAACCTCCATCCATGGTGGTTCCAAGAGTCTTCATTTTCAATTAAATCCACCGTTATTTGGTCTCTTCTAATTTCTCTTTCTTTCTCACTCAGACTTTGGTTCTCTCTCTGTTACTTGTGTCGATTTTGACAAAACAAAGCGGGAACTTTAATGTTTCAATCATGTGTGAGTAAAATTTATTTTACCAACACTGACTGTAAAGAGCAACTACTTATCTTTCATAAACCGGTGGAATTTTTCCAATAGAGCAAATATGAGCAGTTACGGTCATTTAAATTAACATTTTGCGTTCAGGGGCCCTGGGAAACCCAGTCCGTTCGCATAACCCAGCCATGAAAAGAGCACATGTCTGGGTAAATCTGGACGTATAGTTACCCTACGCAACAGAAGATATGAAATTAACAGCATTGGGCATGTACTGTCAACAACAAACCCAGAGTCACTTAATGATGATGTAATGCCATATATGTGTCGTAAATTAACGTGATGACGTGTTTGTCTGTGGGAACCGAGTTGAGCTGGTGATCACGTCCGTTCTACCGTGCCAGAGGAGGGACAGGGAGGGGGGATTCCTGCTGTGAGCTTTGAACGGCCCGAGCTGGCAGTATGAGTACACCCTAACAAAAGCCTGTCAACCAATGCCTGTTGTTTCAAGCTGAGCTGACGCTGCCAAACTCACATTTAGAGATTGTTTGTTGCTGACTCCATCTGAATGAGAGAGAGAGAGAGAGGGAAACAGACAAAACAGTCCCAGAATCACCACGGTGCTCATCTCTGGGTATTTTTAGAAATATGTATAGTGGCTTTCATGATGATAAACGTATTTCAGGTATTTATTTACGCAAAGGTTGCGCCATTGGTTGTTGATTTAGAATCACAGTCTAAAATCTCTGATCCAAATATTTTATTGATGCTTAATTATTATTATTATTATTGTTATTATTATTATTATTATTATTATTATTATTATTATTATTATTATTATTATTATTATTATTATTCATCGTGTAATTAAAAAATTCTTTTTTTTTTTCTCCACACAATCTGTGTTCTGTATTTCTTAAATGATTGACAGCCTTTTGCTCCTCAGAATCACTACAATTTGATGATTGCTATCCTTACAATCATTATCTCTCCCTGAAAAGTTAACATTCACAGCCATGCTATTCCTGTAAAGTCAATACGACTCCAACAACACAGAAAATGACAGCAAAATACACAAAACCACAATAGAAACTACATAAAATGGCTCTAAAAACACACAGAATGAAAAGAAAACATGAGTCAGGTCAATATTAAAACTTTTTTGTACTGTTAAATAGGGGTGGGAACCTCTGGGTACCTCACGATAATGATTATCTCAAGATATGACAATACTACGATTATCGATATATTGGCAGGGCTCGAGATTGCGACCAAATTGATTGCATATGCGACTATTTTTTCAGTGTGTGCGAGTGAAAATTTTGAATGGTCGCATCTGTGCAAGTGAAAATTCAAAAGAGACCACTGAGCTCACTGGGCATAGTGACGGAGTGCATGTGGAGTGGAGAGCGTGTCGAGCGGAGAGCGTATACAATTCCACACCTAAGAGGAGGACCTCATCAGAATCAGCATGGAGGGGCCAGAACTGATGGACTATGATGCCCGGTCAGATGTTCAGGTGTGGTTCTCCCAGGGCAGGGGTCTGCAACCTGCGGCTCTGGGGCCTATTGTGGCTCTTTGACTCTTATGCAATAGCCCCCTATAGCTTTAAAAAAACTATTGAAATAAATAGTTATTGTTTTACAGAGTCTATTAATGATTCATGACAAAGAAAATCAATATATAACAATTTGTTAACCTAAAAATAAATCACATTGTGCAATGACTCAGCACCTTCCTACGTCACCTACTGCAACATCTACAGACCATCAACTTTCCTGCACCTGCACCTGGTAAGATAATTAAACCAACAAAAACACTATTCTGGAAGAAAATACAGATTTTAATTGTGTGGGGACAGATTCATTTAACCACCAATGTGCAGGTTAAATATACATGCTTTATGTGTGGCAAGAAATTAGCAATTAGCATGTGTTGACCAAATCATCATGCTTTATCAAGTTACTTTTTTTAGCCTTTCAAATACATTATCTAAAAAGAAAGTCCATGTAAAATAAGAATTTGAAGATGCAAGATACTGTTTTATTTCTTGATGTCAGTTTATGTTGTTTTATTTTAAACTGTTTAAGTTGCCATTTACATGATCAACAAAAATCAAGTCAAATTAAATCAAAATAATAATCATTTTAACTGTATAGAATTTAATTCACTGTATTGTCTTAATTGAGAAGGTATTTTTTCTGAGAGGACTTTAATCCAAATGAGATGAGGCACAATGTTTCCTTTGAGAGTAAAGGTTGCAGACCCCTGACCATGGGAAGAGGGTTAGGAGTAGGGGTGGGAACCTCTGGGTACCTCACGATACGATACACGATACAAAGCTCACAGTAACGATTATCTCATGATATGGCGATACTGCGAAAATCCATATATTGGTCAGAAATCAATCGATAATCTGACATAACAAGAAAAAAAAGATTAAGTGAAAAAAATGTTATTTTTATTTTATATTTCTGAAAGACAATAAATTGAAAAAGTGTCCTATGAACAGTGACACTATTTTAGTGCAACATTTCTGTAAATAAGTGTCAACATACCAATGTAAATGAATAAGTATATCCAATAGTGCTTTCTGTAAACAAAAAATAGGGTCTTTCTTACCAGTGACACCAGTATAGCGCAATATTCCAGTAAACAATATATTGGTTCCTTCAACTAACAGTGACAAAATGTCTGTGAAGACGAACCTGCACATTTCAGTGAAAAAGCAGAAAAGGTTTTGGAAAAAAAAATAAAATAAAAAAAAAAACCCATCGAAACTTAGCGGGAGTATATCGATAATAGAAATAATCGAAAAAATATCGCTATATATTGTTGTATCGAGATATTGTCACATTCCTAGTTAGGAGACCCCACTATAAGAGCTGGACCCTCTGAATTGAATTTAATGGGGTGAAGCAATGCAGATGCTAAGTTGGTTATGCTACTATTAACTTAATTAAAGTACAGCAGTTCTGCAAAATAAAAAAATAATAAAAAAGATGTAACCTGTTGTTATGCTTTGCTACTATTTAAAACATTTTTGTTACATCTTAAAATGAAATACAATAAATTACCTGTTATTTCAGCCACTGCTTGAAAACTTAATATTGACATCAAAACATTAAAACATTTTGCAAATATCATAGCTCGAGTCACTGTCAAGCTTTACTTCAACTACGGTACGCCAGTTAAGTCAACTATTCATCAGCATGCATGGCTTGAAAAAAAAAAGGGTCTGACCAAATTCTGTGCCACCACTGGAAAGGTTGATGTAAAGCCCTGGTATACTTACATGCTACGCATTCTAAGTCTGACATCAAAATGAATATGTAGTGCGTTCACTTTAGATAGTATGAAAAAATTTGAGTTATCTGAGAAATATCTGAATGTATCATATATGGGGACATTTCCTAAGTATGCACGGTGGGCACACTACTCATACTCAAAACCCCTCCATGATGCATTGCGAGCGGAATGTAAAATTGTCCTGGGACGATCTTGTTTTGAAGTTAAAGCTGCGGCATGAAATTTTCTTTTGCTTCATTTGGTTAAAAATCCATAATCACCTTCGAGCATATTGTAACTCAATGTGTTCTGAGAGAAACTTCTCTTGGCTCTGTGTAAGACCTTTTTAGCCACTCAGAGATCTTTTTACAAATAGAGTGCTCCACGAGCTTTTTTGGGGTGTTATCATATCTGCCCGACTAAATTTGATGCGCGTTCATGTCCTCTGTAGTAAAGTACAATGGCGCACATTCCAGTAGGAGAAGAACCCATCACGGCATTAAGCAAAATCAGTTACACAGCAAAGCAAGTGTAAAAAGGAAGACCAACGTGGTGAAGCAGCAGTCTAAAGGCACAAACATTCTCTGGTGAAATTGACTAATTTGCATCCTCGTGGATCCCAGTGACTACGCAGGGTTTGCCACCATACCTGTCAAGTTTTGAATTTGAAAATAAGGGAAATTTTCTGGTGTCTGCTACGAACTGACCCACCGGCCCAACCAAGCTCCAGTATCCCTTATATTTTAAGACAGATGACAAGAAATCTAAAATACCCACTTGTCAAGCACTTAGTAAACACAATTAGATGACTATAAAATGTGGTCGACCTACCTTTGTTGACATTGAAAAGCTGTGAATATTCCTACGTTATAATACAGCCTAAATGAAAACAAGAGTATATAAAGCAGATTTTTTTTATTTAACATACAAGTCAACACATTGCATATTAACAGTTAATTTCACTTTGCTAGTCTTTAAACTAGACATTTACATTTTATTTACATTACATATTTTTGTTATACTTTGTCATGCTTACTCATGTAGTTCTCTGTCATTCACTAATAATGTGTTATACTGATTTGTTGCTGACTTTGCATCTTTCAACACTTTTTTGGAAGGAGTGTATTTGTGGTTTATTTTACATGACAGTAAAGCACAAACAGTGCTGTTGTCCAATGACATCCTATTCTCAGTAACAATCTTTCTTACCATACTAAACACCCTTTCACTACTGGCATTGCTGTGGGGAATGCATAGTAAAGCCTTCATTAGTCTTGGCAGCTCACTGAACCTCACATCCTTCCCTACCAGTCCCCAGAATTTGTCAATTTGGTTTTCTTGGGGGAGTAGCTTGCCATCTGTCACCTGGTTCCTCTCTCAGCCTATCTTCACTCAAACTCAACTGAGGAAACAAGGCACCTAGCCTTTCCACTGGAAAAAAAACAAGTGTTTGACTGAATATTGCAGATCTAAACTATACATTACAATATTTAATTCTATCAATGGGGAAGTGACTAACATCTACCTGTCCCTGGAGTAATGTTGAGGCGAGCAGCACTCAGAAAAAGGAAGTAGGTCTTCACGATTGGATCACGCAGATGTCTTGCCAGATCATGCACTTTGGCACTCCTCTCCACCTCCTCATGACTGTTAAAGTAGGCCTATAGTACATCGGGACACAGAGTGCAGTTCATGGTTAAATTGGAAACATAGCATAGTAAGCTGTGTATACATCTGCTGGAGTTACCATCCTTACCTGTAGTGCATCCCACTGGTTCAACACTCTCTGAAGGCAGGTTATCAGACTCAGCCATCTCGTGCTGCAGTACCCGAGGAGCTTCAGGTGGTCTGAATCAGTGAAATCTACAAAGTCTTTGTATATTTCACAGCGTTTTGCACTGAAAGATAGAAAAAATTTTTGGAGGTTGGAAATGTATTTGTGTTTATAAGAATATCAACTGCATGCCTATTTCATTTATATGCATTTACCTTTTATCAAAGTGGGTGTATATCTCCACTAGGATGCCTTCGACTGGTACCTGGGCTGCTGTGATGCCACAGCCAGTGGCCAGCTGTACGAGGTGACAAATGCAGCCAAGGTCCTGGACGTGAGGCTGGCTTATCTTCAGTCTGCTGAGAACTGAGTTGTGTCTGCCTTTCATGACACTCGCATTATCAGAGTTAAAGGCTATCAGGTTCTCCCATCGCCTCTTTTTCTATTGCAGGCAGGAAAAATATTCAGACAAAATATAAAGTTTTGATTAAATGCAAACTACAACACACATCAACACAACTGCAGTTCCCCTACCTCAATGCTTCACTCAGCTTTTCATACAGACTTTCAGCATTTCCCATGTTGCATGTAGGCATCTCCATAAATCGTGTAGTGACCTGCATAGTGGCCTCATCATAGAGTCTAGCCAGGATGACAAATTCTTTTTCTGTTTTTCTGTTGTTCGATTCGTCACACAAAAGTGAAAAGGGCTGAGATCGACATGTTTTGGCCAACTCGTCATCCAGTTCTGCTGCTATGGCACCTGTTGAGTGAGTGCCCAATTAATATCATCCATTTTCTACCCCACGTAGCCAGTTAATAATGTTAGGTAAAAATTAATCTACAATTTACCTTTGATGAGTTGCGTAGTTTTGGTTTTTCCAGCAGAGTATTTTCATGCTATAGCAGAATCTGGGAACATCTGAGCTACACACTTGTTGAAGTCGTCACAGAAGGTGAAAGCAATGTAATTTTTAGCACACAGCATTGCCATTTTCACCTCTGCATTATTGACCTCATCTTCCTCTTTGGGATTTCTTGTCACAAATGCTGACATCCCCTGAGCATGTTTCTTTGCCTCCAGCCGGCGCTTGTGCTTAGTGGATTTTTCGTGTTGATTTACGTCGCTCCTTCCTCCGTGGGCGATGCTAAAATCGCAGTTGCAATCCATACCGAACGCGTAATTGGACCCCACCCTGCTCTTCTTTATAAAAGTAAAGTCACTGTCCCATCTCTCAAGGTATTTACATGACTTTTTAGTTTTTTTCGCCAGAGCGCCTTCTTCACATCCATCCATCTCTCCTGATGTTTTCCGGGTTTGTTCCCGCTGTCGGAAGTTGCATCTACTCTCGCGAGAAGTGAACTGCAACCTAGGTCACGTGAGGCGGCAGTTCTCGCGAGGTTTGTGATAGCATCCAGTTTGGAGAGGCGGAGGAATGTTTTTATCTATCTTTTATGATGATTACATTAAAATAATAATACGGGAAGGTGGCGGGAAAGGGGTATAAAATACGTGAGTTTCCCGGCCAAAACGGGATACTTGACAGGTATGTTTGCCACACGTATTGATTTCAGAGGGAGAGCGAGAACAGACAGGGATAAATTGCATGTAAGCCTAAAAGAAGCATATCCAAGGTGGAGAGAACAGACTCAATTAATTTACAGTCTGGATGCGCGAGTTGTGGTTGTCGCTCTGCTCTTAGTGGCAGCTGAGATCACTGCAGATGCCTGTGTAAGCTTGTGGCAGGGGGAGTAGCTCACGGCAGCAGCCACTGTTCAGGGCAGTAACTACAGAGTGATACATGCTTTCATGTCACGAAGACACCAGAAAACTCTCCAATGAAACAAGCTAAAGACCTTACATTTGTCACTATTCTCGATTGAGACAAAACTTGCTAAGAGCTCCACAGTTGTACGCGTTCACAAGGATACCAGCAAAAGGACGATAGGTTTTGAAACAGGGAGGGGAGGGGGTCTCACAAGTCTCACGATTTTACATACTGCAGCTTTAACTGGAAGTTTTGTCAGTAGCACAATTCTGGGTCTCCAAAAATCTCAGAACTGTCTGCATTCAATGTGTATATGTGAGTTTTATTGATCAAATGGCTACATGTTGAAATTCTTCTTGGTCACTTTCTCACTTAAAACGTGTTCAGAACTTTCAAAGGTGGCGAATCAAAAGAGATATTTCACCTCAGTGTGCTTCAGGTTTTTGTCGTAGGTTCAAAATGCATCTTCGGAAACTTTGAAGTATACTTTAGTGGGAACACTCATCATCCTAAAGAGAGGCAGACTTACAGAGTGTCACACTTGCCTTGGGCCCCCAAAAGCCCACTCTCTGATTTTGATACCTCACAGTAGTTTTTGTTGTTTGCAATAAGGCCTTAATACTTAATCATGATTTTGTGAAGAGTTCATTCTAAATGTTGAATCATTGTCTACTAGGGGTGGGAACCTCTGGGTACCTCACAATACGATACACGATACAAAGCTCACAATAACGATTATCTTACGATATGACGATACTGCTATTATTGATATATTGATCAGAAATCAATCTACGATAATCTATGACATAACAAAAAAAAAGATTAAGTGAAAAAATATTTTTTTATTTTACATCTCTGAAAGACAATAAATTGAAAAAGTGTCCTATGAACAGTGACACTATTTTAGTGCAACATTTCTGTAAATAAGTGTCAACATACCAATGTAAATGAATAAGTATCTCCAATAGTGCTTTCTGTAAACAAAAAATAAGGTCTTTCTTACCAGTGACACCAATATAGTGCAATATTCCAGTAAACAATATATTGGTTCCTTCAACAGTGACAACATTTCTGTGAAGACCTTCCTGCACATTTTAGTAAAAAAGCAGAAAAGGTTTTGAAAATAATAAAAAAAAAAATCTTAAATTAAAAAAAAAAAAAATTGAAACAGCTCGAGCATATCGATAATCGTTTGTGAGAAAATGTATTGCGATATATTGCTGTATCGTGATATCATCACACTCCTATTGTCTACTACTGGTAATGTCTCACAAGAAAATATACACAAGCTTGGATGTTGATCCAGGAGGAGCTGATCGAGCATTGTAGCCAAAACACTTCACCGACAGAGATCATTGCAGAATTGTTCAAAAGGACTAGTGCAAATACAAACTGACTACCCTAAAAACCAAGACGATCAGCGTTTTAATAGTAGTAATTACTACAAGCTAGTGCCACCACTGGAAAAGTTAGTGTGGAGCCCTGATTGGTCAGAAATCAATCTACGATAATCTATGAAAAAAAAGATTAAGTGAAAAAATATATTTTTTTTATTTTAGATCCCTGAAAGACAATAAATTGAAAAAGTGTCCTATGAACAGTGACACTATTTTAGTGCAACATTTCTGTAAATAAGTGTCAACATACCAATGTAAACGAATAAGTATCTCCAATAAAATAGGATCTTTCTTACCAGTGACATAGTGCAATACTGTATTCCAGTAAACAAAATATTGGTTCCTTCAACAAACAGTGACAACGTTTTTTTAAAGACCTACCTGCACATTTTAGTGAAAAAGCAGAAAAGGTTTGGAAAATAGTAAAATAAATCTTAAATAAAAAAAAAAAAATTGAAATTAAAACGAGCATATCGATAATTGATCGTGCGAAAATATATCGCCGTATCGAGATATTGTCACACTTCTACTGTTAAAAGTTATTTAAGTTAATATTTTATGGTTATGGTTCCTTTAAGTCACAGAGTTCACTTCCTCCTCCGTCTCCATTGTGAGCAGCGGCACAGTATCGTGCGTGTGAGAGTGCCAGTGTCACGGTCTGACCTCCGTACTGATATTCTCTTACAATCTCAGAGATTGAGATGTACCTGTGCTGGATTAGCCATGCACAGAGATTGCTGTACTTATTTTAAAAAATGCTTAAAACATCACATTAGTCGACCATCGATAAAAAAATCGACCAATGAGAAAAAAAAATATGATTGTCATGATCAGATTTATATGAATACAACAGCTTATCTATTGTAAAGTTATATGAGGTTAACTGTTATTTATTGCAAAGAATATGATCATATTGCTAATTTATATGAATAAAACAGCTTATTATTGTAAAGTTACATTAGGTTAACTGTTATTTATTGCAATGTATATTATAATCATGTTTTTTTGGAAATTAATTATTCCTATTTGTATAGACATTGCTGCATGAGACACTATTACTTACTGAAGTTGTTGACTGAGATTGTCACTCAGATTGCCATACTGAGCTTGCCATTGGAAATTAGTGAAAGGAAGATTAAATTCTAAAAAGGATTTTCCCCAAGAAAAGGAGCCATTCAACGATAGCTTTGAACATTAGCTTTGAAATTGAATTTTCAATCTCAGCACGACGAAAGTAGCAAAACTCACAGCGGAACTAGCAAAAAATAATTTTCCGGCAGTGCGCATGCTCATAATCAATCTCAGTACATGGTAAACTCAGACCGTGACACCAGCCTGTTCTTTCTATGTGGTACCACAACCACAAAGAGGTAACAATTTAACAGCACCTTAGCACCTACAATAAACAGCACTGACCATGATAACACATACACACACACACACACACACACACACACACACGATAATCACCCCTGCTCTAAGAAATGCTAAATAAATATTTTTATTTGTACAAATTTATCAGTCTTTTATCAGATTCTACCTAAAACGCCACTTTGGCACAAACGTTATTTATCAATTCATCATGTGCATGTCCTATAGAATAAAACTAGTAAAATCGCACACGTTATTTTACTTTGCACTCGCAAAAATATCCCTTTATAACACTATAGAGTACAGAGAATGTACATTTTATTTCCCCTGGATGGCACATTCAAGTTTGCCCAGAAGTGAAAACTATTCAACTTTTGACCTCAGTGTGTGAGGGGGCACTAGCGCACCATCTATATCTCTTTCAATGCACAGCTCCTCACAGTGGCGAGCTAGACACAAGTGAGAGAGAGGAACATAGTGTAGACAGGAGGAGGGGTAGGGCCGTCTGGGCAGTCGTGCTCACACTGATTGATATACAAGCAAAGCTCTCAAGTCTCACTGATTACGCCTGATGTGAGTCACTGATGTGCGTGCATGTGCGCATCTAAAGCGCGCGTGTGTGTGAGCCATGGAGTAGCGAGTCTCACACACACACACACACACACACACTAAACGACTCAAAATACACAAAACTAAATGATTATACAAAAAAATACACAAAACAACAACAGAACTGCACAAAAATATACAAGAAGGCTCCAAAAACACAGAAAATGACTCCAAAAAACATACATTACAGAAAATTGCACCAAACAAAAAAAATATAAAGATGAGTAAAAAGAACAACAAACAAATTTATCATGTGCATGTCCCATAG
This sequence comes from Gouania willdenowi, assembly GCF_900634775.1. Taxonomy (NCBI): domain Eukaryota; kingdom Metazoa; phylum Chordata; class Actinopteri; order Blenniiformes; family Gobiesocidae; genus Gouania; species Gouania willdenowi. The sequence goes on from NC_041050.1 coordinate 22,977,294, forward strand.
AAATAAACCAGGGAAATCGCACACACTCCTTTACTTTGCACCCGCAAACATACCCCTTTATAACACTACAGAGTACCGAGTATGTACACCTCTATGTACATCCAACCTTCAAACACATACGCATTTGACCACAATTGACAACTCTACTTAAGCCCCCACTATATGAATACATACTTCTGACAGGCACCGTCGTGTGTGTGTGTGTGTGTGTGTGTGTGTGTGTGTGTGTGTGTGTGTGTGTGTGTGTGTGCATGTGTGCGCTTGTGTGTGCGTGTGTGTGGCTAATTTCTCCCTGAAGCAGTGTCTGTTCAACTTGAAACTTTTTTAAGAGCTTCCACAGAGCCCGAGTGTGTGCATCCGTTATTTTGGACTCATTTGGTCATTTCAAAATGTTTATTTTAATTTTATTTCGCCCGAACAGCACATTCAAGTTTTCCCAGTAGTGAAACCTATTTAGCTTTTGATCTCAGTGTGAGGGGGCGCTTGCGCACCATCAATATCTATTTCACTGCACAGCTCCGCTCCGGTGTGTGCCAGAGCCAATTACAGTGGCGAGCTAGAGTCACGTGTGCAGCCAGAGCCAATCGCTGCACACACAGCCAAGCAGACACGGACTGCAGGCACACGAGTGAGAGAGAGGAAGATAGTTTAAGGCTCTTTCACAAGTTTTGAGCTCTTTTGAGGAAACATACTTTTTGACTGTTGCTTATTTGGTGATTTTGTTTCAAAACGTTTATTTTCATTTTATTTTGAAATCATGGCGAATTGAACGCGGGTTTCACCAGAGAGGGGTGAGGGCCATCTGAGCAGCTGTGCTCACACTGATATACTAGCAAAGCTCTCAAGTGTCACCTATTGGGCCTAAATTAAGGCTGGGCAATAAATCGAGTTTTTAATAAATATCGATATATTTATTTAAGAGGTGTAGCATAGGACTATTTCGTAACATCGATATAATTCACGTAACATGAAAATGTTCTTCTGTAGAGCCGACAGTATGCCTTTTTTCTCCTCTGACTATCTTAACCCTGCCCCATCTCTCTCCCGCTTTGTCCCTGAGTGAAACTCAACACACACACGGGATGACTAAACACCCCTCTCCTCTTCTCACTCACCTCAGCAGCCGCAACGACAACATTATGAGACAGAGTTGGACGAAGAGTTAGTTTGTTAAAAAAAAAAGAATTATTTGTGTGTGTGTGTGTGTGTGTGTGTGTGTGTGGTGGATTGCTTTTAAATTCATGCACACCAGTCTAACGCACTTGTACCTGCCTGCCTAACTTTCACCAAACTTACCTAATTTAAGTAGTTAGGTGTAGTGGCAGGTGTGGCTATAGCAATCAGGTGACCTTCACTATGTAGCACCATCTGCGTGACATGTATACACTTAGAAAAAATTGTTAGGCGTCCAGGCGTGCAGACGTGTACACGTGTGCAAGTCAGTAATTGTGTGTGTGTGTCAGTGTTGTATCCTGTCCAATCACAGCAACGATCTGACTCAGAGCGTAACACGACAGTCACTAATACTCTATTGACGGGTGTCGTGACACAGACTGTAACTGGACTAAATTGTGGTCCGTTAAACACTCACACTCACACACACACACACTTACTGACTTGCACGCGTGTACACGCCTGGACGCCTTCTAAGTGTTTACATGTCACGTAGATGGTGCTACATAGATAAGGTCACCTGATCGCTATAGCTTCACTCACGCCACACCTATGTGTGACTGATATATTTATGTTTGTTAGGTGCACATCCAGGTGTGGCGTTGGTGTGCATACGCTTTGAGTTGTGCAGGTCAACAGGTCGCAAATTTAACAGGATATTTTTTTAATTTGAAAAAGCCTTTACACAGGCCATTTTTATTAATTCACTTAGTTGATACAGTTTATTTTGGTTGCTGTACTGTAATTAGGATATTCAATTTCAAAGGTCTCCAACTGTAACTGCAAAAGTGAAACTTGCTTAAATAAAACTACAAACAAGTTGGCAGCTATCTAAAATGCAAAGAGCTACAACCCAGGTAGATGTGAAACAAAACAAAACAAACCCTGGAGCAGTCATGTGACAAATCAATCAACAGTTTTTGTTGAGAAAGATTATTATTATTCTGGATACAGTGGAAACAGAAACTATAAAAAATAGTTATATCGTGAACCTGTTTATATTGTAGGGAAGATATTATATACATAAATGTAATTGGAGTCTAAAGCCACAAAAAACACACCACTTTAAAAAGAAAATAGACTAATATAAGACCTCTTTACAGTTATTTGGGTAAATTTGCGACGTGCGGCGATGACGCACTGGTGACGACATAATCCAAGATGGCGGCGGCCTGGACTACAGCCGACACTATTTAATAAGAGCCTTAAAAGACATGGCTATAATGAAAAAAGTGGATGGACGGAGGCATAAACATGCGGACTTTCACACGGACTAATTAAATACACCCGGACCTCTGTAAACATGGTAAACGGAACAGGTTTCACCGGACGGCTGGCACTAGGACCCGGAGGCGGAGTAAATGTGTCCCCGTACTGCATTCACAGGCTGTAATATCACGGAGTTTGTCATTTTACCTGTTGTTAGAGCTACTATCTTTACTAGGGAGCAATTTTTTTGTTCCTGGTGAATGTTTTCCAGTGTTTTACTGGGCTTTTTACCGGTGATTAGTTCCTATCTCTAAAACCGTGTGTTATTGTCGAGCTGCTGATTCAAAACGACAATCAAAATAAAGGTGAAAACAATTCTCATGCGTGGTGTTATAGTCATAAACATTCAGACTTTGACACGATCACACACGGACTTATTAAACACACACGGACCTCGGTAAACGCAGTAAATGGAACAGGCTTCATGCGTCCCCGTACTGCATTCACAGGCTGTAATATCACCAGTTTGTTTATCATTTTACCAGTTGCTAGAGCTACTGTCTTTACCAGGGAGCAACTGTTTATTCCTAGTCATTGTTTTCCGGAGTTTTACTGGGCTTTTTCGTTCATTAGATTAGTTAATATCTCCCTTTCGCTCCGCGGTCTAAACTGAAACCGTAGTGCTCGCACACACACACAGCAATCGCGTTCTGAATGCATCTTATACAAACCTTGCGTAAACAAACAAAGCAAGCCGCGGAAACAAACTAGTGTGGGCCTTTAGGAATCAAAAACAAGAATCAAAATGCAAACATCTTTGTAACGGTTCTGGAACCGGACGTTAGGAACCGGTTCATATTTGGAACCGGTTTCTTGGTGCCCAACCTTATTTGTGATATGGTCGGCTATTTCCCGTCAGTACAACCGTTGCCCCGGAGGATGTGAAGTCCTTGAGCGGAGATTGAAAGGGAATTTGGGATCACAGGAATAATTTTAAATAACCATGAAATATTAACTTAAATAACTTTTAGCAATACAAAAACATTTTTAATTTTTACCTTTTTTAAACCCAAACAAACTGCGACACAGTGACGTCATGAACCCGGAGCTGGAAGTAGTGCCAACACGTAGCCATACTTGTTTCTGTGATCAGGAGTCAGGGCAGCAGTGAGAGTTGGGCATTGTTTGACTTTGAATGATTCCCGATTGTTTTAAGTGGCATGGTCAAATAATTTGACATGTTTTATATGAGCTAGCTAACCAGAAGTGTTTCTGGATCCAATAGTCTGAACCTCTCCATTAATTTTAATTCTATGAACACTTTACTTTTAATGAACTTTACTAGGAATTTCTCACAGGGCTGTTTTAAACTAGTATATAATTATAAAATCTATAAACTTGAATATAAATGTTAAACATTTTCTTTTCAAGAGAGATTTATTTTTGAAAATCTCATGAAAACACATTTACACATCCTGAGTGTCTGATGCTGCTGTAAATGTTACTGTGCTCCCACTGATGTGCTAACCTGGTGCAGAATATCAAACATACAATAAGGAACAACTTGTGCAACCCTGTCCAGGTTAGCAGCAGCGACAGGAGAAAATCAGAAACACACTGTTCATGGTGCCCGCGCATGCCGGTGAATTACGAGCGCGCCTGCGGCAAGTCCGTCTGGTTCTGTAACCTGTTATGAAGATGTTTCTATTTTTTTTTTCTTTTTTTTTAAAAAGCTATAATTTCAGGATTTTATTATACTATTGTCTTAAACCGGCCAGTGTAAAACTATCACCCGTGATGGGCAGAGGTCAGAGGAAGAGGAAAGAAGTTTACGAGACAGAAAATGGCACTACGAGAGTTGATGCTGAAGTTCCCACCAGCTCACAGCAGTGCACACTCGACCAGAGCATGTGTGGAAGTAAGTGGACTTTTGAGATTGTGGCGATGGTCAACTAACTAATCATTTCTGCGTGTCGGGAGGAAGAGAAAGTTAGGTCTGTGTGATCGACGGGGGGAAACAGATACAAAATACCGTAAGCAGATAGCAAAATAATAATAATTTTGCCATCAAAAGCCTTGTCTCAGTGTTGTTATTTTTTTAGAAGGAAACCAATGTTCAGATGTTGTAGTTTTCAATAAAGAAAAAAAAAAATTGCTTCATATTTTTTTTTCAAAAAGAACCTGTTTTCTCAGCTTTTTGCTGACGATTTGTGTAAAACTTGCTCTATTCAACTGCTGATTACGGAAGAACTAAACAAGCTACAAATGGTAAATGGACTTGATTTATATAGCGCTTTATCACCACACTGAAGCAGTCTCAAAGCGCTTTACATATTGGCTCATTCACCCAATCACTCACACACCAGTGGGACAGGACTGCCATGCAAGGCGCTAGTCAACCACTGGGAGCAACTTAGGGTTCAGTGTCTTGCCCAAGGACACTTCGACACATAGTCAGGTACTGGGATCGAACCCCCAACCTCTCGATCAGAAGACGACCTGAGCCACGGTCGCCCTACAAATGTTTGTTTTTTTTTTTTTTTTTTTTTATGAAAGTAGAGACTTTAATCTTTCAGAATCAGATTGTCATAGTACAAAATATTCTGTGGGTCTTTAAAAATCAGTCAACATGCTTAAAACGGCTGGCACTGAGGGAGGTAGAAATTCTGAAAATAGCTGGCACTGAATGAGTTAATAATAATGGCCTGTGTAAAGGCTTTTTCAAATGAAATAATTTTCCTGTGAAATCTGCACAACTCAAAGAATCGAGAATCGATTAGAACATTAATCAAAATTGAGAATCGGAATTGTTACTACATAGCCATGCATGCTGATGTATAGTTGACTTAACTGGCATACCCTAGTTGAAGTAACGATTGACAATGACTCGAGATATGATATTTGTTTTAATGTTTTAGTGTCAATATTAAGTTTTGCTGCAACAAGCAATGGCTGAAATAACAGGTCATTTCTTTTAGATAATTTTAAAAGAAGACGTAACAAAACAATTTTAAATAACAGCAAAGCACAACAACAGGTTACATGTATTCTGTTTTTTATCTTGCAGAAATGCTGTACCTGAATTAACTTAACAGTAGTATAACCAACTTAGCATCTGCATTTCACATCTTCACTAGGAATGTCCCGGTCACATTTTTTTGCCCCCTTTGATTTTGAGGATTGGCCGATACCGAGTCCCAACTCGATACTTCTATAATTGATTAAAAAGATAAAGAAGAGCAAACAAACGGATCCAGGATGTCCCTTATTTTAACATTCAACCCTAAACAGAGCACTTCTGTGACGTAGCTTGATCAATCAAGCAATAAAAAAAAAACTCTAAATCACTTTAGAGTTTAGTGCAAGATTAAATATTATTAAATGCAATGTCTAATATAAAAATGAATAGTGCCTCATCTTAAAATGCCCAACAGTGTTGTAAAGTAAGACCAGTAATGTGCTTTTTATGAACTGCACTCTTAATGCTTACTCTCCTCATTTAGTTTCACAGATTGAAATGTATTTTTTCTTAATGAAAAGTATGACAACTTAATTTTGTTGGCATTGCAGGTGCAGAGCATGTAGAGTATTAGCTGCTTAGGCATAGCATTTCGAACGTTGTGTAATAAATATACCGGTACGTTGGTATATTAAAAATGTATATCATAACGAAAATATATACCGGTATTTGGTATGAACCGGTATACCGCCCACCCCTATAAAGATAATAAATATACATATATATCCGAGTCCTGATCAGGAGATAACGTCTGAATCTGGACATCCTTAATCTTCACCCTATGGAATTCAATTCAGAGGGGCCAGCTCTTATAGTGGGGTCTCCAAACCCTCTTCCCCTGGGACGGGGGTGTGGAACCTTTACTCTCAAATGAGCCATTTTGCCTCATCTCACTTGGATTAAAGTCCTCCCAGAGCCGAAAAAATACTTTCTCAATGAAAAAGTATTCTCTATTAAATTCTATACAGTTATATATATATATATATATATATATATATATATATATATATATATATATATATATACATGTATTATCTATAAATTATATAGAATAATATAGATTCATCACACCAGTAATGTGACTTTTGCGTTGCTTCTTTTTATGTCCGGAACGGGAGCAAAAGTCCACCCAGTCACCAGTTTATCTGGATACTATTTGGACCGTAACACTGTTCGGTAAAGTTGGCAGATATTCACAGATTCGGACTTCATTAACTCTTTAACGAAACGTAATCGACACACAAACTACACCTCTGCCATCAGTGTGAGGTGGACAACATGATACAAGATAATCTTTTATCAAACGCAGCAGAATAAAAGTCTGTCTGTGGGTCCCCTCTGTGGTGAGATTAAAACATGAATTTCTCGTCCTAGTTTCCCCGTAAATGTGAAAATATCACACAAACAGAACCAGATTTAATTTTAAAACAGAAAAATGCTCTTTTGTTTGTTTTTTCTGTATTCCGTTTTCCTGTTTCTGGTTTTAAATTAATAAAACAAAAAAAAAAACAATCCAATTTTTCTATTTGGGTTTTGAAACAAAATAACCAAAGAACAAAGGGTACACGGATTTGTGTTTAAATCTAGGAGTTATTTCCTTGTATTGATACAATCGATTAATTATCTTTTAAAACTATTTTAGATCGATGTGTCTCGGGCTGGACTAAATGATTATTTTTTAAACGATTAATCTAGCGATTATTTTTTGATGCATCAATTAATCTATCGATTCATTTTATCAGTTTGATTCGACTCGATTCGATTCTCTCCCCATTAATTGATGAAAAGTAATTCATACATGTTGCTTTACATAACTTGAGTTGATTTACATAACGTTTACATAACGTTGATGCACCGCAGTCCGGTCACACCCGGAATAAAGGACGAGGAAGCTCGGAGAAGCTACTCGCCTTATTACCCGCGATCGGACGATGCAATGGCGTGCGCGTCGTCATCGATTATGTTGATGCGTTGTCCCGGCCTTAGATGTGTCATAAGAAAGGACAACCTGCCGAGCACAGAACAATGTAGTTGGATAGTATGATTATAAATTGATTCATTGATTTAATGGATGAATTCTTACACCCTTATTGTGGAGCTTTATTTCCTGACATCACAATTTCTGCTTTCTTTTGTTTAAAATAGGAAACGAAAAAAGATCATAATAATATTCCCATTCAATAATTATATTTTTTGTCACGTTAAAGGCACACTGTAGTTTTGGCCACTAGGGGCGCTAAACCTGTAACTTTCACGTCAAGCGCCCCTGGTGGCCACAAGCGCCGCAACAGTCGGGCCAGCCTCCCTTGTTTTTTGATTGTATATGCAGACAGAGCATTGATACTGTCAAGCGCTGTATATTGGCCCGAGGAATCATTTAAAATGAGTCATATGAGTCAACTCTTTTGGTGAAAAAGTCAGCGGTGTGTCTTTAAATAAAACCCTAAGTTTTTAATGTGATGTGGCCACCTCACTGGACACTGCATGAAAATCAGTCCAGCTTATTAAAACTATATATCAGGAACCAACTGCCAGGATTAAAGTGAATTGACAACTGTCAAATCGGATAACATTGGAAAGATTAACATTTGATTTTAGCAAATGTTGCAAAGACACAAAGAGTGAAAATTTAAAGGGGTCTGAATACTTTCGGTACCCACTGTAATTAGTCTCCACCCCAAAAAACTAAGGACATGTATAGACTTAACTGGAACTGTAAATCCTTAAAATACAATTACCAAGACTTTTGATAAACTATATGTTATCGAGCAAAGCAATCAAAGCGATATACAGAGGTGGTCAACCTTCTCCTTAGATATTTTAGCTCTAGAATCAAGGTAGTTAAAATGAGTCTTGTCCCAATATTGTTATACCTGTTTCAATCTTTACCAATACCAATACCGCAAGTCAAATTCAATTCCTGGGACTATTGTATGAAAGAGGTAAAAATGTATTCAAAAACTGGACTGAACTGTATAATCAAAATTATTGTAGACTCTTCATCAACAGGGTAAATCTTGGGTCATCTCTGCTTTTTACAAAGCTTTAGGGGAGAACAGAACAAACCCCTCATTATATATTAAAAACAATTGGGAATCAGAGTTAAACATAGAGATCTCAGATGAAAAATGGTATGGAATGTGTATGACTCAAAGTACTACCACTTGCTCGCAGATGTGGAGAGAAATTGGGTGGAAGAATCCTGCTAGAACTCCACAGATCAAGAGCAGACAGCTGAAAACCCCTCAACCATGCTGGAGACAGTGTGATGATCAAGACAGTAACCATTCACATATTTTTTGGTGCTGTGCTAAGCTAAAACCTTTCTGAAAGATGCTGAACACAACCATAAACGACGTAATAGGCTATGCTATTCCACATAACTGTGTTGTAATGTTTCTGGGAAAATTTTAACAAGCTGTACAAATAAGACAGGTATCTGATTAAAATTGTACTGATAGCAAGCAAAAAAGCTATAACCAGAAACTGGTACAATGTTGAATCCCCAGAGAAAGAGCACTGGTTTGAGATCATCCAAGACATTTATGTGATGGTAAAGTTGACCTACCAACTAAAGCTTAAAGGACATATCCATGAAAAGAACTGGCAGAAGTGGACTGTTTACAAAAAAGTGATGCCAACAACAATTAATTGGATCACTTGAGAATACACCCATTAAATGCCCCTGGAAATGTTTACCCTTTGTTAAATTACTGTTTTTGTTTTCTGTTTATTTTTTTGTATTCATTCATTTTATTTAATTATTGCCATTCTCTCAAAAACAAAACAAAAAAACACATGCTTTTTTTAATATTAATGAAAAAAACACATTTTACGGTAATTATCGGCCAAGGATATTGCCCAGTGTTTTTTTGACAGTTAAAGATGTGCTAAACTGGAGCACTCTTCCTTGGCGGCTGTTGTCACCTAAGCTCTGTAGGCTGAACTCACTTTCTAAATTTAGTTTGTTGATGTAGTTTAACGCTGCGGCTCCCGCAGTCATTGCTGCATGGTTTTTCTTTTCCTTTCTGAGCCTTTTGTCCTGGTGCAGCCTCGCATTGTTCCCGCGAGTGCTGCAAAATGTCCAACAAACCCAGAATCCTCACATGTTGTTCACTGTGAGTGCAGTGGGCAGCAAAGGGGTTAATAGCAGTCCCTCAGCATGTAGCAGCCCTGATTGGGGGGTGGGGAGGGGCGAGCAGGCAGTGCAGAGGCTGACCTCTGACCTCACAGGAAAGGAATGTGGAAGCTCTTTCATCCAGGACAGAAACCAAAGACACCCAGACGGTTGGAAAGTGGCTGCTCAGTTCTGCTTTCAGCGTGTGTGATTAGGGGATGTGAGTGGAGGTGCACATGAATGTGCTGTGCACGGTTTGTCACAGCGGATCCTGCCATTTTGGAGGCAGGTTGTCTGGGCTTGTTTTCCCAGGATCACCACAGTGCTGTCCAAGTAGGACTGATGGTGCAAATGGCTGCAGTTTGTGGAACTCTGTACGCTCGTTCTGACAACTTAATTCTTTAATATTAATAATACTTTGTTAGTCACGCAACAAACACATTTGATTATCCACACATTGGCTGCACTAAACCATTCTTTAGTCCATCCATTAGTTTAATCCATTAATTAGGGTGATCATATGTCCTCTTTTACACAGACATATCCTCATTTCACGTCTTGTCCGGACCGTCCGGATTTTACAAATTGATCAGAATGTCCTGGTTTCTCAGGGACCATGAACGCATCGCGGGGAACACATCTATACTATAATTCAAGGATGGTTTGTGTGTGTGTGTGTGTGTGTGTGTGTGTGTGGATGTGTGTGTGGAGCAAATATCTCCCAGACGCGATGCGAGTTCGACCTGAAACTTGGTCAACGGGTTCCAAATACCCCGAGTGTGTGAATCTGTTATTTTGGAATAATTTGGTCATTTCAAAATGTTTTTTTAATTTTATTTCACTTCTGGACGGCCCCGAAATGAAACCCTATTCAGCTTTTGACCTCGGTGTGTGAGGGGGCGCTAGCGCACCATCTATATCTATCGCCACTTCCGGTTCGGGGTTCATGACGTTTGTTTGGGTTAAAAAAAAAAAGGTCAATATTAAAAACGTTTTTGTACCGCTAAAAGTCATTTAAGTTAATATTTCATGATTATTTAACATTTTTCCCGTGATTCCAAACTTACTTTAAATCTCGGGTCACAGACTTCACTTCCTCCTTCATCTCCATGAGTGTGGGCAGTGCCTGTGCTAACGGTCATTAGTATAGTATTTTGTTATTGCTATTATTATTTTATAATTGTACTACTACTGTATTATTGTTATTGCTATTTTATATTCTTAATTAATATTTTATCTTATAGTTACTGGTATTATCATGTAATATTATCATTGCTATTACCTTATTTAATATTTATTATTGTATTATAGTTACTGGATTCTCATTATATTTTATTGCTATTATTATTATAACTATTACTGTTACTACTTCTACTATAATATTATATCCCTATCTAAGTGTACTACTACTTTATTATTATTTTTAAAACCATTAGTATTATTGCTATTACTACTTTCACTATTAATATTATATCTCTATCTAATTGTACTACTACTGTATTGTTGTTATTGCTATTCTTATATTATTCTTTTTTATTATTCTTTTATCTTATAGTTACTGGTATTCTCAGTGTATTATTATTATTATTATTATTATTATTATTATTATTATTATTATTATATAATTGTACCATTACTGTATTAATGTTATTGACATTATTATGATGACCATTATATTTTTAAACTCCTTTTTAATTATTAATATTTGATATTATAGTTACTGGTATTCTCATTGTATTATTAGCATTGCTATATTTTCATCATTTTTATTGTCATTTCATTATTAGCATTGCTATATTATCATCACATTACCATATCATTATTTCATTTTTTTTGATTGTTACTAGATTCTTATTATATTACTTTGTTATTATTATTATTATTATTATTATTATTATTATTATTATTATTATAACCATTACTATTTTCGCTAATACTATTTTATCCGTATCATCATCTTTATTATTATCAGGGCTCTACACAAACTTATCCAGTGGTGGCACTGGACTTTCTCTGTTGGTCGAGGGGCTGTACAGTATAGACATACATACTGATGAATAGTTGAGTTAACTGGCGTACTGTAGTTTTGTATGAAGTAAAGATTGACAATGACTCGAGAAATAATTGCTAAATGTTTTTGCGTCAATGTTAAGTTTTTCTGTAGCAAGCAGTGGCTGAAGTAATTATAATAATAATAATAATGGGTCCACAACACGGCTCTACTATGATTGTTTGTTCTGCGCAAGGGTTAGTCTTTCTTATATTATTCTATGTGCTAAGAAAGATGCTAGCAGCTACAATGTAAACACACATACACACGGCTGATGCGCATGCGTACAGTACACCGGGATGAAAATACTGAACTCACACACAGAGCCGTTTAGAGAGAGTTGCGATTATGGTGTTGCAAAACATTTATTTTTTGTGGTACTTCTGTGTCTCTCTTAACAACCTGCGACAGATTATGTGCAAGACGCGTGCAAGAGATAACGCACGGAGGAGATAGATGGAGATACACACACAGTATTTATAATAAAAATATACTAAATGAGTAAAATAAAACAAAAAAATAAACAATATTTATACAAAAAATACACCAAATGACCCCAGAATCACACTACAATGGCAACAAAAAAACAATAATTATACGAAAAGACAACTGAAAGATAAAAAAAAAAAACACATCATGATGACATTAAACCAGGAAAATTGTACAAACAAATTTTGCACCAGCAATATACCCCTTATGCTCCCACATGAATGCACACTTCCGACAGGCACTGTACTAGTTAATTTAAAAGACCGTAACTCCACTAATATTTGCTTTGAGAAATTCCAGCAGTTTCTGAAAGCTGAGTTGCTTTTACAGCCAGTATCATGTCATCACGGTAATTTTACTTACACGTGACCAAATTGTTAAAGATGCTGTTTTGTTTTGACAAAATCGTCATTCAAGCAGCAGAGAGAAGAGAGACTGAATGAGACCAAATACCAATGGGATTAATTTAAAAATATATTTGAGCAGGAAGATCTTCCTGGATGATAAAACCTCTATGGAGGTTCAGAGATGGCTTTGAAAATAAAGGAGGAATGGGAGAAGAAGCTCTGCCTAAGTTAGGTAAGATCATTTCAATTACTGGATCAATAAATATATATATATATATAAGCATTCAGTTTTTGTGCTCGTCAATGTGTATATTATTGTAAGTGTGAATGAATGCTTACAATGTTATTATATTGCAAAATAAAAGTGATTGACGTGAGTCACCACTGATTTCAGATTGATTTTTAAATCTTTAATGAAGAGAGAAATTAATTTTCAAGCCTTATGTACAATAACAGCTTATCTATCTACTATAGTGCATTTTGTCGTTACAAGGTAGATTCAAGAAAATGTTGAGTACTTTAACTATGCCGAGATCGATCCAAGTGTCCTCTTTATTAGAAATCTAAATATGGTCTCTCTACATAATATGAGAGAATGTCACATGACCTTTTAAATGCAGAGTGGATGATACGCTGCAGTCTGGCCTTGTCCTTGGCCGTAGCTGCAGCGTACCAGATGGTGATGGAGGAGCAGAGGATGGACTGGATGATGGAGCTGTAGAAGTTCAGCATCATCTTTGTTGGCAGACTGAACTTCTTCAGCTGCCGCAGGAAGTACATCCTCTGCTGAACTTTTTTGATGAGGGAGCTGATGTTCAGCTCCCACTTGAGGTCCTGGGTGATGATAGTCCCCAGGAAGCAGAAGTACTCCACAGAGCTCACTGTAGAGTCTCCCAGGGTGAGGGGGGTGAGGGGGCTGGGTTCTTCCTGAAGTCTGCTATCATCTCCACTGTCTTTAAAGCATTGAGCTCCAGGTTGTTCTGGCTGCACCAGGACACCAGCTGGTCTGTCTCTCACCTGTAGTCCGACTCGTCTCCATCAGAGATGAGTCCAATGATGGTTGTGTCGTCTGCAAACTTCAGGAGTTTGACCAACTGGTGAGAGGAGGTGCAGCTGTTTTTTGTTAAAAAGAACAATCTCAGGCTTGGTATCTTTTATCAAGCTTCAGGTGAAATGTAATTGAGCTGGCGAGCACTGTGAGAGTCATGTTCTTTGACTTTTCCAGTGCTTTTAACATCATCCGTCCGGCTCTACAGGGTGAGAAGCTGACAGAGATGCAGGTTGACTCCTCCATTGTGTCCTGGATTGTGGACTAATAAACTGGCAGACCACAGTATGTTCGCCTGAGACACTGTTTGTCTGACAAAGTGGTCAGCAACACCGGGGCCCCTCAAGGGACTGTACTCTCTCCCTTCCTCTTCACCACCTACACCACGGCCTTCAGCTACTGCACTGACACCTGTCATCTCCAGAAGTTCTCCGATGACTCTGCAGTGGTTGGATGTATCAGGGAGGGGGATGAGGTGGAGTACAGGGCTGCTGTGGACAGCTTTGTCACATGGAGTGAGCGGAACCATCTACAGCTCAATGTGACAAAGACCAAGGAGCTGATTGTGGACCTGAGGAGAACCAAAAGGCCAGTCAGCCCTGTCTCAATCCAGGGGGTCAGTGTGGACATTGTGGAGGAGTACAAATACCAGGGAGTGGTGATTGACAATTAACTGGACTGGGGGAGGAACACTGACTCCCTCAGCCGTCTCTATTTTCTGAGACGGCTGAGGTCCTTCAACATCTGCAGGAAAATGCTGAGGATGTTTTATGAGTCAGTGGTGGCGAGTGCGATCCTCTACGCTGTTGTTTGCTGGGGAGCAGACTGAGGGTCGCAGACGCCAACAGACTCAACAGACTCATCCACAGGGCCAGTGACATTGTGGGGATTAAACTGGACTCTCTGACAGCGGTGACAGAGAGGAGGAGCCTGTCTAAAGTGAAATCCATCCTGGTCAATGTGTCCCACCCACTCCATGATGTGCTGGTCAATTACAGAAGCACCTTCAACACCAAGCTGATCCAACCACTGTGCTCCACAGAACGCCACAGGAAATCATTCCTGCCTGTGGTGATCAAACTGTATAATTTATTTTTGTAACTTCACAGCTTGATTGCTGTACATATCTAAATCACATTTGTATATTTGTATTATTTTGGAAATATCTGAATCATATTGGTATATATTTGTATATTATTATTATTATTATTATTATTATTATCCTACTTTTTTCTACTACTGTAATGTGTGTGTTTCTGACCCCTATTTTTAACAGTCTTTACTTAATTATACACTTATTTATTGTTTATCCTTCTTTGTCTTTGTTAATGTTTTTATTCTTTATTTGTGATGTAATTTGTGTAATTTCCCCCTGGGATCAATAAAGGAATTCTGATTCTGATTATGTCTTCAATCGATCGAAGGCACTGAATCCTATCAATCCTATTTGACTCTTTTTTCTTTTTTTTTTTACCTTGTCTGCACATGCTGTCAGAGGTCAACACTTCAAGAAGTGCAATCTTTTTAACACTGCAATGCATGTTTTGTTATTGCAATTAAATAAATAAATGTATTTTCTTGCATAATTATGACCATCACCAGCCCTCCCTAAGGAAAAGTAAAAAACACTTCATTAAAGGGAGGATGTAAAAAAGACAGGGCAGTGTTACACCTAGGTGGGGGGTGGGGGAGGTGGAAGGGAGGAGAAATTGAGGTGGGAAAAGTTGATTATTTTAAAGTGAGATTTGAAGTTGTAGTTATGTATATTGTGCTTATTGGGTTATGTACTCAAGCCAGTCGGGTGACAAGTGTGAAGCTTAGGTATAATGGTGGTGGATGTGGACAGAGGGAAGGAGTGAGTGGTAATACCTAAAACAGGTATTTGGGATCAACATGTCTAAGATTAAGCCCAGTACATGTTTTATCCCACAGCCCAAGGCATGCCAGTGCATCGTAGACCAATGTATGTGCAACAACCGCTACTGCAAACCCAAGCGCTGCCCTGGAACAAAAAATGCAGCCAGGCCAGCAGAAAGAGCGGGGACCAAGGAGCCCCAGGCCACCACCCCACGGCTGAGCAACCCCCCAGATGCCCCCAAGATCCGAGGCCGAGAGGCAGCCACCGCTCCCCATATACACATCCGAGAAAGCCCCAAGGAGTTGAGGACCCAGCGCAACACTCCACCAACCCCAACCCCAGAGCCCCCCGCCAACATCCACACCTCTACCCCCTCCCACACCCCCGCACCCAACCCCCCGAGGGGAGGGCCCAAAAAGCCCCCAACCCGAGACCTTAGTGGAGGAGCCAACGCCCACCCAGAGCCAGCAGGGACCGGACCGCAAGCCGCAAGGACCCGGAATAGAAGCAGCACCGGGAGCAGCCCGTCCAGGAACAACGACCATATCCCCAGCCACCTAGACGCTACAAGTCCCCCGCCGGACCCCAAGAGCACCCCCCAGGGACCGGGAACGCCCTAGGACGAGCCCCCGGGCAAAGCTGAAGTGGGGGCACCCCCCCCACTTCAGTCAATGAACCGGCCACAATCCGGCAGGACCGCACAGCCTCAGATGGTGCAAGGACAGCAGCCCAGGCCCCCCCGCCCAGCGGACAGCGCAAGCCATGGGGCAATGCCCCCCACCGCGCTTGAGCAACCGCCGGCCACCACCACGGGGAGGAGGTCCTCCAATGGCAAACATTCGGTGCGGAACAGCAGCCCCCAGCCAAGGGCGCCCCGGACTCACCCACCGGTCTGCAGATAACAGGACAGACCTACCCGGCGGCCGACCAGTGGCAATTTCTTTTTCAGAAAATAAATTACATTTTTGGGATTTGTTTTTTAAATTACATTTTCTGAGAAATTCTCATTTAATTTAGTTTGGAGAAATTTTGTAAAATAATAGAAAATAAAAAAAAAAAAACAGGATTTTGCTAAATTTCAATTTCTTTGAATAACTTCAGATTAAAAATGCCTACCATGATGTGATGTGAGCATTAGAAAACAAATATTCTGGAGTTTGCTTGAATTTGTGTATTTGGAAGGACTATGATTTATACAACAATGATTCATGTTGTTACTTTCTACCGCGGGCGACGCAATGGATGCTTTAAAGGGCCCCAGGCATTGAGTTGGACACGTGCTTTAGATGACTGCAGTTTTTTTGATATAAAAGAGGATCAGTATATCAATTTAAAATGAAAAATCAACAGCATGTTTCATTTTAAAGCAGTTTGAGTTCTTTTTCACTCCATTCATATAAAGTCCGGTGTTCATTGGAGCCAGTGGAAAACTTCCTGTGGTTTCAGTAGAGTGAGTGAAGAGCCTCATGTTTGCCGACTTTGTTCATGTAACCAGCACACACAGCCTGATGTGTCTGTTCAACCTTGGACTGCGTGTGTTAGCACTCACAGGAGGTGGAAGTCACACATACACACTTCATATGCTTTCTGATATCATCCCACCTTTTCTTACCCCGCTGTCTGTTTTCACCATCGTCATCAGAAATTCACAGAATCCAGAGTGTTGCTGGTTCTAAGAACACACACATCTTTGTTGTTTTTGCTAAATCTCAAGCTAAAATGTTTTTTGTTTTTTTTTGTTTTTTTAAGAAACTTGCAATCCAGCGCCTCCTACTGGGTTATTACCTTCATTACCATAACACAGCCACTTAATTATTAATGAAGAACAATTTCAGCTAAATAAAGTGACCAAAAGAGACTGAACGGACCGATTCTATTATTCAAAGCTGCAGGAGATGATCCTTTTTTATTTATTAGGTGAAGACAAAGTATGAGACTCAGAATAAATCAAAGATCATTTACTTTAATAAAAAAAAAAAACAAGATGTAAAGTTATATTGTTTTGATCTCCACTGTAAACACTTTCTTATTGACATTGTGGGAAAAGTTTGGTGCACTGCATTAAGGGATGTGAAGTCCTGTAGACGGATGCAAAGAAAGGTTTTTTACTTCTACTTCATTCTCACTGTGATTTCCTGTGTTTCTTCTCCAGAGAAGGACCTTGATTGACTTGACTCCATTTTTGTTGCATTTTGTTCCTATGATATCACCTCACTCCAACACACATTCAATTTTGACCAGATTCAGATATTTCCGTGTATACCCCAAAATAAACATCCTCCATCGTTTTGCTGCAACCTTCAGTGAAAGAACCAGAAATGTGTTTGGAAGTCAGGGTTCTCACCAGGAATTTTTCACAGCGTAGAAGAATCACAAGGTGCGTGAGCTTGCTTGACTTATCAAGTCCAAAATTTGTGAAGTAAAGCAAAACATTTATTTATTTATTATTATTATTTTATCTTTGTTACTCCCTTACTTTAAAGCCTAAAGTCATTTGTTGAATTTGTGAAGGGCATTGACGAATATAGTTAGATACTCATGCTTAGTATAGGTCCTCCACAAATAAATACTCGCAGACGCTGTATAGACAAGGTTAGGTATTAGGTATTATGTGGGACTCGCAGTAATATTGGGACTGTTATTGACACCCTATAACAACCCCCCCACACCTCATTAATTTTGAGATCATGAAGCACACCGTTTATATTGGACGGTGATTATGGATTACAAAGTGAAGGAAGCACACAGATCTTTAATCAGGCCAAAAGAAGACCTGATCCGGCCTGAGCCCGACAGAACATGGCCCGAGCGTGTCTGACGCTAATGAAGCCGAAGTCTTTTTATGCCAGAACCCGTTTCAGACAGACAGTATTCCTATCTGTACATCCACATGTAGAATAATCTGTAAACCTGACAAGCAGCTTCATTCATGTGCCACTAAACGCTACATCTGGTTGAAGCACACAGGCAACATTGGGGGCAGCTAAGTGGCTGCAGGGATCTTTGTGGTTCTTAGGTAACGATGGGAACATCCGAGCAAATCACCTGTATTAAATAGACTGATGTATTTGTTTCACAGTTAGTGCAGATTAAAAAGACAGTTTAAACAACAGGGGCATGCCTAGAAGTCCCTTTTGTGTTCATGTGTACAACAATTATTTTGACAGTACTGATTAAAAATGGTAAAAACAACAGAAATGCCACCACACTATAGGGGATAAAAATTGGGTGTGGGACACATATGTATGTGTATATACGTATATATGCATATGTGTGTATTCATAAAATGAAGGGTCCGTCCTTAAGACTGCTCTACTGTAAAGTGTCTTGAGATACCATTGGTTATGATTTGGCGCTATACAAATAAAAGATTGATTGTTTGAAAAATCACAACGTGGGGGGCTCCTATGATCAACAGTGCTGGTGAGAACCCTGAATGTAACTTAGGCAGAGTTTCTGGGCTTAAGACTCTAGAAATCACAGTGAGAATGAAGTAAAAACACTTCTATGCATCTGTCTACAGGACTCCACATCCCACAATGCAGTGCACCAAACTTTTCCCACAATGTCAATAAGAGAGTACTTACAGTGGAAACATGCGAGCGCAAATTTCAAACTTCTCCATTTTTTCCACCAAATGATCTTTGATTTATAAGATTGAAGAATCTGAGGCCCAGACTTTGTCTTTATCAGTTAAAAAATGATTGTTTCCTGCAGGTGTAAAGAATAGAACACAGTGTTTGTGTTACATTGTTACATCCTTGGCTTTCTGCTGTGTTTACTTTGTCCTGGTTGTGTTTTCTGTGTCCTCACAGATCAGCAAAGATGCAGAGCAGTAAGTGGCACTCACATCCAGCCATAGCTGTAGGCACTGGGTGAGGGGGAGAGAAGGAGAGGGAGGAGACAGAGTTTGGACACACAGGTAAAACTTTATCAAGGATTAAAGTGAAGGTGTGTGACATCTATGAAGCTGTGCTTGTGTGTTTGCAGGTTTGGACTTCCTTTGTCTTCTATCTGGACTGTGTGGTATTCCCATAAGCTGCCCTAACTTCTGCCCCCCTGCTGCACTCTCCCACATCAAGGGGAGATACGAGTCAGAGTTCATGGCAGCAGCTCACTAAGGCTGCCATGGCAGCTGCTGCCGCCGATGCATCACACCGTATTACCACACTGACGCTGGAGGAAGAGGGACGACGAAGCGCTGCAAGGCTGTTTGGGTGCACCGGCCCTCTGCCAAGGACAGACAGAGAAAGGGGGCGAGAGAGAGAGAGGCGAGGAGAAAAAGGCGAGGGCGAGAGGACGAGCGCGAGCGAGTGTTTGGTGTGTGGTGTGTTGTTCGGCTCGCAGGAAAAGCTACGGCTTCACGCAGCAAGTCACACGGGAGAGAAACCTTTCCACTGCTCACAGCCTCACTGTCCCAAGGCCTTCACCTCCAAATACAAACTGTTCAGGTACCAACATCCTTTGCATCCAACACTCATCCAACAGCAGCTGTTTGATCACCCTAAATACAAACTGTTAGGGTACCAACATCCGTTACATCCAACAGCAGCTGTTTGATCACCCCAAATACAAACTGTTCAGGTACCAACATCCGTTACATCCAACATACATCCAACAGCAGCTGTTTGATCACCCCAAATACAAACTGTTCAGTTACTAACACCCTTTACATCCAATATACATCCAACAGCAGTTGTTTGATCACGTCAAATACAAACTCTTCAGGTACCAACATCCGTTACATCCAACATACATCAAACAGCAGCTGTTTGATCACCTCAGGGTCAGTTACTGATAACATGCCACAGCTTTGAAAAGGTTTAAAAAATAAAAATGGATACTTAAAGTTAATAAGGTTGTTTACGGCCTTATTTTCCTTCTTCACGACCAACGACAGGAAACTCCAGATTCTGTACTTTTTTATATACCTACCAAATTACTTTGTTACTACTGATTCAGTTCTGCACAATGCGATACGATGTGATTCAACATGATGCAAAGGAATTATAGCAAAAATGTAAATGGAAAATAAGAAGCTGCAATTCAGTATGGTACTAGAGGCAAACAATTTATTGTATTCCTTATATGAAGTCCTTCGCACGCCTCATGCTCTCCCACATCAAGGACATCACCAACCCCCACCTGGACCCCCTGCAGTTTGCCTACAGATCCAACAGGTCTGTAGACGATGCTATAAACCTGGCTCTCCACTTCATCCTCCAGCACCTGGACTCCCCAGGCTCCTACTCCAGGATCCTGTTTGTGGACTTCAGTTCTGCTTTCAACACTATAATCCCAGCTCTCCTTCAGGACAAGCTTTCCCAGTTGAACCTGCAGGTGTATCACAGACTTCCTGTCTGACAGGAGGCAGCACGTGAAGCTAGGAAAAACCATCTCTGCTTCCCGGACCATCAGCACTGGTTCTCCTCAGGGCTGTGTTCTTTCTCCTCTGCTCTTCTCCCTGTACACCAACAGCTGCACCTCCTCTCACCAGTCGGTCAAACTTCTGAAGTTTGCAGATGACACAACCATCATCAGACTCATCTCTGATGGAGACAAGTCGGACTACAGGTGGGAAACAGACCGGCTGGTGTCCTGGTGCAGCCAGAACAACCTGGAGCTCAACGCTTTAATAACAGTGGAGATGATAGCAGACTTCAGGAAGAATCCAGCCCCCTCACCCCCCTCACCCTGGTAGACTCTACAGTGAGCTCTGTGGAGTACTTCTGCTTCCTGGGGACTATCATCACCCAGGACCTCAAGTGGGAGCTGAACATCAGCTCCCTCATCAAAAAAGCTCAGCAGAGGATGTACTTCCTGCGGCAGCTGAAGAAGTTCAGTCTGCCAACAAAGATGATGGTGAACTTTTACAGCTCCATCATCCAGTCCATCCTCTGCTCCTCCATCACCATCTGGTACGCTGCAGCTACGGCCAAGGACAAGGCCAGACGGCAGCGTATCATCCACTCTGCAGAGAAGATAATCGGCTGCAATCTGCCCTCCCTCCAGGACCTGTACGCCTCCAGGATTCTGAGGCGTGCAGGAAAGATTGTGGCCGACCCCTCCCACCCTGGTCACAAACTGATTCAATGTCTCCCCTCTGGAAGGAGGTTGCGGTCCATCAGGACCAGAACCTCCAGACACAAACACAGCTTCTTTCCCTCTGCCAAAATCCACATGAACACAGCCCCAGTCACCCACTGAAACCCCCCCCCGATCATACCTCCATGAAGACATTACCTGCTGCACTTTGTGTGTGTGTATATATATATATATATATTTACTCTATCTATCCTTTATTTATCCCTCATCCTTTATATTTATCATTATTATTGTTGCTGGCTTGTTTCTTTGTTTTTTGTTTCGCGCACCGACTACCAAGTGAAATTCCTTGTACTGTCCTAAAAACTGTACTTGGCCAATAAAACATTTTTGATTTCTGATAAGCAACAAATAAAAAAGTACATATTTTGCTTTTAATCTCTACTAGAACTATACATCACTTTATGCCACTTGGCCGGTTTACAATTTGCCTCTGAGGAATCAGAGTTAGGGGAACAGCGGCGGCTGTAGCGATATGAGTGAGCCCCTCAGTCTGTGTAAGGTTTTGCAGCACGGCATTCTTTACAAACGACAGGCATCTTGTTAAGTTTACCATCTTTCTACGCCTGATTTGAAGTATTTAGGTGTTAGAAATCTCATTTTTAGCTGCTGCTTCTGCTGCTCTCGCAGACCTCCGTGTTTTTGTTGCGGTAGAAATGTACATCCCGGCTTTCAGTCTGTGTTCAAAACAAAACATGAAGCAGTGATGATGTATTCAATGTGCCTCAGAAACACAGGATAGAATGAAATACAACATGAAAAAATAGCCTTCCGACCTTGAAAACAGGAACAAGCATGTTAGAAGATGGATGGATGGATAGATGGATGGATGGATGGATGAAAAAATCAATGCAGCCATGGATTTTACCGATGCAGGCAAGCAGTGACCGATGCATCACAATTTCACCCGTCAATTGTACCAATGCAGACTGAATCAGTCAATAGACTCGCATCGTGCATGTTTGTATTTAGATACCGATTCATATCGATTAATCTCCACATACTTAGTATCCATCCCTACTCCAGATTATATTATGTCTTTTGTCTAATTATTCTGTGCTCTGAGGTGTGTTTAGAGTGAATTTGTCCTGATAATCTGCTCTGAGACAAAGCAAGAATACTACGCTTGTTTAATATTTACAACCTAAACTCCTTGTGTGGTTGAGGAAAGCTAATGACTCCCAACTCAGGACCCTGTGATTCGTGACGACATGGAACGGAATGTAGCCAATCAGGAAGCAACTGACTGAGAAACACAAAATGCTGCATTCAAGGAAACCGAACTCGCCATTTCACATTTGAAAATTCCGATACCTGAGTTCAAGTGATATTTTTTTCCTGACTTTACCAAGTAAAAGCTCCAACTACATGTAGCGTTCAAGGTCACTTCAAGTAGTAGGTTGGGAAACCCCAAGTTCAGAGTTGCTTGGAACGCAAGTAAGGGACTTGCTCAACATCTCACAGTGATGGACTAGGTTGGATTCAAACCGTTGACCCTCTGATTACAAGCCCCCTTCCTTAACCGGTATACCACTATCACCCACTCTTGTTCAGATGTATAAAATCTAATGTGTGGACCTCGGTTAAAATTCACTTTCTTTAACACACAGCTCATATCATTTTGTTACATTAAAACAGAGCTCACATGGAACAGCTGATCAACAGTTCTATTGAGTCGTATCAGAGAAGATCAGTGAAGGTCCGCCTCTTCATCCTCAATAAGTGTTTTGGATCATATAAGCTGAAGTGTGGAACCTGACTGATTTATTAAAAACACACTCATGTATTAAAGCTGCTGATATCAATCACTTATAAATATATTTATAAATATTATTATTTTTAACCACACATTTTTAACAAAATCAGATTGTTAAAAGTAACCTTTAAACTTATTAATATGCTTTAAACCCAGGTATTTGAAAACAGTTTTAAACAAAGGTATTTTTAAGCATTTGTGTTTCACATTAAACAAACGACTTTTAACTATGCAGGTAAAATGTTCTACAAACATTCCTTGTACTTCTCAAATACCTTTTAAACAATAAACAATTTGCGAAACTTTACAAATATTCTGCTTTAATGATCAAGAAATTTGTTCAACTTTAAGTTCCTACGCTCAACAATGTTGAAGTCCAAGTTTCCCAATACTTTTTAATGCAATTCAACAGAAGTTTTATATAAAAGCTGTGGCTAAATTTCAAGGCTCTTGCCAGCTGAGCTGTCCATCCAAACATGTAAAGAGTCCTGCACTTAAAAGTTCAGTTCACGGTAGCTGCACACCAAGCACTGCCATTGCTTTCTAGTTCTCTATCGTATCGAGACTATCTCTCCACACAGTTACATATTCCATTTGTATGGAGACTGATCCCACTGGGACAGTTGACGTGAGTACTATTTAAGACACACCACTATGTGGCCCATGCACGGGCTTAAAAGCCCCAAGTGTGCATGCAAACACTGATTCATTGACGTTTGAGAGTGGCACGAGGTGTGTCTCTAGGTTTCCGGCTTCTGGACCTGCGTGTCCTCCTGTGTGTGTGTGTACAGCAAGCACTGAAATGCATTTTCCGCTGTCGAAGCTAACCAAGTCGGTTGGAATAAACCACCGTAGCAACAGTTAGCCGCTGCTACAAACATAAACACAGCGTGCAACAGCACTTCCTGGTTTGCCCGCTATGTCAGTATGGCAAGCAGGGAGGGACCTCTCGGCAGTGGCTGCAATGCAAAAATTCCTGCATAGGATGGCCATGATCATTGTGTAATGTGCTAAGGCATTGATCATGCACTCATGGCAAGGGATGACCCATCATCTTGTATGAGCTGCTTTTGTTTGTCAGCGAGACTAAGGGAGGCCTGCTGCCATGTGTTTTGGACACAGCTACCCACACCTGCTCATGGACTGCAGTCGGCCAAGCACCCTATGACTGTGGGTCCAGCAGCGCAGAGTCCAGCTGGCATATGTGCCCCCCTCACTCTTCATTATGGGGACTAAGTCAATCAGGCATGAGCAATCTGTATCACATGGCTACAGGCGTCAATTAGTAAGCTTCACACCCCTAGGGGCTGCCAGTCTGACTTGGAGTCAGATAGAGAGGTTGATATTATGGGCCTAAAGCTCAAACATTTATGCCTTCCCCTTGGTAGGGGGGACAGTCATAGAAGAACGTGAGGAGCCGCCCCCTCTCTTTCAAGAGATTGTGAGCAGGGCAGCTGCTGCACTGAATATTGAGTTGCCATCTGATCAGGGGCCTGCACCCTCCTGTTTCGAGGCAGGGGAACGAAGGAGCACTGTCGCCACCATTTATCAGTGCTGTTGGCAGACATCAAGAGTCTGGGGCTGGTATCAACAAAAAAAAGTGCAGATTACAGCCAGCACAGACCACCCAGTTCCTAGGCATGTGGTTTGATGCCAGGATTGGGTTGGTGACACTGACATAGGAAAGGCAGGAGTTCCTCACGGTCTGCCTCTCTCGTTTTTCACTGGGAGGCAAGGATACCTGGAGGCTTTGTCCTTGCCTATGGCTTCATGGCGGTGACAGTTCAGGTGGTGCCACTGGCTCTTATGCACATGCGTCCAATACAGGACCTGGAGCTGAGGGCTGTTTACTTGGCACTTCGGCACTTTGCACCGAGCCTGCCCGGACGGACCTGCTCTCAAGGGTTGCCCGACCCCAGGGGAATGGCGACTGCAACCAGAAGTGGCCGAGGATATCTGGTGTTGTTTTGGCAGGTCAGTTGCCAATCTGTTTGTGTCCAGGAACAACAACTGCCCGCTGTTCTTTTCCATGGCACACCAGTGGCCCACGAGGCTGCTGTATACTTTCCCCATTCAGTCTCCTCCCAACCCTGCTGCTGAAGGTCCAGGTGGAGGAGGTGAGGCTGATCTTGGTGGCTCTGAACTGGCAGCACATGATGTGGTTCCCAGGGGTGGCACCTCTCCTGGATGGGAGACCATGGAAACTCCCAGTTCAACAGGACCTTCTGAGTCAGGCACATGGGACCCTGTTCCACCCTTTTCCCCAGGGGCTCAAGCTCCGGGTCTGGCCCCTGGAAGGGCCAGCCTGTTGGGCATGGGGCTAGCTAAGTCGATGGTTCAGACCATTCAGGGCACTAGAGCGTCATCGACAGGAGCGTCAAAATCATATCGCTGGGACCTCTTTGCATCATGGTTTAGGGCAAACTATGTGGACGCACTGACCTGTCCAGCTCCCGAGATGCTTTGGTATCTGCAGGAGCTGCTTAAGGCAGAGGAATCACCATCTACCCCTAAGGGTATGGTGGCTGCAGTCAAGGCCACAAGGCCACTAATGGCGATTGCAGCCTCATCTCTCAGTTCCTGAAAGGTCATGTGAGGCTTGTTCCATGCAGCAAAGGGTTGGCTGTCCCAGCATGGGACCTAGACCTGGTGCTGGCTGCCTTGCGACAGGAACCCTTTGAGCCCCTGGAGTTATCGGACATGAAGTGGTTTTCACTAAAGACTGTATTTCTCATAGCGGTGGCATCAGTAGGAGAGTGGGGAAGCTACAGGCCCTGTCAACGCACATGAGCCGCTGTAGACTCCTGCCTGACAACACAGGTGTTCTCTTGCACCCTAACCCTGTGTCCTTGCCTAAAGTACTCTCAGACTTTCACCTGAATCAACCAGTGTAGTTGATGTCTCTCTGCCCCTCCAGTAAAGGGATGGGGGGCTCAGGATGGCTATGCCCAGTCAGAGCCCTGAAGGTATACATCAAGCGAACAGGAAGAAAGACCGACCAGCTTTTCATTTGTTTTCAGCCCCGGTGCCTGGGTCAGCCAGTGTCTAAATCCAGGCTATCTCATTGCATCGTGGAAACGATTCAACAGGCATACACAGACTCAGATGCTCCGGCTCCTGGAGGAGTAAGGGCGCACTCCATAAGAGGAGTGGCAACCTCCTGGGCCTTGTAGCGGGGAGCCACCCTCTCTGAAGTATGTGCAGCTGCTATGTGGGCAAGTCTGATCTTTTATTATGTTCTGTGCTAGTGAGCCAGGAAGATGTCCTGTTATTTTCTTGTCAATGGGACTAGCAGAAGGGCAGGCCATCTGAGTGGCCTCTATACATGTACACCTGATTCTTGCGTCTGGCGGGGTTGGGCATGCTTGTGGCTGCGTCTGGTGGGAGGGCTGTAAAATCCCATATCCTGACAAATAGCACATTTTTTATTTATTTTTAATTTAATGAACCAACAGGGAACAAGTAACATCATGTTTCATAATAAATCCATCCATCCATCTTCTTCCGCTTTATCCGGGGCCGGGTCGCGGAGGCAGCAGTCTCAGCAGAGATGCCCAGACCTCCCGATCCATGCACACCTCCTCCAGCCGTTCTGGGGGGACCCCGAGGCGACACCAGGCCAGCTCAGAGACATAGTCCCTCCAACGTGTCCTGGGCCTTCCACGAGGCCTCTTCCCAATAGGACATGCCTGAAGCACCTCCCGAGGGAGGCGACCAGGAGGCATCCGAAACAGATGCCCGAGCCACCTCAGCTGGCTCCTTTCGACGTGAAGGAGCAGCGACTCTACTCCGAGCTCCTCCCGGGTGACTGAGCTTCTCACTCTATCTCGAAGGGTGCGCCCAGCCACCCTGTGAAGGAAACTCATTTCGGCCACCTGTATCCGTGATCTTGTCCTTTCGGTCATTCCCCAAATCTCATGACCATAGGTGAGAGTAGGAATGTCGATCGATCGGTAAATTGAGAGCTTTGCCCCCCGACTCAGCTCCCTCTTCACCACAACAGTCCGATACAGCGACCGCATCACTGCTGATGCCGCACCGATCCGTCTATCGATCTCACGCTCCATCCTACCCTCACTTTTAAACAACTGAACTCCTCCACTTGAGGCAAGGACTTTCCACTGACCCAGAGAGGGGAAGCCACCTTTTTCTGGTGGAGAACCATGGCCTCAGATTTGGAGGTGCTCATCCTCATCACACTCGGCAGCAAACCGCCCCAATGCACGCTGAAGGTCCTGATTTGAAGAAGCCAACAGAACATCATCTGCAAACAGCAGAGATGAAATCCTGAAGTTCCCAAATCGGACCCCCTCCGGTCCCTGGCTGCACCTAGAAATTCTGTCCATAAAAGTAATGAACAGAACCGGTGACAAAGGGCAGCCCTGGCGGAGACCAACATGCACTGGGAACAGGTCTGACTTACTGCTGGCAATGCGAACCAGGCTCCTGCTGCGGTCATACAGGGAACGGACAGCCCTTAGCAAAGGGCCCCGGACCCCATACTCCCGCAGCACCCCCCACAGTAATTGACCACTGGGCACCACGAGGGACACGGTTGAACGCCTTCTCCAGATCCACAAAGCACATGTGGACTGGTTGGGCGAACTCCCACAAACCCTCGAGCACCGGATGAAGGGTATAGAGCTGGTCCAGTGTGCCGCGACCGTGACGAAAACCGCATTGTTCCTCCTGAATCCGAGGTTCGACTATCAGCCGGATCCTCCTCTCCAGCACCCTGGAGTAGACCTTGCCAGGGAGGCTGAGGAGTGTGATCCCTCTGTAGTTGGAGCACACCCTCCGATCCCCCTTCTTAAAGAGAGGGACCACCACCCCGGTCTGCCAATCCAGAGGCACTGTCCCCAACTGCCACGCGATGTTGCAGAGACGTGTCAACCAAGACAGTCCTACAAGGTCCAGAGACTTAAGGTACTCAGGACGAATCTCATCCACCCCCGGAGCCCTGCCCCCCGAGGAGCTTTTCAACCACCTCGGTGACTTCAGCCCGGGTGATGAGCGAGTCCGCCTCTGAGTCCCCAGCCTCTGCTTCCTCATCGGAAAACGTGGCAGTGGGATTGAGAGACCCTCGAAGTACTCCTTCCACCGCCCGACAACATCCCCAGTTGAGGTCAGCAGCTCCCCCCCTGCACTGTAAACAGTGTTGGTGAAGCACTGCTTCCCCCTCCTGAGGTGCCGAACGGTTTGCCAGAATCTCTTCGAGGCCGACCGATAGTCCTCCTCCATGGCTTCTCCAAACTCCTCCCAGACCCGAGTTTTTGCCTCTGCGACCGCACGGGCTGCAGCACGCTTGGCCTGCCGGTACCTCTCGGTTTCCTCCGGAGTCCTACCCGCCAAAAAGGCCGGGTAGGTCTCCTTCTTCAGCTTGACGGCATCCCTTACTTCCGGGCGCCACCACCGGGTTCGGGGATTGCCGCCGCGACAGGCACCAGAGACTTTACGGCCACAGCTATGAAGGGCCGCATCGACAATGGAGGAGGAGAACATGGTCCACTCGGACTCCGTGTCTCCCACCTCCTTCGGGATCTGGGAGAAGCTCATCCGGAGGTGGGAGTTGAAGACCCAACTGACAGAGGGATCCACCAGACGTTCCCAACAGACCCTCACCACACGTTTGGGCCTGCCAGGTCTGACCGGCTTTCTCCTGGTGTCCTGGTGCCACGTGCACTTATGGACACCCTTGTGCTCGACCATGGTGTTCGTTATGGACAAACTGTAACTAGCACAGAAGTCCAATAACAAAACACCACTCGGGTTCAGATCGGGGAGGCGATTTTCCCAATCACCCTTGTCCAGGTCTCACTGTCGCAGCCCACGTGGGCGTTGAAGTCCCCCAGTAGAACAATGGAGTCCCCAGTCGGGACACCGTTTAGTACCCTTCCCAGGGACTCCAAGAAGCCGGGTACTCTGCGCCGATGTTGGGCCCGTAGGCCGAAACAATGGTGAGAGACCTGTCCCCAACCCGAAGGCGTAGGGACGCGACCCTCTCGTTCACTGGGGTAAACTCCAACACGTGGTGGCTGAGCTGGGGGGCAATAAGCAAGCCCACCCCAGCCCGCCGCCTCTCCCCACGGGCAACGCCAGAGAAGTGGAGCGCCCAGCCTCTCTCCAGGAATTGGGATCCAGAGCCCAAGCTGTGCGTGGAGGTGAGCCCGACTATATCTAGCCGGTACCTCTCAACCTCCCGCACAAGCTCAGGCTCCTTCCCACCCAGCGAGGTGACGTTCCATGTCCCAACAGCCAGAAGCTTGTTTTCCCCCATGTGATGTACATGCCAACCTCAATCATTATTTTTTCATTTTAGTTCCACATTACATTTTGTTCCCGGTTTGTATCTAATCCACACAGAATATCACACCGACTAGACTGAGTCGCTGGAAGTTGCTCAAAGTTGAAAATGTTGAACTTTCAAGTGACTTCAAGTGATGCTGTGCCTCAAATTAGTTTCTCCCCATGTCACTCCCCCCGTCATCATGTCACTGGAGAAAAATGGAGGAAAGAGTCATCGTGGCTGTATGCGGCTACATGTGCTCCTTTTTATTGGTACAGCAATAGAAGGAAGCAAGCATGGGTGAAAGTTAGCCAAGGTGTACAGTGCCACAATCGTGGTAGGATCAGCCATGTTTTATGTGAAAGAGAAAATTGAGCTGGAAAAAAAAGGCATTCAAGAAGGTTGGCATAAAATTTCAAAATGTCCTGTTTGTCATGTCCCCATTCTACCACCAAGGGGTGCACTACACACTTTCAGAAGTGCTGCTGAAAGTGTGTGTAACTAACTGTTATTAGTTAGTCCAACAGTTTTTCATTTAAGTTGGATGTACATCCATTAACCCTTGTATATTCTACGTTGTGTTCTATGTTGTGCTGGTTGCTCTTTTAGTACTGGAAGAGTGATGAATTAGTCTGTACAAATGAACAGAAAAATATATAAGGCTCTGTAACATGCAGTCTCCATCACACATCACACAGGTCTCAAGCTCCTCCTCTCATCTCAGCATTGCGCAGACTGATAAAACGTGTTCACTGGTGCCACATTTTCCATGAAATTTGTACTTTTTTTGCATTGCGATTGTGTGTTTTGCCTCTAGCGGGCGCAGTTCTGACTCTACTCAAGAAAGATGCACATTTTCGGACTCGGGCAGAGCATACGTTTCCGCTGACACCTGTTAGGCCCGATCCGAGCATTTTTTGATTTTTCCTAAGTTTTTTGGTGTTTCACACTGCTCTCACCCATAGACACAGTACACGGAGGCGGTGCCCTTCCCGCGCATGGGCGTGGTTCCAGCGCCTCTAACTGACATGCCCCCAGCTTTTCAGAGCAGAGAGAAGTACTTGTTCTTCCATGATTTTGACACCTAATTTTATATACTTACTTACTTACTTATATACTTTATTTTTCAAATTTGGCTCAGTGGTCAATTACACATGTTTCTGTGGTGTGACAAACTCATTACACAAATGTATTTCTACTTTACATGGACTTTAATGCACACATACATACTCTACCCAATGTGGCGCCTTAGGCGAGATTTTCTTTAGTGCCTGTTCATGGTAGGAGCTTAACTCAAGTGTGGCTGGGTTGCCGATCACCCGGAACTTAAAACAACCATGACCCCATCTTGGAGTCGGCAAACAGTGGTGCGACCGGAAGATTTCCCAAATAAAAGCAGTTCAAGTAATGTATTTTTTCCGTAATATTCTGGCACCCCCCCTTAGGCCACGTTGCGAGTTCATTGTGGCCCTTGAAGCGGGTTGTGAGACGCATTGCCTGAAGGAAGAGCGCAGTATCTACTTTTTTATAGCCAAAATAATTCCACACAACTGACGTGCTGCTCTTCTTTGGTACTAAACTTTGTGCTGTGTCGACTTCTGTCAAACCTGAAGCTATTGTGCAACAGGTTAAAGCAGTGTTTACATCTCCACCATCTACTTTGCTTTGCTCCGCTTGCAAGTCACATGGCCAGAACTTTATTTCATTTTATTTTTTCAAAATCGCAGCTTTTGCGGTTAGGAAATCTCGTTTTATCATAGTGCGATTATTGCAAATGCTATTTTCAGCCATAGATTGAAGTGTTTTTGCTTAATTCTTAGTGATTTCTTGGGTTTGCACCAAAAACTTTGCCCTGTCTCAGTCTGTTTGCAGCTCAAGTTTAATGTTGACTGTGAAGATTCTTATTAAATGTATTGATCTCCTTTGTCCAAAGATGACCCATTGACCCTTTGATATGTGTTTGTGTTTGCAGGCATATGGCCACACACTCTCCACAGAAGACCCATCAGTGCTCATTCTGTGAGAAGATGTTCCACAGGAAAGACCACCTGAAGAACCACCTGCAGACCCATGACCCCAACAAGGAGGCCTTCAAGTGTGAAGAGTGTGGGAAGCACTACAACACCAAGCTGGGATACAAGCGCCACTTGGCCATGCACTCCGCCACCGCAGGCGATCTCACCTGTAAAGTGTGCATGCAGAGCTACGAGAGCACACCTGTCCTCCTGGAACACCTTAAGAGTCACTCGGGGAAGTCTTCCGGTGGTACGAAGGAGAAAAAACACCCCTGTGACCACTGCGATCGCCGTTTCTACACGCGGAAGGACGTGCGGCGGCACATGGTGGTCCACACGGGCCGGAAGGACTTCCTGTGCCAGTACTGTGCCCAGCGCTTTGGCAGAAAGGACCACCTGACTCGCCACGTGAAGAAAAGCCACTCTCAGGAGCTGGTGAAGATCAAGACAGAGCCGCCAGACATGCTAGGTTTGTTAGCCGCGGGCTCGCCACCGTGCTCCGTGAAGGAGGAGCTCAGTCCCATGATGTGTGGCCTGGGACCCAACAAGGACGCAATGATGGCCAAAGCCTTCCCCAATGCAGCACCGTTCCCGATGAGTATGTACAACCCCCACCACCTGCAGGCTATTTCCGCCCCCCACCCACACCCCTCCCTGATGTCTGCTGCTATGGGCATGGGTTGCCACATGGACGCCCCTGCGTCCCTGCACCCACAATCCCATCACCACCACCATCACCACCATTCCCCCCCGCTGCCCCATCACCACCACCCTCCGGCCTCCCAGCAGCAGCACCAGCCCCAGCCCACCCCTAAGTACCAGCTGGGATCTACCTCATATCTGCTGGACAAGCCGCTAAAGGTGGAGATGGAGAGCTTCCTCATGGATCTGCAGAGCGGCCTGCCGGGCCCCGTCTCCACAGCTGACCCCCACACCGCCTCCTCGCCCCCAAAGGACAAACTGGAGCCCTCCTCTGGCTTGGCAGACGAGCTGTGTGGAGACGCGCTCATGTCCAAAAGCCCCATTCTGATCGCCGAGTCGCTGTGCGCTGCTAACATGGACTTTTCCCATCTCCTGGGCTTCCTGCCCCTCAACCTGCCCCCGTACAGCACCCCCATGACCACGGGGGGACTGGTGATGGGCTACTCTTCATCTGTGACCTCATCTTCTTCCTCCTCCTCCTCGTCCTCGTCCTTGCACAGCGCCGAGCCCCATACGGCCGCGGCGACTGCACCTCTTACCTCTTTGCAACCTCAACCTCAGGAGCAGCAAAGTTCCGGCGAGGGGGTCGGCCTCGGCCCCCTGCCCCTGCTCCCACCAGTGTTCAGCTCCAGCCTCAGTGCCACCACTCTGCCTCGCTTCCACCAGGCCTTCCAGTGAGAGGAGGGGAATCATGCCCCACGCCGGCTTGCCCGTCGCTGTGTGAGAGTCACTTTAATCCTCAAAGGAAAGGAAAGTTAAAGCAGCTTTTATTCATCATCTTATAGTTTGTATCAATATATATTAACATTTTTTAGCCTTTGATCCCTGCTCAGTATCCCATGTTACGTAGCTCAGTAGAGGCAGCATCAGTAGGTACTGCACCCTTTAAGTAATAATGTAGGTTCATGAAAATTAAAGATATCTCTTAGTCGAGGTTATCTGTCAAGTTGTGACCCAAAAAAATATTGTTTGAAGTGAATAGTCTGTTGTGATTAATTTTTTACTTTTCCTCCAAATGTAAGAAGACGTTTAAAATGTATCTAATCTCAATTTCGAGCCTCACACCATCATGGTTTATACACAGAAAGCATTGGGATCCATGAAGTAAACAACGAGAACCCCCCCTCCGCCTGGAGGTATGGCCTCAGCCGAGAGGCTCACACTTCAAAAGTACTTTTTTTTTTTCTTTAAACTGCTCCTTAAGAGAGGCACTTTTTCACATACTTTAGTCTTTCTTCTCCTTCTTCCATCATCATTTGGATTACTCTACAGAAAATCTATCTGGTCTACATCTATAAATGTTTGAAAGGCTTCATCAAGGTAATGACTGACCACCCTGACATATGTGAATATCAGAAATAGGAACAAAGAATCACACTGATTGATGAGGAATAATGTATTGAGGAATGTTATTGCAGTGTACAAACTATCTGGAATACGAATATAATTGCTTTTATCTGAGTAATGTGTGTTTTGGGTTAGCATGTTCAAACTGAGGACAAATGTATTGGATGCCTCGCAGGTTTACATTTGTATGTATCTTGCTCTTTTTTTTTCTTTTTTCTTTGTTAATCAAACAAATGGATGAAGTACTAGCTTAATATCCCCATCGCCTTCTGTCACTTTCAGTCTTTACGTTGACCTGGGCTGGTGCTGTGGGATCTGGAAGGGACAGGACAGATGCAACCTTAGTGGCCTTAGATAAATCTCACACAGAAAAGTCAAAGCTTTCAGTGATCAGAACAAGTGCCAAAATCCTTTAAATTGTCCTACGTTTTCAACATAGATTATAATTTTTTTAAAAGCAGGACACCAGAGTTGTACTCAGGACCAGAATGAACCAAGACCAAGACTTTAGGGAGTCCATAAAAATGTATTTTAAAACCCTCCACTGTTTTTACAAATGTGGCCTAAAACCTTTGAAATGTACTCATTAGAAAATCCATGCCTAACAAAACACATTATTTTGCACCATATTCGCATAGTGCCTTTTAAAAATGAGACTACTTTACACAGAGCCTGTGTTCCACCATCTTGAAATCACTTGATTGATGTCATCACACTGCCTGTAAACATCCCATTGTTTTCTATTAGAGTGAAGCTTTCAGTTTGCTTTTTAGATAATTTAATAGCTTTTTCAGTCAAAATGACAACTTGTGCTGCTTTTGGTTGCTCTAAAAAAAACAGGAAAAGTGCGCGGCTGATACTTCTGTTGGAGTTAGCTGGTAACAATAAACTTTTGGGTGGGAGTCCTATCCTCAGAGTTTTTGTGTCTTCAATAGTCCTCGCTAACTTCAGCCATCAGAGTGTCAGCCATGCACTGTTTAAGGGAAAGTAAATGCCCCTTAGGAGAGCTCTTCCTTTCTGCTTCATTGAACTACAAAACTACAGAGTTGAAACTGTAGCCCCCTGCGGTCACAGATTTTTTTTGTGGGTCAAAACTGTTTTTTCCTCTTTCGGTAAATAAAAGAGGGTAACATCGGCATTTTTAAGGAGCGCAACTTGACTGAAAAAGTTGCTAAATGACCTAAAAAACAGGCTGAATGTTTCACTCCAATTGAAAACAAGGCAGTGACGTCGTCAATCAAGTGATTTCAAGAAGGCGGAACATGGGCTATTAAACTGTAAAGTAGTCACATTTGTAAAAGGCAATTCAATGAATATAGTGCATACTGTAATAATGTGTTTTGTTTGGCATAGATCTTCAAATAAGTATATTTCAAAGATTTTAGGCCAAACTTGTTAAAACAGTGGAGGATCCCTTTAAACCATGTAAAGGTTAAAGAGTTAAATATAATTCTCTCTCTTTTTAATTTGAGTTTTCTGTTAAATCCATTTGACAAACAAAAACAAGGAGTCTGCATACATTGTTGTATGTGTTTGAAGGTCCAGAATGATTTGTGAAAATCAGATGTTTCTTTGTTAGATGAATGAGGCCTAAAGTAAGTGTTCAGTCCCAGTGTTTGCAGGTGTTTCACACACAGTGAGCTAACGCTAAATGTAAATCCAAAGTCCGGCCAGTCCAAGACCTTTAAAACGTGACTGTTCTCTAGTAATACAACACTACAGGACACCATCATAAACTGCTGTCTGTTTATCGACCGTTGGATATGACGTTAATCCCATTTTTTTGTGAAGTGAAACACAGAACCTTTATGAGATTCACAGATCAAATGTAACAATGCTGAAAACTGGGAGACTTGTATGAGTTCTTACAATTGTTGAACTTCACACCTGAGGGGTAAGAACGCAAAACGACAGAGAAGTCAGCCTCAACTTCTTCATGAAATGTTAGTTTGTTCAAAGAAAAGAGGAAGCAGGAAGCTGAAATGTTCCATGCTTGTTTGTTTTTAGTCCTCCTCACCTCAGGGGTTGCTGTGCTGGTTTAAACAGGTATACTTGCTTATGCTTTCTGTCCTTAGATTCAGTGGAAACACCAGAAAGATCTTTGATCAATCTTTGAACCAGAGTCTCTACTAAACTGGTACAACTGGAAGGAAAATTGACAAAATCCTAGTCTTATGTTAGAAGATAAATCAATGACGTGTGTAAAAACAAACATTTATTTACAGGTTTAAGGTTTATGGTTGTGCTAAGAGGTTAGGATTTATTAAAGTTGCTTAAACACATTATTCCAATTTTATTAAACTGCATGTGTGTCAAATGTCCAAAGGTAGAAATTAGTTTTTTAATCCACTTGTAATATGATCTAAGATAAAAAGGTTGTCGCATTGCTATGCTTGGAAGAAAAGCAAAGAAAAAGTGTGTTTTTTTTTCTTTGCCTGAAAAGTAGGATTCTGGTTTAATATGTTAAAGTTTTCTTTTATTCAGACTTTTTTCAGGAAATGTATTTTGATCTCATGAAATGTTTCTACTGCCCACTGCCAGTCTTCTTCAAAGGTGTCTGCTGATCACTTTAATGTGTCCTTATGAGTTCTTTCTGGGTGTGGCCAACTTGACAGTTCTGTCAGGCTGGCCACGCCTCCTGTCGCCCAGTGGGATCTGGAGAAGAGAAGTCCCACGTGTAGGAGAGTGAAAATGTTCCCTCATCCCTGTTGATGTTGAGGCTATGCTTCCTGATCTTGATGGCTTCTTTGATCCAGGGGGCGTGGCGAGTTGGCAGTCGAAACATGTCATATTTCCTTAATAAAACTGTCTCAATAAAAAACCTTAACATATTATTAAAAAAGAAGACAAAATTAACTTGCTGGAATTATTTGGGCAAAATATCAACATCTGCCGTCATTCTCTTGGTACAACTTTCAATGGGTGAAATCAACAGAGTTTCTGTTATCAGTTTGGGATATGAACTGTTGGATGACGTACACATACAGTTTGAAATTTGAGGTATGTGCTTAAGCAGCTTTAAATAGGAAAAAAGGGGGGATTTTGTCCCCTTTTCAAGCAGGAGGTTTGGATGTTGTCATGGATTCTGTTCCTCTTATGTTTTACAAATCAATCAGAATTACTATGACTACAACATTTGTGGTGATGGAAGAAAATGAAAGGTCGTTTTGAAGCTTCATCATTGTCATGGAAACGTGTGAGAAGGCTAAACTAATCTTTGGGTTTCCCTCCGAGCTTGAAAGTGTGACAAGAGTGCCGCCACACATGTTCACCTTCACTAGCTCGTTCAATGAGATCATCTGCTAATGAAAAAATGACCCGCCCACTTTGATGCCACTTTTTGTGATCTAACAGAATAAAAACCAGCAGGAAGATTTTAGCAATTCTCTCATGAAAAGGTCAAACACAGATCGCTGCTTAAAACTACAGTTGCTAATGGATGCTAGCTATAGACCACTAGAACATTTGATTTGATTGGTTCCTTTTTTTGTTGAATTGATAGTGAGGGGAACGTGTGCACAAACTGAACCAATAAGGTGTTCCTGAGCCCTGGACCCGCCCCCCTCTGTGAAGTCAAAGGCAAAGGGTCTGAAACGCGTCAATGTCTGGGCGGCCACAGTCAAAGCAGTGGGACTGCAGCCCTCCAGCCGCCGTCATTGTCATGCGTTTGTCTTATTTGTTGTCGTGTGATATATTATTTTTCTGTTTGTTTAGAACAGGACCTCAAAAAAAAAAATAACAACACATCACCTCATTTTTATTGATTTTATTTTTCTTACAGAACGGGAGAAGAAACTAAGTTTTGCACAAAAGCTTGTGACAACATTCTCGCACTGTGGGATTAAACTATTTGATGGTCCCAGTGAAACCACAGCTTTACCTTCCACTCAGTATTTCCCTGGAAAGACACTGACACGTAATGAAGTGCTCACATTTGAGTTTCATCCTAAAGCTCTTGCTGTCAGCACCTTTTTTTGAAAGTTTGTTCTAATAAAATAAGCTAATTGCTCCACCAATTAAAACCCTTTGTTTTGGGTTCCAAAGTCCCCACATCATCATCAACACAAGGATTTTATCTCGTAATATTTTCAGGGAAAAGTATTTTAAATAACACTGATGATGGATTTTTCAGTGAATGTAAGTGTTTCCAATGAATTTAGATTTGATCTCTATTAATAAAATGTGATTTGGTGAGAAACGTGGTTAAAACCACATTTGTAGCAATCAAATGAAGCATAAAATCTCTCATTTGATTATTTAAAAAAAAAAAAAAAAGCTTTTAGCATGAATTGAGTTTGTCCTCCCTGGGTTTCTGTGAGCAAATCTGAATGCTAGCACTTTCAACCTTTAAGAAAATAGTTCTTTTTTTTTTTGGTTTTTCTTTTAAGATTTTAGCTTCTATGTTCATATGTCTTTATTTTGTATTGATCCTGTATATGTATGTGCCATTAGTTGGTTGTCTAGATCTTTGTATACTTATTTTCTCCAAAAAAGTAACAGTATTTTTTATGTAATTGTCACTAATATCATTCTACATAAAGCTCTTGGCCCCTGCCCCCTCTTGGGTAACCAGTTTTGTTGCTCCACCTTAAACTTCTCTACAGCCAAGTGCATGAACATAGCAGCAGCGGACAATAAGACAATGTGAGAAGACGCGGGAGGCGTGGCTCCTACACAAAGTAGTCTGTGACGACCTTAAAATAAAGCACTTAAACACTTTCTCACTAAAGTGATGAACACGTTTGAAACATGAGACTTGAAGGCAGAGATGAAGAAGTTTTATCACAGTGAGTGTTCCCAGGGTTACATGATCAACAATCATTTAGAATAACGACAGAGTGCTAACACCGGAAACAACAAAAGAACTGTGTTTTTGTGGTTGTTTTGCATCCTTTTTTGTATATTTGTAGTCTTTTGTTTTTCTGTTGTTTTTGTCTGTTGTCATTTTGTGTCTTTTTGCTTTTATTTTGTGTTTTTGGAGTCATTTATGTGTATTTTGGGTGTGTATTATTTTCAGTTATTTCTTTTAAATATTTTTCTTCATATTGTGTGTTTTTGTTGTCTTTTTGGTGTTTTTGGAGTCATTTTGGGCCTGTACTACTAAGCTGGATTTCCTCTTTGATAACTTGGTCAGGACCAGGTTATGAATTGGATAAGAGCTTGTACAAAAGTCCCACCTTCTGACCAATCAGGTCTCTTGGAAAATGACCTGTCTAATGTTAAAAGATGATGCTTAGTGCAGACCTGACAGCTGCATGTAGGGAAGGAAAAAAATTTAATTGAGGACTATGAATAGAAACATGTCTGTGATGTAATACAATGAAACTGGCAGATCAGAGTGCTGTCTGTTTATCATCCGATGGATTGTTTTTGTATAATGTCACGCTTTTACGCATTAACGGTGTCAGCAGCTTCCTGCCTGTGTTCATTCCTATCTGATTTTTGTGCAGCAACAGTGTTTTTTTGGTCTGAATTTTGGATTTAATTCTTCAAATTTTTTAAGAATTATTCCTCAGTTGTGACCGAAGTTGCTCTACACCAGTGTTTCTCCATGACCGTGATTTAGTTAGTTTATATCCCACTTCGTAGGACAGAGGATCTCTGACAAAGAATGTTTGGTTAGGTGAAGCTCGCTAACAGAGAGCTATCCTGGATATATTTATCCGGGATACTTATTTGTAGCACAGGCCCATTGTGTATTATTGTTTTTTTGGATATTTTGTTTGTTTTGTATATTATTTTTCAGTTATTGTGAATTTGAGTATTTTTTTTATTTTATCATTTTGTGTTTTTGTTGTGACGTGTATGTTTTCTTCAGTTATTTTTGTGTGTATGCCTTATTGTTGTCATCTTGTGTGTTTTTTGGAGTAAATTTGTGTATTTTTTCTGTCGTGTGTTCCAGTTGTTGTTTTGGGGCCTTTTGTTGCCCGTGTTCGTTGTTGAGCATCCCTGAGGCAGGCAGTGAGGTCTACACTTAAACCTTTAATGTTGAAGTCAAAGTGTTCATTAAACACTTGATGGTACACAGTGACTCTTTAGGAGTTCATTGTTTGTAATTATGTTGTTGTTGTCCCATTGTTAAATTTTAACACTTCCAACAGTCGACTTTATCAAGTGTCAGTCTAACACCAGCAGTGTTAATTTAACTCTGAGTTTAAACAACACGGACATCTTTGCTGTGATCGTTTCTTCATGAAGTCACCTCAAAACAGCTGGAAGTGGTTGTTTCTAATTCAGTTCATTTTCCTAAAGCACGTTCTCAGATGTTTGAAGGAATGTGATGATGTAGCCACAGATCCCAGCGGGTTGCGTCGTGATGGACGCCATCTCTGTCCAAACAGGCCAGAGAAAGAATTTTTAGTTTCTTGTTTGGAATGAGGGAATCTGCTCAGCACACACACACACTTGCCTCTGATTGAGGTTTAAAAAATGCAACTCAGGTGTATTGTAAACGTGTTTGCTCACATTCTCTGACTGCTGTCACATTTCTCTCTCTACCATCAGCTTCGTTTTTAAATGCTGAATGAGTTTTGACATAAAGATCTCAGTAAATCAGACTTATCTCTCATTAGCCTACCTCTGTAATCTTGATTTACTGGGCCCAATCCTGTTCATTTCAACAGAAAAGTGATTTATTCAGCTTTTTATGGAGGGGAGAGTGTACACAAGCTGATGCTCTGCCCGTGCACTTGGCTTTTGCCTCATTACCTCGACCTGCACCTACTAGGGATGCACTTATCCTTGCCTTCTTTGAGTTTGACTAGTAGGTGCAGCCTTGCTCATTGAAGGGAATTTATCAGAACGTGAGAAAAGCTTGTGTAAATACTTTTAGTAATTCTCTCTTTTAGTGGTAAACTGGGTACTGTCTGCTGCAGACATCATTCAAGTGTAGCTCCATGTATCTAGCCTAATGTAAGTCATGCATTCCAACCTCTTTGTGTATCTCTTGCTGTCAGTGACTCACAAACTAGAAAAAGGTGAAAAGGGTGAGTTTGCGTTCCCCTCCGTTGTCCTCAAGCAGGAAGTTCATCAGAAAGTAGTGGGGAAAAAATGTGCTCATTACATCGCACAGTTCAGCTGTTGCCACGGGAACATGACACAAACACTGTGTATTGGTTGATCCAAAGAGAAGAGGAACACAACAACAGAACTATTGACTTATTGTACAGTACAATGTATCTTTGAGCTGTCATGTTTTATGTTGAAATGATTAAAAGACATCATGTTAACTTGTGTTTGTGCGCTTTATCTCATTGCACTCATCGCCCAACAAATAATTGTGTGTCATTTAAAAGTGAGTCGTTTTAAAGACATCAGTATGTAATTTCATTGTTTATTTGAGATACTTTTCATAGCAGTCAACCAATCAAATCTGACATCTACCTATAAAAGCAAGGGAGGTCTGTGTGCGTGTGGATGTGTGTGTGTGGAACAAATATCTCCCTGACGCGGAGCAAGTTTGACCTGAAACTTGGTCAACAGGTTCCAGATACCCCAAGTGTGTGTATCTGTTATTTTGGAGTAATTTGGTCATTTCAAAATGTTTATTTTAATTTTATTTCACTTCTGGACAGCCCCGTAATTAAACCTATTCAACTTTTGACCTCAGGGTGTGAGGGGGCGCTAGCGCACCATCTATATCTATTTCACTGCACAGCTCCTCACCCGAGCAAGAGTCACGTGTGCGGCCAGAGCCAAATGCTGCGCACACAGCCAAGCAGACAGACTGTAAAACACAGTGAGAGAGAGGGAGATAGTTTGGACCGCTCTCTGAAATGATCATTTGAAACCGTCAGCCACTGGTGAGTCTTTTGCAGACACGTTTCCCATTGTTTAAACTATATAACTGTTGCTCAATAATGCGCTGTTTCAATACGGTCAGTATTGAACTCAACTTGTTCAATACTCCATCTGGAAAACTGCGGATTCTCTGTGGTGCCTTGCATGGAAGCTAAGCTCTGACCACTCGATTCGAAGGTACAAAATGATTTTTGTTTTTTTTAAAAAGACAGCCGAATTGTAGATAATACTTTAATTCACTTGCTCACTCATGTAGTTTGGAGCTTTACGTTTTGTTTTCCGCATTTTTGTTACTTTTCTGATTGGCGCTACAATGTCGATGGAGTTTGGTTATCAGCGTCTCAAACATTCCACGGAACACACACACACACGGTATTTATTTATTTATTTAAATAACGAGTAAAAAAAATGCACAAAAAGACAACTGAAAGAATAAAAAATACTCATGACTCCAAAAAACATACATAACAGAAAAATACAACAAAAATATGAAAATGACTCAAAATACACAAAACTAAATATTTGGTTATCAGCGTCTCAAACATTTCACGGAACACACAACACACACGGTATTTATTTATCTAAATATACTAAATGAGTAAAATAAAACACAAAAACAATGGACAAAAATACAACTGAAAGAATAAAAAATACACATGACTCCAAAAAAACATACATTACAGAAAAATACAACAAAAATATGAAAATGACTCAAAATACACAAAACTAAATATTAATACAAAAAATACACAAAATGACAACAGAAAGATACACAAATACACATAATGACTCCAAAAAGCATACATTACAGAAAAATACACTAAACAAAAAAATATAAAAGTGAGTAAAAGAAAAACACATTTATCATGTCCCAACACATTTATCATGTTCATGTCCCATAGAATTAAACCAGGGAATTCACACACGATGTTTTATTTTGCACCCGAAAATAAACCCCTTTTCTTATTTGGTGACGATGTCGTTTCAAAACGTTAGTTTGACCGTACGCTATTTAGACCGGACAGACCTCACCGGGAAGTGATTGACGGCAATGGCTGCTGCGTTGAAAGCTACACTTTTCTCTGTGAGCGAGAAAAAACATATATTACAGAAAAATACACCAAACGACAACCAAAACACGAAAATGACTCAAAATACACTAAACTAAATACTTATACAAAAAAATACACTAAAATGACAACAGAAATGCACAAAACTAAATATTTATACAAAAAATACACAAAATAACAGAAATGAACAAAATTATACAAAATGACTCCAGTATCACACTACAATGGCAACAAAAAAAACTATAATTATACAAAAAATGCACAAAAACACAACAGAAAGATACGCAAATACACTTAATGACTCCAAAAAACATACATTACAGAAAGATACACCAAAAAAAATCAATAGTAAAAAAAAGTGAGTTAAAAAAAAAAACAACAAACACATTTATCATGTTCATGTCCCATAGAATTAAACCAGGGAAATCGCACACGCTGTTTTATTTTGCACCCGCAAATAAACCCCTTTAAACACTACAGAGTACAAAGTATGTACATCTCTTTGTACATCTAAACTTCAAACACATACTCATTTGGCCATAATTAACTCTACTTAAGCTCCCACATGAGTGCATACTTCCGACGGGCACTGTACTAGTTATCAATTAAAGCTCAAAGCAGACATGAACAAAAACACACATTTAATACACAAAATGACCCCAAACATACAAAACAAGAAATACAGTATATGAAATAAAAGAAAATAACCACACACAAAATTACTCAGACAAACTCACAAAAATTAATTCAATAATTGAATAAACAATGAAAGGGCTGGAGATTGCAGCGTCTGACCAATCAATGGAGAGAACTGACAGACTGAGTGTCTTTACAGTTAATGGAGAAACAGCTTATGATCTTAAACAAATAGAATGATGACAGTGAAGAACCACACTGTTAGTGCAGCTCACAGCAGGAGGCAGAGCTTTTATACTCGCTCAGATCTAATCCACTTCATAACTTGGCTCCGACCAGGTTGCTGAAGTTTGGAATGATGAATAATTAAAATCCATAATTCAGACCAAAGACAACCCTGTTAGAGGAAAGGCAGGTATGAAACAAACCAGGCAGGTGGCTGTTGACACATGAATGCACAACAGTGCGAGATTATTTATTATAATGATCCATTGGATGAAAAACGGACAGCACTCTGCAATTAAACTTTATATCACGTGTTTCTATTCAAGTAGACACACACAGGGATTTGAGCACAATGTGCATGTTCCTGCTAATAATGTCAGCCCCAGTGTATGAATTAATGACTTCACCCGTCCGCACACGGATCGACACACAGGATGGATGTCATTGGTAAATGAAAGGATTGCATTTAGCCATTAATAATCTCTTTTCCTAAATGCAGCTATCAGATCTGCACCAACCAGGATCATCTAACAATGGGCAGGTCATTTTCGAAGAGATCTGATTGGTCAGGAGACGGGGCTTTAGGACTCGCTAACATCGAAGCTGGAGCCAAATCTGGTCAGGACCAAGTTAGTCGTTAGCATTAATTGCCATAGTGATTAAGTTTCAGCGAGGTTTGTAGGACAGCACACATATGGAAAACCCATTGAGCATATTTTAGATATCGTTGATATCAAAGCTCAGTTTCCTGTACTAGTGAGGTCTTTGACTGCACTAGTTTACTAGTAAAACACTGAAACATGTACTAGTAAACTAGTAGAAAGGAAAAATCCCTACATGTTAACTAGTAAGGTGCTAAATATCCACTAGTTAACTAACATATGTTGTGTTTACTAGTCAACTAGTGAGCCTCATAATGTTTACTAATTAACTAGTGTTGTGGCGAAATTATTAGTTATGCTTAATAATATATATTTTAATCCTTAAGCCTTGGGGTGTAACTTTCCATTGTGTCTTCAACTTTGCTTTTCACTCTGGGTCAGACCGCCTTGTCCAAAGCACATGATATGTTCCCCAAAACAACCTCAAGGCCAGATGCGTAGGCATTCTCTGTGCACGCACTCACATGCTTACACACACTCACATAGCACACATACACACCACATACACATCAATTCACACACACGAACACATAAACGCACACACCTCCACCCCCATGACAACCAGCAGATAAACTGTCTTTCTTTTCACCCGCTGTCCTTCCCTCCTCCTTCTCTCTCTATCCTTATCTCCCGGGGGGGAGGAGGGAGGGGGGACTGAGCAGGGATATACGTGATGTGTCAGAATTGTCTCTCTCTCGATCATCGGACGTCCGCCGGACGGTCACTAATTTTTGTTTCACTTTGTTCCATCTTTGTCC
Organism: Gouania willdenowi; assembly: GCF_900634775.1. Lineage (NCBI taxonomy): Eukaryota > Metazoa > Chordata > Actinopteri > Blenniiformes > Gobiesocidae > Gouania > Gouania willdenowi. Next base: position 23,021,966 of record NC_041050.1, read on the forward strand.
TTTTTTTCACTTAGTTTATAATAAATCTTTTTTATAAAATCATCAATGCTCCGACTGGACTCCATCATTCAACCAGAGCAATAAATCATGTCTCCAAATGAGGTCAACCGCAAATTCTGCCGTAACAATTGGCGATCACGAACGGGATCCATCTTCTGCTCTGGGGGACTTCGGCCGTGGACCAGCACTGAGGACACACTTAAAACCCCAGGGCTGCCCCACGGTGGTCTGCCCCTCGGACAGAGACTGGATCACGAACCATCGGTTGAACCTCAAACACCAATTCGGACTATCAAGGTAAAGCTGCCTTTTTATATATATATATAAATTTGAATTTACATATATATATATATATTCGCTCTGTGTTGATAGAGAGACAACCAGTTGAGCACTGTATTGATTTTCAGATCTTGATCTTCAGCTTTTCTGTGTTTTGAGAAAGGGTCAAATGGTCGAAGTTCTTTGCTTTTTAATACTATAAGTTCCCTCTATTTTTCTTCGGGCTCGGATATTTTGTTTAGGCATCAAATACGGCTGGTCATTATTTACTTTGGTTTTGTTCAGGCACCCACGGACAGCCCGTGAGGTCCTGACCATAGGATAGACAGGCAACCAAAGTTTCCAAAACACCCCGCTGCCATGTAATGAGTTCACCTCTGTACCGATATAAAAATAGATTAAAACCCCAAACCTAACCTAAACTGTAGTGAAGACTACAGGGAGTAAAACACTGATAATGGGAATCAAACAGATGAACAACCCAATAAACAAATATTATATGCATACGCATATATAATCTTGGTATGATGTAAACTCAGATCATGCTTTCGGTGAGTTTTACTTCTTTTTTGTCTTTGTTTTTATTTTTTTTAAACGTGTGAATGGAATCAGATTTCTCCCTTTGGTTGTTTGGCTTTAATGCTTTCATTTTGGAGAGAGTCGGCTGCTGTGTTTCTGTGCGCCTTGAAAAATTTTTTTTTATTTTTGGTTTTCTTTCTCTCAGCTGAACAGACGTGTGGCACGGGGCACACATACACACACACACACACACACACACACACACACACACACACACACACACACACACACACACACACACACACACACACACACACACACACACACACACGCACAGAGAGAGAAAGGGAGGCACACACACACACACACACTCAAAGGAGAGAGAGAGGTAGCGCCCCTCATTGGCCAGTTTAGTGCCTACAGAATAGTGCCATAACAACACAAACACTATTTTTATTTTTTTTATTTATTTTTTATTTTAAAAAAATAAATGGATATCTGGGGTCCACTCTAAAATGAATATGAGCAACACACACTCAAACACACACACACAGATGAATACAGTATTTCATTTTATTTTATTTTAATATTACTGTTAACATCATTATCGTTTTTTATTATTTTATTGTTAGTTTCTGTTGGCTTTGCGGTTGTCCCTGAAGAAACGACATCTTCAATGAAAGCTCTTAATGAATGAAATCACCTTCAACTCTTATGCTAATGAAATGTCAACATCATTCAAAGGACCAAGCCTCAGAAGGAAATCGACTATCAAAGGACTCGACTCTCCCATTCAGCAAAGCAATGCTGAAATAACTCGCTCAGTCCCAAGTCAACTCTTCATCGTCTATGGAATGGGCCGCATGCCAATGCTGGGATTACCATATCCTGCCCCATCATCAAAGACTGAGAACCTGTGGGCGTCGGAGTTGGTTGGACACTCCCCCACCAATGAGTTGCGAGTTGAACACCACGATTACTGCCTGAATGATGGGAAGCAACTGCAGACTGATCACACGTCTGCTGGAATATCTTCACCAAAAAAGACACTGTTTCAAAAGCCACAAGGATACTAAGCCATAAGAAGTCCACCACAGCCTTTGGTGGTAGTGCTATATCACCTTAGCCTTGAACTTTGGCATGGAGGGGGACAACTAGCAAATAGCCAACAAGCTTCTCCTTCGATAGGACAATACTAACCCCTCTATCTTCTGACTGTACGCTAGATTATTTTGTTTTCATTTATTCTCTCACACGCTTTGAGAAGGTGTGCTCTAAGCAGACAGACCAGACATACAGTCACACACCCACATTCATAACTATGAGCTGAAACACAGGACCACCAGAACTTCACACAGAACCCTTCTGTTTGCCACATGAGACCATGTGTGCCCATCATTTATCTTTGCCTTTATTCATTATGTTGCTCATTTTTTTACACTGCTTTTGCCTTTATGAGAAAAGAACAAACAAAAGGGAAGAAAATAGTGTTACTGATAGGTTTGTTTTTGTTTGCTTTTCTTTCCTCGTTGAGGGGAGACCCCCACAATGCAAGATATGGTTACATCCGTTGAAGAAAGAGCCCTCTGTTGCCTCAGCTTTTGGAGCTGAAGTTTTAATTTTTTATTCATTTATTGGCCATGATTTTTTTGAGCTCACACGTTTTTTCTCCTTTGTTATTTCTGAACGAATCTTCTTTTACTCTTTGTTTTTACTCAATTTCAGGAAAATTGAGACAGAGATTGAGGACTGCAGCCTCAACCAAGTTTACATTTTGACATTTTTTTGACCGATACCCTCGTAAACAATCTGTACCTTACCCTTTTTTTGAAGCTGCTTGCGACAGACAGCCTAGTTCAACATTCATCGTTTTCATTTTGCGTGCCTCCTCCTTACCGCGTCGGACTGTCTTGCCGGCCCGAAGCCACTCGACAGCAGGGGGGGTACCAAATTTTTCCTGAGAAAACTGTTCCATTAGTTACTATGAGTACATAGGCAATTACTTTTCAAAGAAGAAGTCCTGCTTTAATGTGCAGAAAAAAAGGATAAACCTTGCTAGGGAAAGCGCTCTTTAGGGGATGGTGGTCCACCTGATTTGATACATGCTTGGTAACCGAATACCGTTCTGAACAAAATTCTACATTCCCTTAGAGTGAGGGTTATTAGAGGGTGCGTGCTCCGTTCAATGTTGAATAATCTTAGAGGTGCCCAATAAAGTCCTAACAGTCTGCGTTGGTGTTTATAGTTCTCCCCAGCTGTAGCCGGAGGTTGAGAGTGTGTCCATAGTTCTCCCCAGCCTTGTACTCTACAAAGCCGGAGGTCGAGAGTTGTTGTGTTTATAGTTCTCCCCAGTTGTAGCCGGAGGTTGAGAGTGTGTCCATAGTTCTCCCCAGCCTTGTACTCTACAAAGCCGGAGGTCGAGAGTTGTTCTGTTCATAGTTCTCCCCAGCTGTAGCCAGAGGACGAGAGTTGTTGTGTTTATAGTTCTCCCCAGTTGTAGCCGGAGGTTGAGAGAGTGTCCATAGTTCTCCCCAGCCTTGTACTCTACAAAGCCGGAGGTCGAGAGTTGTTGTGTTCATAGTTCTCCCCAGCTGTAGCCGGAGGTCGAGAGTTCTCCCCAGCTTTATATTGTACAAAGCCGGAGGTCGAGAGTAGTTGTTGAGTTAGGCACGGCCGTGCTATTCCTGCCTGATCAGCAGATGAGCAGACTGTCAGTACTACGGACAATAATCTAAGTGTAGACTCCGCAAAGGCGGAAGTAAAAAGGAGCGTACCTCTTAGTAATCAGATGATACCAGTGAAAAGCAATTAATTAACACTAAAAGGTTGCCAAGCATGGGGGGGCAATAAGAGCTCATTGACCCCGAGAGAGAAGGTGGACTGGCTATCGCCGCTGGTGGGTTAGATGAGACCTATATTCTACTTAGACACTATGCAGCAAAACCTTGTGAATGCATGGACGTGGAAATTGAGGCATGAACGTGTGCGGTGCATGAATGACTGAATTATGACACGTTACGTATGCCTGAGAGAACCGCGTTGTGAGTGCGAATGTGCCGTGGACGTGTCATTGAGTGATTGACCGATGAATGGCTGTTTGACTACACATGTTCCTCTGTTTCACCTTCCTTTCCTCCTGGGTTTTGAGGCACTAGATCTTCTCCCTGTTTTTGCCAATTATGTAGTGGGGTGTTCAGAAAACACTGCTGCTTGTTAAAAGAACTATGGTTTTAGGCCTTGGGCCTTCTAAAAAGTTTACCAGGTTTTAGAGCTTATTTTTCTGGGTGTTTAAAAACACCAAATGACGTTTTTAATATATGATACCACTTTCAGTGGAATGACTGGTTTTGACCTTGACTGACCTTACTGTTCATGTTCAGTGTCCATGTTTTTGTTGTTGTATGTGTATACTCGTTGTTGTGTACACTTGTCTATGTCTTCGTCTTAGTTGTTGTTATTGTGGTTTTTTTCCAATATACAGGTCGCTGGCTGTATACTCAAAGGAGACGAATCAAATCCAACTAAAGAAAAGAGATATTTTAAATTATTCATTTAAGTCTTAATGTTTTTCCTCTCTTTCTGTTTCTGAGTGTTTCCTAACAGACAATGCCACCGCCTTTTCGACTCCGATCCTGCCTCCTCCAGCCGTCATGCCTGGTCACTGCTTCTTACGATGAAGGATGAGAATTAAAGGGAAGTATTGTCCATAACTATAACTGGGAAGCAAAGGGGAAATAGATTGAAATAGACACGTGACAATATGACATATTGTGGATGTTCTAACATAATATCTATTCCAGAGACTACAGAGACTTCCAATCCAACTGCGAAAGTGGGGACAGATCTTCAAATTTCCAAAGGGAGCGTACAGTTGACCCTAGGTTTGACCTTTTAAGGCTGAGGAGGAGGAGGTCGAGGAGGCTGTAGGGCACAAAGGCAGGCGGACACAAGAGAGAGGAAAATGGAGACACATCCAAAATGATCAGATAAGTGATTTTCCAATGATATTTATCCTATGGTTTTAAGAATCCAAATGTATTCTTATGTAAAAAAGGGAAGGGAGCGGGCCAACGTCCCTCTGATTTTTGATTTATATTTTATCATAGGAAAATATACCTCAAAACCCTCCAACCATTTTCTTCTTGTTCCACCAGCACTTAGCGTGCAAGACCATAAAACACCTTCACTGGGTTTAGACACTGTTAAGGGAAAAATTAGTGTTCTCAACATTGGGTTGGTGGCCCAATCTGGGTCGCCTGAGATTTAGAAAGGGTCCTCCTGAAATTCTTGATAATTGATTGATATAAGAGATAGTTTAAAGTTAAGTAACTTCCAAGCATTTAAGGAAGCCCTCCAAACCGTGCTGGGGCTCGTCACTCCTACGAATGGGATAAATACAGAGAGCAAAAGACAATATGATTGTTTGACTCAACTTAACTTTAATTCTGTCTAACCTTAAAGGGCCAATAATCTTGCTTAACTCTGGTTCAGACACAGAATAGGAGACACTTTTGCCACCAATTTACTTTCAAAATTAAGTAAATTACATCTCAAATAATAATTATGAGGGAAAAAATAATGAAATAAATGAACTGACAAATTCAGCGCTATAAAATAATTAGGTTATTTTATTAGGTGTGGAGTGTTAACATTATTCAGAATAAATAAAGGATAGAATAAGATTTCTCCTTCACAAATAAGAGATAGCAAATAAAAAAAATAAAACAAAGAATTTAAATAAATAAATAACATTATTTATTTATTTGGTTAAACTTATTTAGCTTTCTCACATCTCCATGTCTCCCAATTGTATGTATTCATCTTGAGAAGACATGTAGGCACACTCTGCACTTCTCCGTCCGACTTGCATGTCCTTCTCCGTCCGACTTGCATGTTCTTGTAAACAGTGGTTCTCAAATTGTTGCTTCTCACCAGGTATCAGCGTACCACTGGTAGTAGACGTACCACAGTTTGAGAATCACTGCAACTCCAGCTATGCTTCTCCTTGCTCCAGGAAAAGAGAATCGAATTAATATCTCCTGCTTTTCTTTCAGCCTCATATTTTCCCACTCGCGTGTGAATGGGCTACAGATAACATTGAGCTAGCATGGCTAAAAGCTCACTAACCCACACCTAACCATTGTGTGATTCTTTTAGGATCTGAAAAGATCCTGACCTCTGACCTGTCTCTGCCTTCCTGGCCATACTAACTATTCATTTAGTTAGTTAACTAACACCCCTAAAATTTTATTTTATTTTTAATTTAATTTAATTTAATTTAATTTAATTTAATTTAATTTAATTTAATTTAATTTAATTTAATTTAATTTAATTTTATTTTATTTTATTTTATTTTTAATTTTTAATTTTATTTTGTTTTGTTTTGGTTTCCCCCCCCCCTCTCTTTCTTCTGTTCAGGTACCAACCAATCCCAAGAGAGGTTGCCAGGTGTGTGGAGCGGCCACGTGGATTCACGCATCACACTGCAGGAAGGTGCCAACACCAGCCGACCCTGATCTTGAGGCGACTGGTCCAACGGAGGAAGTACCAACATCACCACTGATCGAGGAACCGCAGTAAGGAGCGTTTCCTCTTTTCTGTATCAGGAGCAGTGTTTTGATGAGCTTTCATTTGATTTGAAAGTTGCAAACAAAAGGGCAAAGAAAAAGACCCCGGGGGGTTACAAGCAAACCTTTCTAACGGGGCATATGGTCTGTTGAAACCTTTGAAATCCAACCTTGAGGACATCGTGGGAATAAAGAGGTCACAAGCCTTTCTCGCTGTGATTGAAGAGGTCACGAGCCCCTCTGTTTATGCCCCAGAAGCAGGCTGAAATCATGCCACCATTCTGTCGTTTCATGTCACTCGTGTTCTGGCCATCGATTGGCACGATGGTCCTGTCCGCAATTCCAGTACTCCTCTGGCTCCTGGCCTCCAAGGGGGCAATCGAGGACACTGGACTTGAACCAATGAATGCAATTGTTGTTCCTAATGTGAATGCTTCTTTTTACAGGGTGACTAATGCAAGCAGAAATAAACGTTGGATAAACGACATCGTCCTGCACGACACTTTAGCTGCGACCAGTGTTACTCATCCGGTACCGATACGCGCACTATCAAGCTAAAAGTAGAGGCCTATCCAACTGTTATGTTTGTTCTTACATGCCTGTGTCATCAACACATCCCCGCTTAACCGCGATACCAATGGATGCTTCCGACTCCTTTTGTTATTTGTCTTACTCTAACTTCGGCATGGGGGACCCCAACCGTTGTTCTAAACAGCCAGTAAAAAAAAAAAACTGGCTACACTACGCGATGAGACATCTTCCACTATGTACGTAGATTACACGTGATCCACACTTTTTCCCTTCTGTTTCGCCAGAAATGGAACTCATAAACTAGGCCAGATTCCCGGTCACAATTGCAATTATACCCTGGGTCCTGAATGCGACACCGCACATAATTCGCACACATGTGCCCACGTTCATACACCCGGGACTAATGGCACGTCTAATTTAGCGAATCCCACACTCCTTTGGGCTTTAATCCACACGACGATCTGGTTAGGGTTAGGGTCTTGTCTCACGTAATATTCATTATGTGTTTATGGGGTTCTTTGCCTTCTCCTCCTTTTTCTTGCTCCGACTTTGTGGGATGCCTGTGTCCCCTGAAAAAATAATGCTTACATCCATAGCGTTATAACGGTGTCAATATCATTTGTCCTACGGACCATGAGGTTGCGCTACGATTACACTAATTTTTATTAATGTTTTATGTGTTTTGGGCTGTGCTTTGCTAAAGTTAAACAACTTACTACCTAATTTTGCTTTTTTTGTGTTGGACTTTGTCCAAAAAGAGTGGATTGTTGTGGCGAAATTATTAGTTATGCTTAATAATATATTTACTCATATATTTTAATCCTTAAGCCTTGGGGTGTAACTTTCCATTGTGTCTTCAACTTTGCTTTTCACTCTGGGTCAGACCGCCTTGTCCAAAGCAAATGATATGTTCCCCAAAACAACCTCAAGGCCAGATGCGTAGGCATTCTCTGTGCACGCACTTACATGCTTACACACACTCACATAGCACACATACACACCACATACACATCAATTCACACACACGAACACATAAACGCACACACCTCCACCCCCATGACAACCAGCAGATAAACTGTCTTTCTTTTCACCCGCTGTCCTTCCCTCCTCCTTCTCTCTCTATCCTTATCTCCCGGGGGGAGGAGGGAGGGGGGACTGAGCAGGGATATACGTGATGTGTCAGAATTGTCTCTCTCTCGATCATCGGACGTCCGCCGGACGGTCACTAATTTTTGTTTCACTTTGTTCCATCTTTGTCCTTTTTTTCACTTAGTTTATAATAAATATTTTTTATAAAATCATCAATGCTCCGACTGGACTCCATCATTCAACCAGAGCAATAAATCATGTCTCCAAATGAGGTCAACCGCAAATTCTGCCGTAACACTAGTTAGAGCCAAGAAGTCCACTAGTTAAACTAGTTTGACTATTTTTGACCTTACTAGTTAACTAGTTGTAGTGTTATCCAGAATGTTACGTGTGTTATCACTAGGGGCAGACCATGCATAGAGGGTGCGTGGGTACTGCATGAAATCAATCAATCAATCAATCAATCAGTCTTTTATTTGTATAGCGCCAAACCATAACCAATGGTATCTCAAGACACTTTACAGTAGAGCAGTCTTAAGGACGGACTCTTCATTTTAAGGATACACACATATGCATATATACGTATCTACACATAAATATGTATCCCACACCCAACATGAATTCATCATGGTGGCAAGGAAAACCTTCTGTTGTGTGGATCCCATTCCTATGATGAACAGCCATCCACGTTATGCTGTGTTGGGTGTGTGCAGAGGAAAGGGTGGAGACAGAGTTGTTGAGACTCTGTAAACTCCGCACTGAGGATCCCACGGACCTGCAAGACAAAAGCCAGAAGGAGTACAGGAGCAAACACACAATGGAAGAAGCAGACATAGAGGAAGTGTTAGAGAGAGGAATGGGACCCTCTCCGGTCCCTCTCTAACCTAAATTACCTCTCTCTTAACGCCCTCTCCAACCTCTCTCCAACCGAGCATGCCAGACCCCCCCACCGGCAGTCTATGCCTATTGCATCTTAACTATGAGCTATGAGCTGGTTCCTAACTAAAAGCTTTACCAAAGAGGAATGTTTTAAGCCTAACCTTAAACGTAGAGAGGGTGTCTGCCCCCCGAACCGTGGTTGGTAGATGGTTCCAGAGAAGTGGGGCCTGATAACTGAAAGCTTTTCCTCCTATACTACTTCTAGAGACAAATGGAACGAGTAGGCCAGCATTTTGAGAGCGTAGTGTTCTGGGGGGATTGTATGGCACTACAAGCTCCTTGAGATAGACTGGTGCCTGTCCATTTAGGGCTTTATAAGTGAGAAGAAGAATCTTGAATTCCATTCTATATTTTATGGGAAGCCAATGCAGAGAGGCTAATAAAGGAGTAATGTGATCTCTTCTCCTAGTTTTAGTCAGTACACCTGCTGCAGCATTTTGAACCAGCTGAAGTGTCTTAAGCGACTTGCTCGGGCAGCCTGCTAAAAGAGAATTACAATAATCCAGTCTAGAGGTAACAAAAGCATGAACTAGCTTTTCCGCGTCGCTCTGAAACAGGATAGATCTGATTTTAGCAATGTTACGGAGATGAAAGAAGGCACTTCTTGAAGTGTTTCATGTGAGAGTTGAAGGATAAATCCTGATCAAATAGAACCCCAAGGTTTCTAACAGTTGTGCTTCATGCAAGAGTAATGCCATCTAGGGCAGTTAGGCTAGCATAGGTTTCTCTAAGGTGTCGTGGGCCCAGTACAATGACCTCAGTCTTGTCTGAGTTAAGAAGAAGAAAGTTTTGGTCCATCCAGGCCCTAATGTCCTTTAGACAGGCCTCAAGCTTAGATAGCTGATTTGTCTCACCTGGCTTCATTGATACATACAGTTGGGTATCATCAGCATAGCAGTGAAAGTTAACAGAGTGTTTTCTCATAACATTACCAAGGGGGAGCATATAGATGCAGAAGAGGATTGGACCTAGCACAGAGCCCTGAGGAACCCCGTAGCTTACTTTAGTGTACACAGAAGACTTATTATTTACGTGTACAAACTGGTACCTATCAGATAGGTAGGACTTAAACCAGTTTAGGGCAGTCCCTGTGATTCCAAGTAATTCCTCTAATCTCTCTCGTAGAATATAGTGATCTATAGTGTCAAAATCTGCACTAAGATCTAATAAAACCAGCACTGAGAGTCGTCCTTCATCTGAAGCCCAGAGTAGATCATTAGTTACTTTAACTAAAGCAGTCTCTGTGCTGTGTTGAGCTCTAAAACCTGACTGGAAGTCCTCGAACAGGCTGTTGTTTTGAAGGAAGTCACAGAGCTGAGCCGCCACAACTTTCTCAATAATCTTTGAAATAAAAGGAAGATTAGATATAGGCCTGTAGTTTGCTAAAGTGCTGGAATCAAGAGTAGGTTTTTTGAGAAGGGGTTTGATTACAGCTACTTTAAAGGACTGTGGCACGTAGCCTATTGATAGGGATATATTTATTGTCTCCAACAAAGATGGGCAGACCAGGGGAACAACTTCTTTAAACAGCTTAGTTGGGATCGGATCTGAAAGAAAGGCAGGTCGATGGTTTGGAGGATGAAATAATAGAGTTAAGTTCCTGAAGTCCTATATGTGTGAAACAGTTTAGGTTAGGCCTATTTACATTTAATGGTACAGCAGGCCCAGGTGAAGGCAGTAAGTGGCTAATTTTATCTCTAATCTTGTGAATTTTATTGTTAAAAAATGTCATTAAGTCCTCACAGCTGAGGGCTAGAGGAATCATGGGCTCAATAGAGCTCTGACTTTGTGTTAGTCTGGCTAAAATGTACCTCAGATTATTTTTAGTTTCTTCAATTAGTGAGGAGTAGTATGTAGATCGAGTATGTCGTAAGGCTGTCATGTATTTACTATGGCTTTGTTGCCAGAGTATTCGTGACTCCTCTGTTTTATTGGAGCGCCACATTCTCTTTAATTTACGGGTTGTTTGTTTGAGTGTGCGAGTTTCAGAGCTAAACCACGGAGCTTTCCTCTGACGTTTAATAGTTTTTTCCCACAATGGGGCAATTGAGTCCAAGGTGGATTTTAGTAGACTAGCAGAGCTATCGACAAGCAGATCCAGTTGAGAGGGGTTATAATTAATATCATAGTTATTTATTGGATGGTGCACTGAGTTTAAGGCAGCAGGAATGGCCTCTTTAAATTTAGCCACAGCACTATTGAACAGATTTCTACTCGTAACTATTTTATTGCACAGTTCGAGATCCTCTAGGATAATGTTAAAAGATATTAAAAAGTGATCTGATATCAGAGGATTTTCAGGGTAGACTTTTAGTTCATTAATATCAAGGCCATATGTTAGAACAAGATCAAGAGTATGATTTAAACGATCAGTAGCTTCATTAATAGTTTGAAAAAAGCCAACTGAGTCTATTAGGGACATAAAGGCTGAGCTCAGGCTATCACTATCTTTGTCCACATGGATATTAAAATCTCCTACTATCAGTATTTTATCAGAACTGAGGACTAAGTTTGATATAAACTCAGAGAATTCTGATAGAAATTCAGAATAAGGGCCTGGAGGATGGTAAATTATCGCAAATAAGACTGGCTGGCAGGTTTTTGATTCGGTATGAGATAAATTTAGAACCAGGCTTTCAAAGGAAGTGTAATTGGCCTTTGGTTTAGGATAGATTAGGAGAGAGGAATGATAAATAGCTGCTACACCACCTCCACGGCCTATGTCTCGTGGCATATGAGTATTTAAATGACTGGGAGGAGTGGCTTCATTTAAACTAACATATTCATCTTGATACAGCCATGTTTCAGTTAAACAGAATAAATCAAAGTTATTTTTTGAGATAAGGTAATTTACTAGTAGAGATTTGGATCTCAGTGATCTAATATTTAATAGAGCACATCTAATGGTTTTATGTTTTGGTGTTTCTATATTTGAGATTTTAATTTTTTTCAGATTTTTATAAATGATACCTCTTTTATTTGATTTTATGTTAAAATCATTGTGAAATTTGGGTCGGGGGACAGACACCGTCTCCATAAAATAATATTCATCACCATCACAACAGTTGTCATGGCGATGAACACAGCTATCATAATAGCAATGGGAGGGAAACTGTCCTAAGGCAAACATGGTCTGTAACATGGTCTCTGAGATTCACGTTTCTCACTATGGAGTCGCCAATTATCAGAGTTTGTTCCCCGGTGAGTGTGTTGTCCTCACGGAGGGGGGAGAACCTGTTTGAGACGTGAACATGGTGGTGTCCCGAGCGGCTTTTTGACCTTCGACTATGCTTACCACGGACAGTAACCCAGTCATTGCTGGCCGGGGGGAAGCTAAGCTGGAGCTAGCACGATCCGCACCTGCTAGGTCCTGCTTGCTAGCTTCGGTTTTGGTATCAGGGGTGCGGAACCGCTTCTCCAGATTGTTGATCCTCGCCTCCATATCTAACAGTACGCTACACTTTATGCAACTACCATTGTCCCTAAAGGAGGACGAGGAGTAACTAAACATCTGACACACCGGGCAGGAGAGTGGAGGGGAGGAGAGAGAAGCCATAGGTGCTAAATTTAAGCTAAGCTAAGCTAAGCTAAGGACAAAAGGAAGTTTAAAGGAGATTACACTGCCTCTAAGAGGCGAGATTGCTTTTTACTTAACCTTCGTACGTTTAACTGTACGGTAAAGAATTAAAAGAAGTGTTTTCAAGGCTAGAATATCAATGACAACAAGTTTGATTTGCGTTAGCAGAACACAGTAGTAGAACGCTGCAAGCAGCGGTACAGCGTAAACAGGAAATGATCGATAAGTCACCACGTCAGCACCAGAGAAGACGGGTTTGTGCCGACAGGTATGGTAATGGCTAAATTTACCATTAACCACCGGAGCCCTTTGACTTTGCAAAACCCCAAGAATGGGAGAAGTGGCTAAGACGTTTCGAGCGTTTTAGACTGGCAAGTAACCTGAACAACTCTACAGATGCAAATCAAGTGAATTCGCTAGTTTATTGCATGGGAGATGAGGCTGACGACGTGCTATGAGGGCTTGAGCTAACAAGTGTGCAGCTCCAGCAATACCATGCCGTTAAAACAGCTTTTGATAGAAGATCTCTGCAGATGCCATTTGGCAGATTCCACTTCAACCGTTTGCCATTTGGTATTTCCAGTGCACCCGAACAATTCCAAAATGTGATGGTGATGGAGGTTACATCGTATCTCGAGGGAGTCGTCTGTCACATGGACGATATCCTGGTCTGGGGATCCACCATGGAGCAGCATGACAAAAGACTGCATGCTGTCCTGGAGTGAGCGGAGAAAGCAGTTGTTACATTAAACATGTCAAAATGTGAGTTTGGTAAAAGAAAAGTCAAATTCCTTGGATTATTTGTCTCAGCAGTAGGAATGAGTCCTGATCCTGAAAAAACCCAAGCTGTTCACAGGACATGAAGGAGCCAAGCAATGTGAGTGAGCTCAAGAGTTTTACTCGGAATAGTGAACCCACTTGGGAAAAAGACAAACCATTGAGAGACTTCCTTTCAACCAAGAACATGTGGTATTGGGGGCAAGATCAACATGAGGCATTTCACAACCTCAAACAAGAATTGTCCTCTGCTCCTGTGCTACAGCTCTATGACCCGGACAAACCACAGAAGATCTGTGCAGACGCCTCTTCATATGGGCTGGGGGCGGTCATGCTACACAGTAGGAGGGAGATGTGTGGTCACCAGCTGCTTACGCTTCACGATCACCGACACCGACAAGGCAGCGCTACACACAGCTAGAAAAGGAAGCGCTGGCTCTCACCTGGGCATGCAAGAGGTTTAATGACTTTATTCTTGGCCTGCACTTTGAACTTGAAACTGACCACAAACCACTAGTGAGTCTACTGGGAGGACAAGCTTTGGATGCACTGCCACCAATGAGATTTCGCATGCGCCCAATGAGGTACGCATACACTATAAAGCACATCCCTGGCAAAAGTCTCACCACAGCTGACACACTCTCACGCTTACCGCTTACAAACAGTGTTATTCACACAGACACTGATCTTATGAAAAACACTAACATTTATGATGAGTCTGTGCTAGAGGGTCTTCCTGCGAGCAGCAAATACCTGGAAGATCTTCAAGAGCAGCTGCGGTCCGACAGCGTCTGCTCCCAAGTCATGAAGCACTGCGCGGAAGGCTGGCCGGATCGTAACCAGCTACAGGCTGTACAGGCCAGTAGTGAAGCACTACTGGCCTGAGAGAGCCATCTTGAGTGTGCACAATGGACTACTACTGAGAGGCACAAGGTTGGTCATCTCTGCAAACATGAGAAATTGAGTTTTGGACAAGATACACGAGGGTCACCAGGGGGTGGTTAAATGCAGAAAGCGCGCCCGTCAGGCAGTATGATGGTTGGGTTTAAGCAACCAGATCAGTGAACTTGTTCTCCATGCAGACAGGGCATACAAGAAAGAGTCAATGTGAGAGAGACTTTAATGCCCACAGATCTACCAGAAAGGCCATGGCAGAAGTTGGGGGTTGATTTGTTCACTCTGAAAGATAAAAGCTACTTGTTACTAATAGACTACTTCTCTAGGTACGTAGAGATTGCCCAGCTCAGCCCAACTCGCTGAGCTGAGGATACCAGAGACGCTGATCACAGACAATGGTCCGCAGTTTTCATGTCAGGAAATGGAACACTTTGCAAAGGAATACTGTTTTGAGCATGTCACCAGTAGTCCCAGATACCCTAAAAGCAATGACGAGGCGTAGAGAGCTGTCAGGATGGTTAAGGACCTCCTCAAGAAAGCAAGTGATTCGTACAGGACACTATTGGCTTACAGGACCACAGCGCTGCCAAACGGCTACAGCCCAGCACAGCTTCTTATGGGGCGTAGACCCCGTATCACCTTGCCAATGCTTCCAGAAGTTTTGCAGCCATGTGTGCCAGATCTACGACAGGTGTGTCATGTGGAGAGGGAAAGAAGGATGAGACAAGCAAAATGTTTCAATGCAAGACACAGAACGAGAGATTTGGACACTCAGTTTGGATTACTGATACAAAAGCACAGGGCACAGTGACATCTGTCCACCAAACCCCATGGTCCTATATCATCAGTGGACCACTTGGGACAATCAGAAGGAACCGCAGTCATCTCGTGCCTATACCCATGTCAGACACTCAGATTGAACTACAGCTGACTCAGTCCAATGAGAAGAACATTCCTAGAGAGGCTGTTTCTGAGCCTAAAGCACAACAAGGTGTAGTCCGAACTAGGTATGGTAGGGAGTTGAAAAAACCAGAAAGGTTAATTTTGTAAAAGTTATACCAATGTTTCTGATATGCTGAGTTTAAGTTCTCACAATTGCTTTCAAAATGCAATATGGGATGTTTTGCATAAGAATGTTATATTGTTCATCGAATAATTGTTGAAAAAGAAAAACAAAAATGGTATGGGTTTGTTAAAATGTAAAGAAGTTTTATTTGCCCTAATATAGTTTGTTACCACTGCGTGGGTACTGCATGAAAGGACACCAGAGAAGAAGGGTTTGTGTGTGGCAGCCATCATAATAAAAAGGCTTTGTGCTCACCCAACAGCGGTCTTTATTTGTAAAAGAACTCAAGACAACATTGAGTCTCAAAATGAACCCACATGTCCACTAGTACCACTAGTGATGCAGTTACACGTTTTACTTGTTGACTCGTGAGGCTCTAAATGTTCACTTGTTAACTATTGAGGGCAAAAAGGCAACCAGTAACACTAGTTCATGTCATTTTAGTCTTACTAGGGAACCAGTGAGGCTCAAAATGGTTAACTAGTTATTTAGTAAGACCCAAAATGTCACTATTTGCACTAGTCGGGCTCTTGTTGGCATTACTGGTTAATTAGTCCAGTTTTAATTTTTTCTAGTACGACTAGTCAAAGCAAAAATGTTCACTAGAAGCACTTGTTAAAGTACATGCTAATGAGTGGGTGGGGTCGGAGCATGTTCTAAACCTTCCCATTGGTTCACTATATAGACTTCCACCTCCCAAAAAAATAACCCTTTGTAAGGAGCAAGTGTTATAAAGCACCTGCTTCTTCCTGACTTTCCATGGAGACTAAAGCATGAAAAATGTATATATAAAATGTTTTATTTATAAGAAGCTTTAAATAACATAGAAGATCATTTTGCAACTATTCTCATGATTTCCTTTTTTTTTATACCATCATGACTGTATTCACAGACAAAATAAGTAGGAGTACTTCTTTAGGTCAGAAGAGTGATAAACAACAGCCCAAGGTGTAATCGTAACGATATCATGCTATTCATGCAATTCTTACAAAAGGAAAAAAATAGTTAATCCTTAAAATGATGCACTTTAAAACAACTGGACCATCGTGAGGCAGGTTCGTTTTACCCTACTGATGATGTGTTGTTGCAAAAGTAATCCTGCTCTACCATATACAGAATTTTTCGATATATGATAAACTGAGAAAAAAAAATACATTTCAGATTAAATGTACGACAAGTCAGGAGTGAGCCACGTTTAAGAGAAAAAATTTCAAACGAATTTAGATTAAACTCATAATTTAAACTTGTAATTTAGGATAATAAAGTCATACCTTTAAGAGATTAATGTGGTTATTTTAGTGTACATCAGAAGAGCAGCAACTGCCGAAGATGACAAACGTGGAGCATCTTGTTATACTTTTAGTATGTATGACTTTATTCTTGTAGATGTGCGTTTATTCTCCAAAACATGAGTTTAACCTTGAAATTGTAGATTTATTTTTCTTTAAGATGTCTTTAATACTCCTAATACTGATTTTATTATATTAAGGTACAAAATTTTACTACTTGCAAATGCGCACTAGATGGTGCTTTGCATATATGCTGCTAATTTCTAAGGTGCTATTTTTGGCTACGCGCTATTCTCCCCCTGTACTTAAGTCAGTCTCTAAGCGCCTTCATCCCAGTTACACACTGTAGGCTGAGCATCCCTGAAATGTGGGTGTTCCCATTCAAATCTGGCTTTATGCATGTATATGTATATTCTGTGTATTTTCCTCTTACGCGCTTCTAACCCTGGAATAAGTGCAGCGCCCCGATAAGGTGAAACATTATATTGCACTAGAAATATGGACTTACAGTAGTTACATTTGGAGCCACACGGACTTGTACGTCACGCAGCAGGGGCTGTGATCACTCAGCTGCTGCTGTGCGATTAATTAAAACTCAACTATTTTCATACTATGTCCAACGTAAAGTCACAGTTTGATCCACTACAGAGTGAAAAAAGCTGTCATATGCAGATGAGGATGGGCCACAAACTGTTCCCATGCATATTTTAATGATGCTCAGCTCAGGTCACTTTAAACTATTTATATTTTAAACTGTGTATTTGGAAGCCAATAGTTCTGTTTCACTGCAAATGTCCCTCTGTATTAAAGCAGGACGCTCTGCGGCCGGGTTATTTCCTCATATCTCCAGCGCATCTAACTCGGTCACGCTTTACAGCGATGATGATGAAGGTGATGATGATCAAAGAAAGTGATTTTAACTGTGACTCAGTCACACTGCATTAATCTGATCAATGATCTGATCAAATCAACCTGTTACATTGTTTATCAATGAAGGCATTTCAAATTAAAAGTGAACTTTATCATTTTCACAGATTTCAATGACATTTACAAGCGTTGGGAAAACTCCAGTGTTATGTACCACAGCGACCTGTGTATGTGTGTGACGTATGACTGTCGTAAAGTGTTACTGCTGTTGGTAAATGGGAGCCCGGGCTCCCGAGGCATTCTGGGTAATGCAAAAGAAAAATAAAGCTGTTTTCATGAGGCACACAGTCGCCGTCCTCCTGATTTATACACAATATTGGCGACGAGGATGGAGTTTTTTCCAGTTTCACTACTTTCTACGTTTCTCGCTTTGCCTGGGCGAGCCGCCGATCCCATTGGTTTGAGTCTTTTGAGATGTTTATTGCCGCTGCCGGGTTAGCTGATGCTATCGACGCTAGGCTATAGGCCCTGCTCATCCACAGCCTGGGAAACAAGGGACAACGTATTTTCTGCACGCTCGGGCCCACTGATAAGTATCAGGACTGTGTTGCCTTACTGGCTGGACATTTCGCTGCTCCACAGAGCGTTGTTACGGCTGAATTTACGGTTGACCTCATTTGAAGACATGATTCATTGCTCTGGTTGAATGATGGAGTCCAGGAGAAGCATTGATGATTTTATATAAAAAATAGTTTATTCTAAACTAAGAAAAAAAGGTACAAGATGGAACAAAATTAGCGTCCGTCCAGGCGGACGTCCGAAGGAAGTGCCGCGCCCTCTAACAGTTTCAGCTTAAGCTTTTTATACAGATAAGAAAAGGTCCCAACAGTGAGAGACAAAAGGGAGGGAGTCAGGTGCCCATAGTGGAAATGTTGGAGGATGATGAAGATGTTATGAGAAGGTTCTGCTCCAGTCTTTATCTGTCTAGATAAGTGTGTGCGTCAGTGTATGTCTGCATGTGAGCAGAGATTCTGGCTTGGCAGAGACTGTGCTGCACTGAGAATAATACAATCTGTACTGTTTAATCATGATTCAGCTGTTCAAAAGTGTAAAGTGTAATGGAGTCGTCATGTATTAAAACATGACAAATTGTACACATGAACATACATTTGAGGATATGATGATGAATATAAAAATGACCATAACATTCCCCACTTTTGGTCGCCTCAACGACCAAATCAAGAAACAAAATTATTATATTCCACCTTTGCTGTCTGTCAGGGTTAACCATTAGCATCGTTATTGTCATACATTGGATATATTCTTCTTTTGTGAGGCATAGATATATCAAGAAAAATGTGGAAATAAACCTTAAAAAAAACTTCATCATTATTATCAATGGCATGAATCATCAAAAATCATCCTTTATTACATCTAGATAAGCAAAAATCATCATTTGCATCAAGGACATCACTCGTCTTCATCGGCTGAGTTCAGTGGTAACTGGGGTAACCAATAGCCATGGTTAGAATCACACTTGATTGGCGGCATCATGAGTGAAGAACCTTGAGTATTTTCCTCAATCGTAGCAGAAGGGTTTATGACTGTATTCCTGCAGCTAGGTGTGAGGTTGTCCTCCCTCAACCTAGCTATGAGCATTTGGTGTGGCTTATAAACAAAGCTAGGCCCTTGTTCTAGAGCGTTTTCTTGTGTGTGTCTCAGTGGCCTTGTCGGTTCCCCCTTCATTGTTCGGTCAGCCTCCGTCTCAGCATCAGCTGGTGTCGGCAATCATCTTGGATCCATGTTGCCTGCTCCGCGACCTTCACTGCCGTGTGGGTCGTTCGTTTCCGGTCGGCATTGTAGATGATTGGTTGTTGTCTGAGGAAGGGTAGTCTCCACACACCTGGCAACCTCTCTTGGGATCGGAAGGTACCTGAACAGAAGAGGGGGAAAAACACCGAAACAGAACTCTTGGGATTGGCTGGTACCTGAACACATGCGCGATCCCACTACTGAGGCTTTAGCTGGTACCTGGTAACTGGTAGGCTTTAGCTGGTACCTGGACAGAAAAAAAAGGGGGGGGGGGGGGGAAACAAAACAGAACAAAACAAAACAAAACAAAATAAAATAAAACGAAATGAAATAAAATAAAATAAAATAAAATAAAATAAAATAAAATAAAATAAAATAAAATAGAATAGAATAGAATAGAATAGAATAGAATAGAATAGAATAGAATAAAATAAAAGTTTAGGGGTGTTAGGTTTAGTTAACTAACTAAATGAATAGTTAGTATGGCCAGGAAGGCAGAGACAGGTCAGAGGTCAGGATCTGAGAGCTTTTCAGATCCTAAAAGGTGCTGCTGCACAATCACACAATGGTTAGGTGTGGGTTAGTGAGCTTTTAGCCATGCTAGCTCTGTAGCCCATTCGCACGCGAGTGGGAAAATATGAGGCTGAAAGAAAAGCAGGAAGTATTAATTCGATTTTCTTTTCCTGGAGTAAGGAGAAGCATAGCTGGAGTTGCAGTGATTATCTGTGGTACATCTACTTACCTGGTGAGAAGCAACAATTTGAGAACCACTGTTTACAAGGGCATGCAAGTCGGACGGAGAAGGACATGCAAGTCGGACGGAGAAGTGTGGAGTGTGATTACATGTCTTCTCAAGATGAATACATACAATTGGAAGACATGGAGATGTGAGAAAGCTAAATGAGTTTAACCAAATAAATAAATAATGTTATTTATTTATTTAAATTGTTTGTTTCATTTTTCTTTGCTATCTCTAATTTGTGAAGGAGAAATCTTATTCTATCCTTTATTTATTCTGAATAATGTTAACACTCCACACCTATTTACATGGCCTAATTCTTTTATAGAGCTGAATTTGTCAGTTCATTTATTTCATTATTTTCCCTCATAATTATTATTTGAGATGTAATTTACTTAATTTTGAAGGTCAATTGGTGGCAAAAGTGTCTCCTATTCTGTGTCTGAACCAGAGTTTAGCAAGATTATTGGCCCTTTAAGGTTAGACAGAATTAAAGTTAAGTTGAGTCGAACAATCATATTGTCTTTTGCTCTCTGTATTTGTCCCATTCGTAGGGGTGACGAGCCCCAGCACGGTTTGGAGAGCTTCCTTAAATGCTTGGAAGTTACTTAACTTTAAACTATCTCTTATTTCAATCAATTATCAAGAGTTTCAGGAGGACACTTTTTAAATCTCAGGCGACCCAGATTGGGCCACCAACCCAATGTTGAGAACACTTAATTTTTCCCTTAAACGTGTCTAAACCCAGTGAAGGTGTTTTATGGTCTTGCACGCTAAGTGCTGGTGGAACAAGAAGAAAATAGTTGGAGGGTTTGAGGTATATTTTCCTATGATAAAATATAAATCAAAAATCAGAGGGACGTTGGTCCCTCCCTTCCCTTTTTTTTACATAAGAATATATTTGGATTCTTAAAACCATATGATAAATATCATTGGAAAATCACTTATCTGATCATTTTGGATGTGTCTCCGTTTTCCTCTCTCTTGTGTCTGCCTGCCTTTGTGCCCTCCAACCTCCTCGACCTCCTCCTCCTCAGCCTTAAAAGGTCAAAGCCAGGGTCAACTGTACGCTCCCTTTGGAAATTTGAAGATCTGTCCCCACTTTTGCAGTTGGATTGGAAGTCTCTGTAGTCTCTGGAATAGATATTATGTTAGAACATCCACAATATGTCATATTGTCACGTGTCTATTTCAATCTATTTCCCCTTTGCTTCCCAGTTACAGTTATGGACAATACTTCCCTTTAATTCTCATCCTTCATCATAAGAGCAGTGACCAGGCATGGCGGCGAAGAGGAAGGATCGGAGTCGAGGAGGCGGTGGCATTCTGTTAGGAAACACTCAGAAACAGAAAGAGAGGAAAACATTAAGACTTAAATTAATAATTTAAAATATCTCCTTTCTTTAGTTGGATTTGATTCGTCTCCTTTGAGTATACAGCCAGCGGCCTGTGTATTGGAAAAAGCTACATAATAACAACAACTAAGACAAAGACGTAGACAAGTGCACACCACAACGAGTATACACATATAACAACAAAAAACATGGACACTGAACATGAACAGTAAGGTCAGTCAAGGTCAAAACCAGTCATTCCACTGAAAGTGGTATCATATATAAAAACGTCGTTTGGTGTTTTTAAACACCCAGAAAAAACCTTTAAAACCTGGTAAACTTTTTAGAAGGCCCAAGGCCTAAAACCATAGTTCTTTTAACAAGCAGCAGTGTTTTCTGAACACCTCACTACATAATTGGCAAAAACAGGGAGAAGATCAAGTGCATCAAAACCCAGGAGGAAAAGAAGGTGAAACAGAGGAACATGTGTAGTCAAACAGCCATTCATCGGTCAATCACTCAATGACACGTCCACGGCACATTCGCACTCACAACACGGTTCTCTCAGGCATACGTAACGTGTCATCATTCAGTCATTCATGCACCGCACACGTTCATGCCTCAATTTTCACGTCCATGCATTCACAAGGTTTTGCTGCATAGTGTCTAAGTAGAATATAGGTCTCATCTAACCCACCAATGGCGATAGCCAGTCCACCTCCTCTCTCGGGGTCAATGAGCTCTTATTGCCCCCCCATGCTTGGCAACCTTTTAGTGTTAATTAATTGCTTTTTACTGGTATCGTCTGATTACTAAGAGGTACGCTCCTTTTTACTTCCGCCTTGGCGGAGTCTTAGATTATCGCCCGTGGTACTGACAGTCTGCTCATCTGCTGATCAGGCAGGAATAGCACAGCCGTGTCTAACTCAACAAACTCAACCGCGGTACCAAACCGCGGGAAATTCACCCGCCGTCCGTCTCCAGAAATGTAAGAAAGAATCTCTGAATCAGCAGGGCTCAACCACCGCTCTTGAAAATAAGAGTTTGGGAGATAATTCACAACAGTACCAAACTGAAGGAAAACACAACCTCCGGTACCAAACCTGAAGGAAAACTCACCCGCCGTCCGTCTCCAAAGATTATAAAAAGGATCTCTGAATCAGCAGGGCTCAACCACCGCTCTTGAAAATAAGAGTTTGGGAGAATTAATTCAACCTCAGTACCAAACTGAAGGAAAACAACCTCAGTACCAAACTGAAGGAAAACACATAAACTCAACCTCGGTACCAAACCGAGGGAAAATTTCGCACAACTGTCAGGACTTTAATTGGGCACCTCTAAGATTGAACGGAGCACGCAACCTCTAATAACCCTCACTCTAAGGGAACGTAGAAATTTGTTCAGAACGGTATTCGGTTACCAAGCATGTATCAAATCAGGTGGACCGCTATCCCCCAAAGAGCGCTTTCCCTAGCAAGGTTTATCCTTTTTCTGCACATTAAACCAGGACTTCTTGTTTGAAAAGTAATTGCCTATGTACTCATAGCAACTATTGGGACATTTTTTTCTCAGGAAAAATTTGGTACCCCCCCCCTGCTGTCGAGTGGCTTTGGGCCGGCCAGACAGTCCGACGCGGTAAGGGGGAGGCGCGCAAAATGAAAACAATGAATGTTGAACTAGGCTGTCTGTCGCAAGCAGCTTCAAAAAGGGTAAGGTACAGATTGTTTACGAGGGTATCGGTCAAAAAATGTCAAAATTTAAACTTGGTTGAGGCTGCAGTCCTCAATCTCTGTCTCAATTTTCCTGAAATTGAGTAAAAACAAAAGAGAAAAAGAAGAATCGTTCAGAAATAACAAAGGAGAAAACCGTGTGAGCTCAAAAAAATCATGGCCAATAAAATAATAAAAAATTAAAACTTCAGCTCCAAAAGCTGAGGCAACAGAGGGCTCTTTCTTCAGCGGATGTAACCATATCTTGCATTGTGGGGGGCCTCCCCTCAACAAGAGAATAAATGAAAGAAAAGCAAACAAAAACAACCTTATCAGTAACACTATTTTCTTCCCCTTTGTTTGTTCTTTTCTCATAAAGGCAACATAATGAATAAAAGCAAAGATAAATGATGGGCACACTTGATCTCATGTGGCAAACAGAAGGGTTCTGTGTGAAGTTCTGGTGGTCCTGTGTTTCTCATAGTTATGAATGTGGGTGTGTGACTGTATGTCTGGTCTGTCTGCGTGTGAGAGAATAAATGAAAACAAAATAATCTAGTGCACAGTCAGAAGATAGAGGGGTTAGTATTGTGCGAAGGAGAAGCTTGTTGGCTATTTGCTAGTTGTCCCCCTCCATGCCAAAGTTCAAGGCTAAAGTGATTTAGCACTACCACCAAAGGCTGTGGTGGACTTCTTGTGGCTTGGTATCCTTGTGGCTTTTGAAACAGTGTCTTTTTTGGTGAAGATATTCCATCAGACGTGTGACCAGTCTGCAGTTGCTGCCCATCGTTCAGGCAGTAGTCGTGGCGTTTAACTCGCAACTCATTGGTGGGGGAGTGTCCACTCCGACGCCCACAGGTTCTCAGTCTTTGATGATGGGGCAGGATGTGTTAATCCCAGCATTGGCATGCGGCCCATTCATAGACGATGAAGAGTTGACTTGGGACTGAGCGAGTTATTTCAGCATTGCTTTGCTGAATGGGAGTTGAGTCCTTGAGTCCTGAAAGGTCACAGACCTTTGATTGTCCATTTCCTTCTGATGCTTGGTCCTTTGAATGATGTTGACATTTCATTAGCGTAAGAGTTGAAAGTGATTTCATTCTTTCATTGAAGATGTCGTTTCTTCAGGGGGGGCAACCACAAAGCCAACAGAAACTAACAATTTAAATAATAAAAAATGATAATGATGGTAACAGTAATATTAAAATAAAATAAAATGAAATACTGTATTCATCTGTGTGTGTGTTTGGGTGTGTGTTGCTCAATTTAGAGTGAACCCATCAAACATGAAATCAAAATAAAATTTAAAATAAAAATAAAAATAGTGTCTGTGTGTAATGGCACTATTCTATCGGCAGGGGGCAAGGTGAGAAATCACAATGTTGTGTCACAAGTGTGTAGTGCACTAAACTGGCCAGTGAGGGGCGCCACCTCTCTCTCTCTCTCTGTTGGGTGTGGCTCTCTGTGCGTGCGCGTGCCTGTGCGTGTGCGCGCTTCCCTCTCGCTCTCTGTCTTGTGTGTGTGTGTGTGTGTGTGTGTGTGTGTGTGTGTGTGTGTGTGTGGCTTTGCGAGAGACAAAACCAAGGTGCACAGAAGCCAAAAAGCTGACACTCTTCCAAATGAAAGCATTAAAGCCAAACACCCAAAGGGAAAAATCTGATTCACGTTTAAACAAAATAAAAACAAAGATAAAAAAAGAAGTAAAACTCACTGAAGCATGATCTGAGTTCACATCATACCAAGATTGTATATGCGTATGCATATATTATTTGTTTATTGGATTCTTCATCTGTTTGATTCACAGAAACACAATTTAGGTTAGGTTCGGGGTTTTAATCTATTTTGCTTTCGGTACAGAGGTGAACTCAGATCATGGCACCGCTGGGATGTTTTGGAAACTTTGGTTGCCCGTCTATCTATGGTCAGGACCTCACAGGCTGTCTGTGGGTGTCCAAACAAAACAAAGTAAATAATGACCAGCCGTATTTTATGCCTAAACAAAATATCCGAGCCCGAAGAAAAACAGAGGGAACCTACAGCATTAAAAAGCATAGAACCTCAACCATTTGAGCCCTTCTCATGGCATTCTATTCACTGTCAAAACACAGAACAGCTGAGGATCAAAATCAAAGCTCAAAGCTGAAAATCAATACAATGCTTGACTGGTTCCAAAAAAAATCAACACAGAGCGAATATATATGTAAATGAAAATTTATATATATATATTTATAAAGGCAGCTTTACCTTAGTCCGAATTGGTGTTTGAGGTTCAACCGATGGTTCGTGCTCCAGTCTCTGTCCGAGGGCGGACCACCGCGGGCCAGCCCCGGGGCTTCAAGTGTGTCGACTCAGTGCTGGTCCACGGTCGGCGCCCCACAGAGCAGAAGATGGATTCAGTTCGTCGACGCCAATTGTTACGGCTGAATTTACGGTTGACCTCATTTGAAGACATGATTCATTGCTCTGGTTGAATGATGGAGTCCAGGAGAAGCATTGATGATTTTATATAAAAAATAGTTTATTCTAAACTAAGAAAAAAAGGTACAAGATGGAACAAAATTAGCGTCCGTCCAGGCGGACGTCCGAAGGAAGTGCCGCGCCCTCTAACAGTTTCAGCTTAAGCTTTTTATACAGATAAGAAAAGGTCCCAACAGTGAGAGACAAAAGGGAGGGAGTCAGATGCCCATAGTGGAAATGTTGGAGGATGATGAAGATGTTATGAGAAGGTTCTGCTCCAGTCTTTATCTGTCTAGATAAGTGTGTGCGTCAGTGTATGTCTGCATGTGAGCAGAGATTCTGGCTTGGCAGAGACTGTGCTGCACTGAGAATAATACAATCTGTACTGTTTAATCATGATTCAGCTGTTCAAAAGTGTAAAGTGTAATGGAGTCGTCATGTATTAAAACATGACAAATTGTACACATGAACATACATTTGAGGATATGATGATGAATATAAAAATGACCATAACAGCGTCATCGTCCGACGGATCATCTTCAGACAGCGCTGACAGCGACCCGGTCAGTCCGTTCATCAGTACATCATGGACCTCCGATGCTTGGCTAGTGTTTGCAAATTTGAACACCTAGAAGACGAGTTTATTCGGGATCAGATAGCCGAACACACAGTTGATCACAAACTTCGTGAGAGACTGCTTATGGCACCAGACAGTGGAAATGGTGTTTCAGCTTGAGTCGGCTGCTCAGCTAGCTTCGTGGCTAACGGCTACAGGCCCAGCTCCTTCTCTCTCCACTCCGCTGGCACAGACTGTGACCCCGGCAGATCAGGCTCCCGCCCCCACTTATCCTAACAACAAGCTCGAGGTTAACGTCGCGGGACACCAGGGTGCCTCAGCACATCGGCCATGCGGGAACCGTGGCTCATCCTCCCACGCAACACGTGCACCGGCCTGCCCAGGAACGGGACAGAAATGTCAGCGCTGTGGTAGACTCAGTCACTTTGCTAAAGTGTGCCGCTCAGCACCTGCTTCCACAAGAGCCCAGTGTCGCTCATCCCGCCCATCAAGCCCAACCACCATTCACTCTGTGGGCGCCAACAACAAACTTTTCACCTGGTGCACGGTGGAGCTGGATGTGTTTACCACTGCTCCTGGACACGGCTGCCTCCAGGTCTCTTCTCAGTGAGTCCACAGACCAGCGACTCTTTCCCGGACGCACTATCAGGGCGGGAGCAGAGGAGCTGTATGGGTATGGACACACTAAAATTAACATGATTGGAACTGCTACCTTTTCCGTTCGTTACGGCTCAATGGTCCTCCCAGCATTTACATTCCAGGTGTCCCTACATGGTGCCAACCTCCTGGGATTCGACCTGTTCTCCATCACTGACAACCTGGGTTCCACTATCCTGACGGTGACCACGCCATGGCAGGAGCTCTGGCTTTCGCTTTTCACTGGGCTGGGCTGCCTCACCGCCTTCAACCACCAATCGCTCATCGATCCAGCCGTGAAAACTGTCATCCAACCTCTGCGTAGGCTGCCCCTCACTTTGCGTAATGATGTCACTGGCGAGCTGTAGAAACTGCTGGATGCCAGCATCATCGAAAGAGTCGATGCTTTGCCCTGGATCTCCAATCTGGTGGTGGCAAAGAAGAAGACCGGTGGCCTCCGTCTCTGTGTTGACCTCAGACAGACAAACAAAGCGGTGGTCCCGGACAGATACCCACTACCCACAGTGGAGGAGCTCTCTGCACAGTTTCATGGCTCAACAGTCTTCTCAAAGTTCGACCTTCACCAGGGCTACCTGCAGGTTACCCTACACCCTGATAGCCGCAACCTTACCGCCTTTGTGACCCACATGGGTTTTTTTGTTACACCCGGATGTGCTTTGGACTCAGCTCAGCTCCCAGCTGCTTCCAGAAAATCATGGCCATCATCTTTGCAGGCATCAAAACCTCATGCTGAATGGGGAGAAGTGCATCTTTGCAGCTCCAGTGATTGAGTTTGTGATATTCCGCCTGACCACTGAGGGCTTGAGCCCGCTGCACTCGAATGTTGATGCGGTCCTGTGCCTGCCTGATCCTTGCCCCGGCGCAACTATCATCGTTTCTGGGGATGACTGCGTATTGCTTATGTTTCCTTCCCTTCTACTCTGACACTACTGCACCGCTGCGTGCCCTCCTGAAGCAAGATGCACCCTGGTCCTGCATGCTCTCCTGCTGTCCGCCGGCTCAAGTCTCAGCTGACCTCCCCACCTGTACTTGCCCACTTTGACCTTGAGAGCCCCACATCTGTGACCTGCAATGCCTCCAACACTACGGTTGGCACAGTCCTGTCTCAATCCCACCAGGGGACTGAGTGTTCAGTGGTGTTCGCTTCTAGGGCTCTCACTCCAACGGAGTGGGGGAAAGGGAGGCGCTGGCCTGTGTCTGTGCATGTGAGCGGTGGCACATGTACCTCTACAGTTGACATTTCACTCTACGGACTGACCACCAGGCCCTCACAGCCCTCCTGGTCACAACCGGATCGCTGCACCTTTAATAAATTAAAATGGGCTTTAAGCCTTTATTGTCATGTACTGTATATGTTGTTACACATATATTGAAATTTGACCTCTGCATTTTAACCCATCCCTGGGGAGCAGTCGGCAGCCATTTTGCGGTGCCTGGGAAGCAGTTCGGGGTTAAGGGACTGGCTCATCATCCAACAGTGATGGCCCAGGTGAGGTTTGAACTGGGAACCAACAGGCATGTTAACAAATAAGAAAATAAAAGTGCCACAGTGCTGCAAAGTAAGGCCAGTAATGTACTTTCAGGAACTGCACTCTTAATGCTTACTCTCCTCATTTAGTTTCACAGATTGAAATGTATGTTTTTCTTGATGAAAAGTATGACAACTTAATTTTGTTGGCATTGCAGGTGCAGATCATGTAAAGTATTAGCTGCTTACTAAACAAAGAGTGTGAAGTCTGCAGACAGGTTGCTGACGTGTGACGTGGTGACGTATCGATCATTTCCTGTTTACGCTCTAAACAGGAAATGTTTGGAGCGTTTGCAGCGTTCTACTACTGTGTTCTGCTAACGCTAATCAAACTTGTTGTCATTGATATTCTAGCCTTGAAAACACTTGTTTTAATTTTTTACTGTACATTTAAACGTACGAAGGTTAAGTAAAAAGCAATCTCGCCTCTTAGAGGCAGTGTAATCGCCGTTAAACTTCCTTTTGTCCTTAGCTGAGCTTAGCTTAAATTTAGCACCTATGGCTTCTCTCTCCTCTCCTCCGCTCTCCTGCCCGGTGTGTCAGATGTTTAGTTACTCCTCGTCCTCCTTTAGGGTATGGTAGTTGCATAAAGTGTAGCGTACTGTTAGATATGGAGGCGAGGATCAACAATCTGGAGAAGCGGTTCCGCACCCCTGATACCAAAACTGAAGCTAGCAAGCAGGACCTAGCCAGTGAGGACCGTGCTAGCTCTAGCTTAGCCTCCCCCCCGGCCAGCAATGACTGGGTTACTGTCCGTGGTAAGCATAGTCGAAGGTCAAAAAGCCGTTCGGGACACCACCATTTTCACGTCTCAAACAGGTTCTCCCCCCTCCTTGAGGACAACACACTCACCGGGGAACAAACTCTGATAATTGGCGACTCCATAGTGAGAAACGTGAAGCTAGCGAAGTCAGCGGGCATCGTGAGGTGCATCCCAGGGGCCAGAGTGGGCGACATAGAATCAAATCTAAAGTTGCTGGCAAAGAGTAATCGTAAGTTTGATAGGATAGTCCTCCATGTCGGCACTAATGACTCCCGACGTCGTCAGTCGGAAGCAACCAAAGTGAACATTGAATCAGTTTGTGCTTATGCTAAAACAATGTCGGACTCCGTAATTTTCTCTGGTCCCTTACCAAATCTGACCAGTGATGACATGTATAGCCGCATGTCATCATTTAACCGCTGGCTATCGAGGTGGTGTCCAGAAAACGAGGTGGGCTTCATTGATAATTGGAGATCCTTCTGGGGAAAACCGAACCTGATAGGAAGAGATGGAATCCATCCTACTTTGGAGGGAGCATCTCTACTATCAGAAAACATGGCACAGTCACTGTTATGACATCTCATGAATGAGACCATGTTACAGAGGTGGAGTCCTCCACGCCCCTCTGCGCTTGCCTTAGGACAGTTTCCCTCCCATTGCTATTATGATAGCTGTGTTCATCGCCGTGACAACTGTTGTGATGGTGATGAATATTATTTTATGGAGACGGTGTCTGTCCCACGACCCATATTTCACAATGATTTTGACATAAAATCAAATAAAAGAGGTATCAATTATAAAAATCTGAAAAAAATTAAAATCTCAAATCTAGAAACACCAAAACATAAAACCATTAGATGTGCTCTATTAAATATTAGATCACTGAGATCCAAATCTCTACTAGTAAATTACCTTACCTCAAAAAATAACTTTGATTTATTCTGTTTAACTGAAACATGGCTGTATCAAGATGAATATGTTAGTTTAAATGAAGCCACTCCTCCCAGTCATTTAAATACTCATATGCCACGAGACATAGGCCGTGGAGGTGGTGTAGCAGCTATTTATCATTCCTCTCTCCTAATCTATCCTAAAACAAAGGCCAATTACACTTCCTTTGAAAGCCTGGTTCTAAATTTATCTCATACCGAATCAAAAACCTGCCAGCCAGTCTTATTTGCGATAATTTACCGTCCTCCAGGCCCTTATTCTGAAATTCTATCAGAATTCTCTGAGTTTATATCAAACTTAGTCCTCAGTTCTGATAAAATACTGATTGCAGGAGATTTTAATATCCATGTTGACAAAGATAGTGATAGCCTGAGCTCAGCCTTTATGTCCCTAATAGACTCAGTTGGCTTTTTTCAAACTATTAATGAAGCTACTCATCGTTTAAATCATACTCTTGATCTTGTTCTAACATATGGCCTTGATATTAATGAACTAAAAGTCTACCCTGAAAATCCTCTGATATCAGATCACTTTTTAATATCTTTTAACATTATCCTAGAGGATCTCGCACTGTGCAATAAAATAGTTACGAGGAGAAATCTGTTCAATAGTGCTGTGGCTAAATTTAAAGAGGTCATTCCTGCTGCCTTAAACTCAGTGCACCATCCAATAAATAACTATGATGTTAACTATAACCCCTCTCAACTGGATCTGCTTGTCGATAGCTCTGCTAGTCTACTAAAATCCACCTTGGACTCAATTGCCCCATTGAGGGAAAAAACTATTAAACGTCAGAGGAAAGCTCTGTGGTTTAGCTCTGAAACTCACACACTCAAACAAACAACCCGTAAATTAGAGAGAATGTGGCGCTCCAATAAAACAGAGGAGTCACGAATACTCTGGCAAGAAAGCCATAGTAAATACATGACAGCCTTACGACATAGTCGATCTACATACTACTCCTCACTAATTGAAGAAAATAAAAATAATCCGAGCTACATTTTCAGCACTGTAGCCAGGCTAACACAAAGTTAGAGCTCTATTGAGCCCATGATTCCTCTAGCCCTCAGCTGTGAGGACTTTATGACATTTTTTAACGATAAAATTCACAAGATTAGAGATAAAATTAGCCACTCCCTGCCTTCACCTGGGCCTGCTGTACCATTAAATGTAAATAGGCCTAACCTAAACTGTTTCACACATATAGGACTTCAGGAACTTAACTCTATTATTTCTTCCTCCAAACCATCGACCTGCCTTTCAGATCCGATCCCAACTAAGCTGTTTAAAGAAGTTGTTCCCCTGGTCTGCCCATCTTTGTTGGAGACAATAAATATATCCCTATCAATAGGCTATGTGCCACAGTCCTTTAAAGTAGCTGTAATCAAACCCCTTCTCAAAAAACCTACTCTTGATTCCAGCACTTTAGCAAACTACAGACCTATATCTAATCTTCCTTTTATTTCAAAGATTCTTGAGAAAGTTGTGGCGGCTCAGCTCAGTGAATTTCTTCAAAACAACAGCCTATTCGAGGACTTCCAGTCAGGTTTTAGAGCTCAACACAGCACAGAGACTGCTTTAGTTAAAGTAACTAATGATCTACTCTGGGCTTCAGATGAAGGACGACTCTCAGTGCTGGTTTTATTAGATCTTAGTGCAGCTTTTGACACTATAGATCACTATATTCTACTAGAGAGATTAGAGGAATTACTTGGAATCACAGGGACTGCCCTAATCTGGTTTAAGTCCTACCTATCTGATAGGTACCAGTTTGTACACGTGAATAATAAGTTTTCTGTGTACACTAAAGAAGCTACGGTGTTCCTCAGGGCTCTGTGCTCGGTCCAATCCTCTTCTGCATCTATATGCTCCCCCTTGGTAATGTTATGAGAAAATACTCTGTTAACTTTCACTGCTATGCTGATGATACCCAACTGTATGTATCAATGAAGTCAGGTGAGACAAATCAGCTATCTAAACTTGAGGTCTGTCTAAAGGACATTAGGGCCTGGACGGACCAAAATTTTCTTCTTCTTAACTCAGACAAGACTGAGGTCATTGTACTGGGCCCACGACACCATAGAGAAACCTATGCTAGCCTAACTGCCCTAGATGGCATTACTCTGACACGAAGCACTACTGTTAGAAACCTTGGGGTTCTATTTGATCATGATTTATCCTTCAACTCTCACATAAAACAAACTTCAAGAACTGCCTTCTTTCATCTCCATAACATTGCTAAAATCAGACCAATCCTGTCTCAGAGCGACGACGAAAAGCTAGTCCATGCTTTTGTTACCTCTAGACTGGATTATTGTAATTCTCTTTTAGCAGGCTCCCCGAGCAAGTCGCTTAAGACACTTCAGCTGGTTCAAAATGTTGCAGCACGTGTACTGACTAAAACTAGGAGAAGAGATCACATTACTCCTGTATTAGCCTCTCTGCATTGGCTTCCCATAAAATATAGAATAGAATTCAAGATTCTTCTTCTCACTTATAAAGCCCTAAATGGACAGGCACCAGTCTATCTCAAGGAGCTTGTAGTGCCATACAATCCCCCCAGAACACTACGCTCTCAAAATGCTGGACTACTTGTTGTTCCATTTGTCTCTAGAAGTAGTATAGGAGGAAGAGCTTTCAGTTATCAGGCCCCACTTCTCTGGAACCATCTACCAACCACGGTTCGGGGGGCAGACACCCTCTCTACCTTTAAGGTTAGGCTCAAAACATTCCTCTTTGGTAAAGCTTTTAGTTAGGAACCAGCTCATAGCTCATAGTTAAGATGCAATAGGCATAGACTGCCGGGGGGGTCTGGCATGCTCGGTTGGAGAGAGGTTGAAGAGGGCGTTAAGAGAGGGGTCATTTAGGTTAGAGAGAGACCGGAGAGGGTCCCATTCCTCTCTCTAACACTCCCTCTATGTCTGCTTCTTCCATTGTGTGTTTGCTCCTGTACTCCTTCTGGCTTTTGTCTTGCAGGTCCGTGGGATCCTCAGTGTGGAGTTACAGAGACTCAACAACTCTGTCTCCACCCTTTCCTCTGCCCACACCCAACACAGCATAACGTGGATGGCTGTTCATCATAGGAATGAGATCCACACAAGGTTCCTGCTGCTTAACAGAAGGTTTTTCTTGCCGCCATGATGAATTCATGTTGGGTGTGGGATACAGTACATATGTATGTGTAGATACGTATATATACATATGTGTGTATCCATAAAATGAAGAGTCCGTCCTTAAGACTGCTCTACTGTAAAGTGTCTTGAGATACCATTGGTTATGATTTGGCGCTATACAAATAAAAGATTGATTGAGATTGATTGATTGATTTAGAACAGGGGTTCTCAACTGGTCTCACCCTGGGACCCATATTGACCCACAAAGTGGCTCTAACAAAAGCAATTTCCCTTTGGGAATTCTGATTCTGACATTTTTCCATGGTCATTAAATCACGACCCACTTTTCTTTTTTTTTTAGAATTCAACCAATTAATTTTAGTTTTTCAAAAATAGCTGTTGAAAACATACACATAGACATAATATTTTCTAAAACATAAATATATGTTTTTCCTTGCAACATGCATTTTACAGCATGCTTGTCAAAAGAAAATGTTATTTTAAAATAAAAAAAACTAACATGAGAGACATTTAGTATTTGTTAAATTTTGACCAGCTGTCCACGACCCACCCAGTACAGAGGGGTATTCCATAAAGCAGGTTATGTTCAAACTCTGAGTATGTTCGGGCTCAAATGAGGGAAACTCTGAGTATCTCATTCCTAAACGCGAGGGGGAACACTTTATTTGAAGGGGTATGCATAAGGCTGACATTACACTGTCATTATTATGACATGACACATGTCATTAGCATTAATAAGGTGTCATGAAGGCTGTCATTAAGTGTCATTTGCTAAATTATTACACCTGGAGCTATGTTTGCATTTCTTGAGAAAGCATTGTCATGACAACTTGTCATTAACCAGGGCAAAATGACCAACAATTGTCTTTGTCATGACAACTTGTCATTAAGCGTGTACAAAATGACCAACAATTGTCTTTGTCATGACATCTTGGGCAAGTTGTCTTGACAAAGACAAAATACCCTACCACTTTTTACATTATGACCATGTGACATTAACATGTCATAACAGACGTGATTATCAAACATCCATCCATTCATCATTTCACCCACTTACTCCTTTTTCAGGGTCACGGGGGTCTGCTGGTGCCCATCTCTAGCATCCTTTGGACGATAGGTGGGGGGGTACACCCTGGACAGGGAACCGGTCCATTGCAGGATGACACACACACTGACAATACTCACACTCCCATTCACTCCTATGGAGCATCTCAAAATTCCAATGAAGCAAACGGTTATGTTTTTACATTGTGGGAAGAAACCAGAGTACCCAGAGGAAACCCAGGAAAGCACAAGGAGAACATGCAAACTACGCACAGAAAGGACATTAGTATCCACCCCAGGGTTTCAACCTAGGACGTTGTAGCTGAGGCAAACATTTTTAAACATTCATACATTATTTTTACTTTTATTACTTGTGGTTAGAGTGTCATTGATGTCATTAGACCATTATAACAGTAAAATGTCTCTTTTGCATCACGTGACGTGAAACCCTTTGAAATAGTCACTAAGATGTCAATAAGTGTCATTACACAGTCAGATAAAATCATATTAAAACCTTAACAAAAAGCAACAATGAAGTCATGAAATATCTGTTCTCTTATTCAGCAATTTCAAACACAGGATGACTTAACTGGGTTTTTACTTAAGTGTTCTTGTACACTATTGGAACGAGTTTCCCCACAATTTTAAACTCTACTTAACTTGATTTTTATTGTCATGGAAAAGTCTGCCCAAGATATCATTATGATGGCGTATAGCTAACCAGTAATGCCACTCTAACATTTTGAGGTGAATCTTCAGTGACTCAGGGGTGCGATTACCTCTAGGTCTCCAAATGTCACATTTATATTTCTGCCATGCACGCTCAATATGCTGAGTTTGAGCACCAGTCTCAGGGTCAACAAAGTTATTTTTATGGCAGACAGAATACTGGCTATATCCGTATTGGGAAAGCTGGCCCTTGTAGGCGCGCCATTCATCGGTGAGAATGGATGTTCTGGGTCTGATGTGCTTTCGGATGTGGCCGATAAGGGTTTTCCTTGATCGTTCCTTCACGAGTCTCAGTATGGGTCTTCTGGAATTATGATCAACCTCCAACATTCCAAAAACCCACTGGCGATCACGGCGCCATGTGTTCCCACAATGACCACGATGGTACTAAAAAAGGAAAGACAATATACAGATATTTGAATTATATTTAAAAAACAAAAGATTAATTGGTAACAAAAATTGTTATTAGTGCCCCATTCTGCCGCCTTTGTAGTAACTAGTAAGCTATTGAGCTTAAAATTAAGTTTCTGTGATCACATAAATATTTGTACTTTTTGCATCTTGAAAAATTAGCCTTTCATTTACTTTTAAAATGAAGGTTGCACAAGAAGGGAAAACGCAGTGTGGTTTGAGTTGGGCACCAGATCTAGTATGAAAATTGCAAACTCAATTCCCATTGCTAACAACACGATAAAGTTGGAATCT
Source organism: Gouania willdenowi (assembly GCF_900634775.1). NCBI lineage: Eukaryota > Metazoa > Chordata > Actinopteri > Blenniiformes > Gobiesocidae > Gouania > Gouania willdenowi. The sequence continues at coordinate 23,057,502 of NC_041050.1, forward strand.
TTGTCCTTTGTGTCTTCATCTTGCCACCAGATGATCCGCTCAATTATTCCCTTCCTCTCTACCTCAGGCCAACATATGGTGAGGATTCTGTCTGAAATATTATATTTTTGTATACTGTTCTGTTACAGATGCATGTTGGAGAGGTTGTTATTTTTACTTCAGTAAAACAAGTGTTAAATAGCTAAAACAGCAATTATTTAACTTGTTTTTCAACGCTGTGTTTTGAGGCTAGTGGTATCTGGTATCCTTTTTTGTTGGTTACAGAAGATAACTCAAACGCATTCCCTGTAATATTGCTCAGATTAAAATGAGGTGAGGACAGTGTAGACTCACAATTGTTTGTGGTCCAACTCGCTGTGACTGAAACTACCCAGTCCTTAATTGTTTCCAATTTTATGCTTATTCTAGCGTGGAGTTTACTCTCTTTACTAAGTAAAGTGCAAACAGGATATCGTAAAATTAAGATTCTCTTTCCTGCAGGGCAATGGGGTTGGGCACACATCCCATGCCAAGGAAGGTTGTTTGATCATCACCTAACACTTTATATAAGTAAATTTAAGCCTACTTTTTGTTTGTGGGCGAATTTGCTCTCATCGATAACAACAAGCGATGGCGACCACCAATCTTCATTTCTCTCTTCCTTAGGGCAGCAACACATCCCTTCAAACATAGAAATATAATATCAGAAGCTGACAAGAATATTTTATAAATATTATGTTTGCAAAATTTTAAGAGCAAATGAGGTATGCACATACTGTACTACTCAAATATGTATTAGCATTGTATGTGTCACTGTATCAAATGAATGTGTTTGATGTTCACTCTTATTTCCTACAATGGGTTTTAATTATCAGTCATTTAAATGAACACTTTTACATAAATGTTTTTTAGCACTTCTTGTTACAAACATGTGGTGTATAACACAACAACCTTTCTCACAACTTTTGTCATTCTCATCAATGTCCTGGAACCCGCTGCAATGCCATCTGCAATCATTGCTAATTGCTTTAACTGCAAAACGTGTGCAAACCTGAAATAGAAAAAAGTCAATCAGTACAATAATTATTAGTGCAGAAAAGTAGTCAGGAACACTGTTAACACTAGCATGACCACAGTGGTGTCATTTGACACCTATACCTATAAAGTCCAAGCTGGTGTCAGATGGCGGGTGTGAACAACTCAGCTTGTGACCATTGTTATGTTACTGAGGCCACTACTCCCCCCTCAGCTAGGGTGGGGGGGGTGGCTAGGTAGGTTCCAGGACACAAAGACCTTTTGTATTCGCCTTTGTGTTTCCCATACAGCAGCTACATAGAGGTTGTAACTTATATTTCAACTTTTGCGACAGAAAGTAGTAAGTAGTAATAGTGAGACGGCAACAGTTTGTTTGCATTCTTGGTGAAATTTATTTATTAGAGATTTTGTGAACATTTCTGGCACTGCCACACCTCCTTTATGCATTTGCCACATGCAAACTTGTCACAATACATACAACGCTTGGTGGCACGGTTTTTCCTGCAGCAACACTTCACCTGGCACAATGCCCTTTTCCCCACATCAGGTGTGGGTGGTTGTTGCTGAAGGTTTTGCTCATTCACCTCCTTGGCTGCCATAGGAGACTGGGCAAGCTCATTTGCAAGCTCCAGCAAGAAGTCCACCCTTCTCTCCTTGACCCCAGTGCATGCCTGATAAAGCACATGTGCGTTCAGCGCTGCAATGTCAATCATGTTGTAAAACACAGCGACTGGCCAACGCCGTGTTCCTGAACGCACAGTGTACTTTCGAACCATCTGGTCCATGACGTCCACACCGCATTTCATGCTGTTGTAGTCGGTGACTGTGTTCGGCTTTTTTTTCCTAGTAGCCTCAGTCTCCACCACGCTGTGCACGCTACTGAGGAGGCAGACAGTCTTCTTTCGTTTGGGCACATAAACAGTCAGTGTGGCACCAGAGGTTGAAAACACTTGTGTGCTGAATTCCTCACGGGCCAAATTCTTTTTAGCTGAATCTGGAAGCTCCCGGCGAATCTTATTGACTGTGCCAAGGAGGGTGGTCTTCCGGCTGTGCAGTCGACGTGCTAGTGACAATGAAGTGAAAAAAATTGTCGGTTGTAACAGTTCTTCCTTTGTCCATAAACGGTTCCATAAGCTTCATCACCACATTTTCAGACAATCTCTCCCCAGGTGGACGACTGGGGTCTTTGCCAAGATATGGGATGATTTTGCACACATACTTGGATTTAAGGTCACATGCCACCCAGAACTTGATACCAAACTTGTCCGGCTTCGTACTTCCGCATTGGGTCAAAGGTTAAGAGGGATAATGTCAGCATAACTGATGGTGTAAACAGAGATTTAGATTGTTTTTCCCTGTTGAAGCATTGATTCTTTGTGCATCTTGTGCACTTTCTTCAAATTTGTAAAATAATAGCTTAATAAAATAATCATGGACCTGGTTAGTGAATGGTTGACCTCGTGAATTTACCTTTTTAAAGTGAGAACTCAAACAGTCCTTTTCACACTCGGAAATCTCGCTTTACCATAAATAGCAACAATACATTTTATTTATAAGCACTTTTCAAAAACAATAAAGGTAAATAGTGAATACTGTTAATACTGTTTTTCTTTTTCTAATTTTATTTATTGTGGTTTATTAATTGATCACAACACACATGGCTCATATTAATTTGGCCATTCTTATCCAATAATTCCATATAATGTTATTTGGATTAACAAACATCTACCTGGGAGAAACTGGTTTCTCAACACTGGCCATCATTTACACCAACCCCCAAAGTTTGTCAATGCCCAGCTGCACATTCCGATCGAAAGGCTTTATTTACATAAGAGAGGTGGCCCACTGAGTTGCAAATGAGTGTCATTTGGCGGCCTCTGGGCAGGGCAACAGGAGTAAGAAAACCTTGGGCATGCTAGTGTTAAAGGCAACACAGGTAAAGAAAATGCCTAATAATAATAATAATAATAATAATAAAATTTACATTTGATCTGCTTAATTTTCAAAACGGTTTCCTGAGAATGAACTCCAGCCATTTCGGCAAAGGGGTGTGAGACCTGGCAAAAATTGATCATCTGCGTACAGATACAGCGGAGGCTTTATGACATGCACATACCCTGAGTAAGAAAAATACAACATGCAGAAAAACTATAATGTAAGCTTATAAAGCACACCTTTAATATATTTATATGCATCAAGGACAAATATGATGAGGACAGATTTATGTAGGTGTCTATGGTTTAAAATAAATAAATAAATAGTACATTACGTACATACATACATGTCTGGAAGTATTTTTGAAGTATATAATTAGATGGATATTTTATATGTATCTGTATTTCTGAAAATGTGTGTATCTATGAAATGAAAAGCATGGCCTTGCCATGCTTTATTGTAAACTGCCTTGAGAAGATATCAATGTATTTGATTGATACAGTAACGTAGTGTTCCTTGCAAAAGTATGTGTCGTCTGTCCGTAGATTGTATCTTTGCACTTTCAGTATGGGCTAAATACCCTTTTTGGAAGACAAAAATTTGTGTTCTATATATATATACGTACATATCACCTCAAACACAATACTGCAGACAATATCATATCGATAAGTTTAAAAGTTTGTTGTGTTAATTTCTGGCTGCTAATAAAACTATTAACGGTGAACAACAGTGAAAACTTAAGCTAGTGTAATATTCCAACCCAACTATAACGAATATGATGTGAGCCTTGATAACTACAATACATGAAAGCTAGCTATTAAACGTCGAGCTATACTTACCACCGTAACCCATCGTTACGATGACATTTCATCTTCCTTTTCAGGATACCCCATTTCTGCATCCATCTAACTATTCTCCTTTTGCTCCTTGTGGTATTCGCATGTCTCGTATTTTTTATAAGTACTTGTAATAGTCGAGACATTGCTGCCTTTAAGTGCCTCCCTAACGCGCTGTCTCGTCTTCCCGCGCTATTGAGCCATGATCTAATAGACTGTAGAGTCTATGGGTCTAATATGAATGCGTTACCTTAATTTATCCACATCCACATTGTTACTGATATTTTTGACAGGCGGGGCAATGAAAGCCAAGTCTATCAGAGGTAAACAAATCAAACTTACTTTGTTGAGCCTCTTTGCGCGCAACCACCTTCCCAGCATGCATTAGTGCAGAGAGAGAGCGAGAGAGAGAGATCCGAGATACCAAAGAGCGTCAAGTGGAAGTTAGTAAGGTAAGTTAAACATGTCAGAACATTTGTAATTTATGTTTTTTCATCCATAACTACGAGTGTTTTACAAGTTTTAAAGCTTCTTCCTCTCGTGAATGTGAATGGTTTATATGGTAAAAACGGAGGAGGGTGATATACGTTTATAAAAAATACCCAGCTACGCGTGTTCAAGGCCTAAGGTGGGTGTGACTAATAACTGGAAAAGTGGCCACCTCTTAAAGTAATGAAAACATAATCTGCTCTGATAATTTAATTGTCCTTTATATATATATATATTTTAGTGAAAAGTAAATGTAGCCATATTGCATAGCATACTATTGATAAACAAAATATTTAAAATTACCTAGGCTTGTTCCAGAATCTACTTTAAAAATAAATAAATAAATAAATAAATAAATACATGTATTTCCATAACAGTTGATGGCCAGCAGTAATAGATTAGTAATGAAAAACAAACAAAACACTTATGTAATAAACATTTCCCCCTGCATTTTTTTATATTTTGTGTCAGAATGGCTCTAACATATAAGACATTTTTGGCCTGAGCAATATATCGAGATGCAAGATATGATGTGATTTTTTCCGCCCGGAGATACAGAAAATTACAAGATCGCCTATGTCGAAATATTTTTATTTTGCAGCTTATTTTGAATAAAAAAATATTCATTTTAGGCATTACTGCTTTCACACTCAGAATAGCTCAATTATAGTTATATATGATATAATAAATATATATAGTATATATAATTTAATAGTTCAGTGAAATTATTGAACATTCTATCGCACATCATTTATATTGATATTGATTACAATATTACTCCATTGCGATATATATCGTTATCATTTTATCCCCCAGGCCTAGTCCTTAATGTTTATGATGTGCTAACTTATAGCACTACATATGACTACTTATTTCACTTGTATTTACTCTTAATTGGAGATTACCTAAAGTACACATTGGGAGAAGTCTCAAACACAGAGGAATGTAAATGCTACACCTGTATCTGTTCTAGTCTGTTAAAAACAAACTAACTTACTTTATAAAGCCACTTTGTTATACATCAATGTTTTGATCTGCCACAATAGTGTAATTTAATTGAAAATACTTCAAGTTGAGGGCGTTTCTCAGCATGTTTTAGGTGCGATTAAACAAGAGATTAATTAGTTACAGAGCATGAATAATTAATCGCACAATTTTTTTTAATCTCTTGACAGCACTATTTCAGATATTTTATTTATTTATTTGATACATGTTTTGTGTGTTTTGCTATAGGTTTAGACAAATGTTATGTGCATTTGGCTATAAATCTTCTGAAGTTTATGTATACAAACATTTTTGCATTAAAAATCAAAGCAAAAATGAGCTCAAACTACTGTCACTTCCCATTCACACAACAAATACTGTATATCTCTTCAAAAGGCAGGGAAAGGTGTTCTGTTTTTTAAAAAAAAAAAAAAAAAAAAAAAAATTGTTGATAACAAGCAATTTCATCAATGTCCAGGAATAGTAGTACTTGTACTAGTTCTAGTACTAGTAATTTCCCTCACTGTCCACTGTACGTCCACTGTACATCTCAAAACATTGACAGTTCTAAACGTAAAACATCCTCCTAATAATTTACTTCCCTGAAAACTGCAGGACCGTGAGTTTAATGCAACTGAGATGTAATGCTGTTTTTTGCTGTTTTTTCATAACTTCATATAGATGGGAACTCGTTTCAGTAAAAAAGCACATGTTGCAGAGATGGAAGCAAATGAAACCAGTCAGGACCTGACATAAGAGGTTGAGAAAAATGTAGCTGGACAGCCACAAGATAAGGAAGAGGTCCCTCCTCAACCAAAGAAGATACTGAAAACCATTAAAAGTTCGCCAAGGAAACAATGTCAGTCTTTTATAGTTAATATAGTTTGACAAATGTACACCTGCCACCATCCCAGTAAATTAATAATTTGCAATGCCCTATGAATGTCTGAAAACATAAAATCATGTTGTTTACCAAAATATGTGCACAGGGGCACCAACAGGGACTCTGGAGTTTGCCAAACTCAAAGAACAAGCCAAGAAGGATCGACAGACAATTACAAATCTTGAAGACCGCATTGTATACCTGGAGGAGACCAACAGGGAGCTGAAAAAAGACTTCCTAATGTCCCAATTAAAGGCACCCTCTCAGGCACCTGCATCTTCTGAAATGCCAGGTACTTTTTCATGCAGTCAGGTGATAGTCACGCAGTACTAAATGTTCATAGATGGACTAGATGTTCAGAAAAGTAATTAAGTAGTGAGCAGGATAGCTGTGCTTTTGGTGTCTGGTGATATAGTATAAGAGCTAATAAATGTGTTTCACCATGTGGGAAAATGTAATCAGGACAAGGTAATATTAACTTATAATAACGTTACAATAAACATCTTGGTTTCTCCATAATATCTGTTCAAATATTTTATTTAAAAACATGAATATTACAAATTCAGTTAATTACATGAAAGTACATTATTTTATTAAGGGTTATATTACAAGACAACAAATTCATTTTGCAAACACTTTTATCCAGAGCAATGTACAGGATGAGCTTTTAGGGTCTTGCCTAAAACCTCGCATTATGCCCCAGGCTGGATTTGAACCAGTGCCCCTCCAATTACCAGCTCGCTTCCTTAACTGCTAGTCCACCGCCACTAGAATCCCAAGTGAACAATGCAGTTATATGCAGTTACAAGTGTCAGAAGTGTCAGAAGATCACAATATTTTAATTGATCAAAATGTGGTTATGATGCCATACAATTATGTGTATGGCATCAGTTTAATTATTATAAATGGTTTCATAATGTTTTTCCTTCAGTGATATACATTCCTTTAGCCTCATTCAGAGGACCTGTGCGATTTTTGGCCAATTTTGAGCCAATTTTGACTCTTGCGTCTATTTTTGGTATTGGGCTGAGTTCAGACTACATCGTGTGTCGTGCATCGTGTAGTATACATGACATAGTATACATGACGTAGTATACATGGGGTCACGAGAAGCGATTAGCACATCACAACTAGCTCCTGATCGGAAATCGTGTGGTCGTAAGGAAATCAAACATGTTTGAAATCCCTCTCACACTGCGCATGCGTGCACACCATAGGACTGCTGTAAAATTGACGATCCATACTGCCCACATCTGTCCAGCCAGCTCCTGGTCCATCGCTTCGCCACCTTTTTTTTTTTAAAGCACTTTTTGCTGAGGTTTGCGAGTGTCTCTCCACTTCCGGGTTTTTCTTCTTCTTCTTCTTATATTTTTATGGCGACGCTTCAGAGTTTTTTTTTCTAATTTGTACGTTGCATTTCCAGAAACAAGACCCCAACGTGTCATGTATGGACGTACAGTGTGAGCAGTCAAATGATGTCACAGTCTGTACATGAATCGTGAGCTCCGCACATTCAGACTCTGCAATTGAGTCGCACAGTTTGAGCTGGAGCTGAGTACAGCAATGGAATAAATCCCACAGTGGATCCCAGCCTTTACTTGAAGAAGTTCATTTTCCTCCACTCCTTGCTATTCCACATTTCGTACAAAGTCAGTTCCAAACCAGCGAGTTGTGCTCCACTTGGACGTCAAAGAGAAGCATACCTCCCTTTGCCACTCAGTGCTCCTCCTACCCTGCTTAAGAATGTGAGCTGGGTAAGAGGAGCGTACACAGCCACAGAGGTCAGCGCATGTTTGGATGAATTAGCTCTAGAATTGCCACAGTTGTCCAAGTAAAGGCTGAGTAATCAAAGGAAGCATAACTGATTTATTGAAACATTCACAGTTGTGTGTGCTTAAACTTGCATGTCAAGCAGCCTCATTATGCAGTGTCCGTGTACACAGTGTTTATTGGAAATAGGCCCTTTTGTCAGTTTTTTTTACTGATAAAAGTTGTCTCCAACTCCTATCTTTTACAGGATCTAGAAAGACTGCTCAAGTTCTTTCTTCATCTTCCTCAGACTCCAGCTCCTTTTCTTCCTCTGAAGTAGAGGAGATGGAGAAGAAGAAGAAGAAGAAGAAGAAGAAGAAGAAGAAGAAGAAGAAGAAGAAGAAGAAGAAGAAGAAGAAGAAGAAGAAGAAGAAGAAGAAGAAGAAGAAGAAGAAGAAGAAGAAGAAGAAAAAGTCCAAGTCCAAGGGACACATCGATGCTCAAAGCTGTTCAAGAAGTAAGCAGTCATTAATCATTTTTACAAAAAATATTTTTTCCACTTATGTGTAACCATATTTTCATAAATGTTTTGTTATTTTTGTTTGTGCTAAGTTACTACACCCAATGGAGTCATTCGCCGCTACAAAAAGCCATGAAGGAATTTTCTAAATGTGGATCCATGAAAAGGGCCTTCACTGCGATTAATGTTGACCGCAACACAATCGCAAGAACAGCAGTAATTGCTGAGCTTGCAATCACCTTTCCAGATGTTTACAAGGGGCTGCTCCTCAGTGATGGAGACCATACTAAGATCTCTGAATTTGCAGAATGCTGTAGGAGAGCTATAACCCAAGAGATGGCTGAAACAATCACAACCAAAAAAAAGGGGGGGGGGGGGGGGGGGGGGGGGGGAACTCCTCCCAATAGTGTTTAAGTACACTTAAGCGAAAACTCATATTAATGTTTACAAGTTCACCTTGAAGAACAAGTGTTACTGATTTGTTTGTGTTTTTTTTTTTTTCATTGAGTTAAGTTGTAAGTTCTATAACCATTTTTCAGTATTTTGGATGGTTTATTTTAGCCCATGTTAAGTTGTAATTGGGGCCCTCTGTGGGTGGTAAGTCATCCCATGTTTAAAATTGTGGGGAAACTCCTCCCAATAGTGTACAAGAACATTTAATTAAAATTGAATCTGCTGAATAAAAGAACAGATGACTTCATTGTTGCTTTTGTTACGGTTTTAATATGATTTTATCTGACTTTGTAATGACACTTATTGACATCTTAGTGACTATTTCAAAGGGTTTCACTTTACTTCACGTAATAGAAAAGAGACATTTTACTGTCATAACATCTGACTGTGTAATGACACTTATTGACATCTTAGTGACTATTTCAAAGGGTTTCACTTCACGTGATGGAAAAGAGACATTTTACTGTTATAATGGTCTATTGACATCAATGACACTCTAACCACAAGTAATAAAAGTAAAAATAATGTATGAATGTTTAAAAATGTTTGCCTCACAGCTACAACGTCCTAGGTTGAAACCCTGGGGTGGATACTAATGTCCTTTCTGTGCGTAGTTTGCATGTTCTCCTTGTGCTTTCCTGGGTTTCCTCTGGGTACTCTGGTTTCTTCCCACAATGTAAAAACATAACCGTTTGCTTCATTGGAATTTTGAGATGCTCCATAGGAGTGAATGGGAATGTGAGTATTGTCAGTGTGTGTGTCATCCTGCAATGTCATGACAACTTGCCCAAGATGTCGTGACAAAGACAATTGTAATTGTTGGTCATTTTGTACACGCTTAATGACAAGTTGTCATGACAAAGACAATTGTTGGTCATTTTGCCCTGGTTAATGACAAGCTGTCATGACAATGCTTTCTCAAGAAATGCAAACATAGCTCCAAAGGTGTCATAATTTAGTGAATGACACTTAATGACAGCCTTCATGACACCTTATTAATGCAAATGACATGTGTCATGTCATAATAATGACAGTGTAATGTCAGCCTTATGTATACCCCTTCAAATAAAGTGTTACCACACGAGGTATGTTCTTCTCTGAGTATGTTTCCCTGGCAACATTGTTCGTGAACTAAACCTGGTCGCTGGCAGGTTTTATCAAAGAAACCCTGGGTTTCTACCTGGCTCCGGATCCGCCCACCTGAACACCGCTTCTGAACACTTTAATGAACCTTAACACTCTTCTCTGAAACACATTAGTAACATCACACACCACAAACGTGCTCACTTCATTACTAATGTTGTGTTGCTTTACTTTTTTTTTTTGTGCAAACGGTAGTTTTCTTTATACATTGTGGATACAGATCATTAAGTGAAAGTCACTGAGAGGTTGATCTGCATTAAAATATCTAGTGACATGTGTAGTAAAGGTCTGTCACGGCAAATTTGCGGTTGACCTCATTTGGAGACATGATTTATTTCTCTGGTTGAATGATGGAGTCCAGTTGAAGCATTGATGATTTTATAAAAAAAGATTTATTATAAAATTAAGTAAAAAAGAAGGATGGTCAAAAGGCTCCTGATAGAGCAAAAAGGCCAGACCCACTCTAACTAACAGTTTCACAGCTTAAGCTTTTATACAGATAACAGAAAAAAGTTCCACCCTGAGGTGAGGAGAAGGAGGGGGTCAGATGCCCAACAATCAATCAATCTTTATGTGTATAGCGCCAAATCATAACCAATGGTATCTCAAGGCACTTTACAGTAGAGCAGTCTTAAGGACGGACTCTTCATTTTATGGATACACACAAATGCATATATACGTATATACACATACATATGTATCCCACACCCAACATGAATTCATCATGGCGGCAAGGAAAACCTTCTGTTAAGCAGCAGGAACCTTGTGTGGATCCCATTCCTATGATGAACAGCCATCCACGTTATGCTGTGTTGGGTGTGTGCAGAGGAGAGGGTGGAGACAGAGCCGCTGAGACTCTGTAACTCCACACTAAGGATCCCACGGACCTGCAAGACAAAAGCCAGAAGGAGTACAGGAGCAAACACACAAGGGAAGAAGCAGACATAGAGGGAGTGTTTGAGAGAGGAATGGGACCCTCTCCGGTCCCTCTCTAGCCTAAATGACCTCTCTCTTAACGCCCTCTCCAACCTCTCTCCAACCGAGCATGCCAGATCCCCCCCCCCCCCCCGGCAGTCTATGCCTATTGCATCTTAATTATGAGCTATGAGCTGGTTCCTAACTAAAAGCTTTACCAAAGAGGAATGTTTTGAGCCTAACCTTAAAGGTAGAGAGGGTGTCTGCCCCCCGAACCGTGGTTGGTAGATGGTTCCAGAGAAGTGGGGCCTGATAACTGAAAGCTCTTCCTCCTATACTACTTTTAGAGACAAATGGAACAACGAGTAGTCCAGCATTTTGAGAGCGTAGTGTTCTGGGGGGATTGTATGGCACAACAAGCTCCTTGAGATAGACTGGTGCCTGTCCATTTAGGGCTTTATAAGTGAGAAGAAGAATCTTGAATTCTATTCTATATTTTATGGGAAGCCAATGCAGAGAGGCTAATACGGGAGTAATGTGATCTCTTCTCCTAGTTTTTAGTCAGTACACGTGCTGCAGCATTTTGAACCAGCTGAAGTGTCTTAAGCGACTTGCTCTGGCAGCCTGCTAAAAGAGAATTACAATAATCCAGTCTAGAGGTAACAAAAGCATGGACTAGTTTTTCGGCGTCGCCCTGAGACAGGATAGATCTGATTTTAGCAATGTTACGGCGATGAAAGAAGGCAGTTCTTGAAGTTTGTTTTATGTGAGAGTTGAAGGATAAGTCCTGATCAAATAGAACCCCAAGGTTTCTAACAGTTGTGCTTCGTGCCAGAGTAATGCCATCTAGGGCAGTTAGGCTAGCATAGGTTTCTCTAAGGTGTCGTGGGCCCAGTACAATGACCTCAGTCTTGTCTGAGTTGAGAAGAAGAAAATTTTGGTCCATCCAGGCCCTAATGTCCTTTAGGCAGACCTCAAGTTTAGATAGCTGATTTCTCTCACCTGGCTTCATTGATACATACAGTTGGGTATCATCAGCATAGCAGTGAAAGTTAACAGAGTATTTTCTCATAACATTACCAAGGGGGAGCATATAGATACAGAAGAGGATTGGACCGAGCACAGAGCCCTGAGGAACCCCGTAGCTTACTTTAGTGTACACAGAAGACCTATTATTTACGTGTACAAACTGGTACCTATCAGATAGGTAGGACTTAAACCAGTTTAGGGCAGTCCCTGTGATTCCAAGTAATTTCTCTAATCTCTCTAGTAGAATATAGTGATCTATAGTGTCAAAAGCTGCACTAAGATCTAATAAAACCAGCACTGAGAGTCGTCCTTCATCTGAAGCCCAGAGTAGATCATTAGTTACTTTAACTAAAGCAGTCTCTGTGTTGTGTTGAGCTCTAAAACCTGACTGGAAGTCCTCGAACAGGCTGTTGTTTTGAAGAAATTCACTGAGCTGAGCCGCCACAACTTTCTCCAGAATCTTTGAAATAAAAGGAAGATTAGATATAGGCCTGTAGTTTGCTAAAGTGCTGGAATCAAGAGTAGGTTTTTTGAGAAGGGGTTTGATTACAGCTACTTTAAAGGACTGTGGCACGTAGCCTATTGATAGGGATATATTTATTGTCTCCAACAAAGATGGGCAGACTAGGGGAATAACTTCTTTAAACAGCTTAGTTGGGATCGGATCTGAAAGGCAGGTCGATGGTTTGGAGGATGAAATAATAGAGTTAAGTTCCTGAAGTCCTATATGTGTGAAACAGTTTAGGTTAGGCCTATTTACATTTAATGGTACAGCAGGCCCAGGTGAAGGCAGGGAGTGGCTAATTTTATCTCTAATCTTTTGAATTTTATCGTTAAAAAATGTCATAACGTCCTCACAGCTGAGGGCTAGAGGAATCATGGGCTCAATAGAGCTCTGACTTTGTGTTAGCCTGGCTACAGTGCTGAAAAGGTACCTCGGATTATTTTTATTTTCTTCAATTAGTGAGGAGTAGTATGTAGATCGAGTATGTCGTAAGGCTGTCATGTATTTACTATGGCTTTCTTGCCAGAGTATTCGTGACTCCTCTGTTTGATTGGAGCGCCACATTCTCTCTAATTTACGGGTTGTTTGTTTGAGTGTGTGAGTTTCAGAGCTAAACCACAGAGCTTTCCTCTGACGTTTAATAGTTTTTTCCCTCAATGGGGCAATTGAGTCCAAGGTGGATTTTAGTAGACTAGCAGAGCTATCGACAAGCAGATCCAGTTGAGAGGGGTTATAGTTAACATCATAGTTATTTATTGGATGGTGCACTGAGTTTAAGGCAGCAGGAATGACCTCTTTAAATTTAGCCACAGCACTATTGAACAGATTTCTCCTCGTAACTATTTTATTGCACAATAATAGGATAATGTTAAAAGATATTAAACAGTGATCTGATAGCAGAGGATTTTCAGGGTAGACTTTTAGTTCATTAATATCAAGGCCATATGTTAGAACAAGATCAAGAGTATGATTTAAACGATGAGTAGCTTCATTAATAGTTTGAAAAAAGCCAACTGAGTCTATTAGGGACATAAAGGCTGAGCTCAGGCTATCACTATCTTTGTCAACATGGATATTAAAATCTCCTGCTATCAGTATTTTATCAGAACTGAGGACTAAGTTTGATATAAACTCAGAGAATTCTGATAGAATTTCAGAATAAGGGCCTGGAGGACGGTAAATTATCGCAAATAAGACTGGCTGGCAGGTTTTTGATTCGGTATGAGATAAATTTAGAACCAGGCTTTCAAAGGAAGTGTAATTGGCCTTTGGTTTAGGATAGATTAGGAGAGAGGAATGATAAATAGCTGCTACACCACCTCCACGGCCTATGTCTCGTGGCATATGAGTATTTAAATGACTGGGAGGAGTGGCTTCATTTAAACTAACATATTCATCTTGATACAGCCATGTTTCAGTTAAACAGAATAAATCAAAGTTATTTTTTGAGGGTAAGGTAATTTACTAGTAGAGATTTGGATCTCAGTGATCTAATATTTAATAGAGCACATCTAATGGTTTTATGTTTTGGTGTTTCTAGATTTGAGATTTTAATTTTTTTCAGATTTTTATAATTGATACCTCTTTTATTGATTTTATGTCAAAATCATTGTGAAATATGGGTCGTGGGACAGACACCGTCTCCATAAAATAATATTCATCACCATCACAACAGTTGTCACGGCGATGAACACAGCTATCATAATAGCAATGGGAGGGAAACTGTCCTAAGGCAAGCGCAGAGGGGCGTGGAGGGACTCCACCTCTGTAACATGGTCTCATTCATGAGATGTCATAACAGTGACTGTGCCATGTTTTCTGATAGTAGAGATGCTCCCTCCAAAGTAGGATGGATTCCATCTCTTCCTATCAGGTTCGGTTTTTCCCCAGAAGGATCTCCAATTATCAATGAAGCCCACCTCGTTTTCTGGACACCACCTCGATAGCCAGCGGTTAAATGATGACATGCGGCTATACATGTCATCACTGGTCAGATTTGGTAAGGGACCAGAGAAAATTACGGAGTCCGACATTGTTTTAGCATAAGCACAAACTGATTCAATGTTCACTTTGGTTGCTTCCGACTGACGACGTCGGGAGTCATTAGTGCCGACATGGAGGACTATCCTATCAAACTTACGATTACTCTTTGCCAGCAACTTTAGATTTGATTCTATGTCGCCCGCTCTGGCCCCTGGGATGCACCTCACGATGCCCGCTGACTTCGCTAGCTTCACGTTTCTCACTATGGAGTCGCCAATTATCAGAGTTTGTTCCCCGGTGAGTGTGTTGTCCTCACGGAGGGGGGAGAACCTGTTTGAGACGTGAACATGGTGGTGTCCCGAGCGGCTTTTTGACCTTCGACTATGCTTACCACGGACAGTAACCCACTCATTGCTGGCCGGGGGGAGGCTAAGCTAGAGCTAGCACGGTCCGCACCGGCTAGGTCCTGCTTGCTAGCTTCGGTTTTGGTATCAGGGGTGCGGAACCGCTTCTCCAGATTGTTGATCCTCGCCTCCATATCAAACAGTACGCTACACTTTATGCAACTACCATTGTCCCTAAAGGAGGACGAGGAGTAACTAAACATCTGACACACCGGGCAGGAGAGCGGAGGGGAGGAGAAAGAAGCCATAGGTGCTAAATTTAAGCTAAGCTAAGCTAAGCTAAGGACAAAGGGAAGTTTAAAGGAGATTACACTGCCTATAAGAGGCGAGATTGCTTTTTACTTAACCTTCGTACGTTTAACTCTACGGTAAAAAATTAAAACAAGTGTTTTCAAGGCTAAAATATCAATGACAACAAGTTTGATTAGAGTTAGCAGAACACAGTAGTAGAGCGCTGCAAGCAGCGGTAGAGCGTAAACAGGAAATGATCGATACGTCACCACATCAGCACAATGGGAACGTTTGAGGATGATGAAGACGTGTATATTATGAGGAAGGTTGGGCGCCACTCTTGTCTGTCCTTGATAGTGTGTGTGCGTGTTTATCTGCATGTGAGTTTGAGTTTGGCCTTCAGAAGACACAGTGAGTGTGGATACAACACGATCTGTACTGTTTAATCTAACATGACTCAGCTGTTCAAAAGTGCAAAGAGTAATGCAGTCATCATGTATTAAAACATGACAAATTGTACACATGAACACACATTTGACGATATGATGATGAATATAATAATTGCCATAACAGTTCCCTGAATACAAACCTGTGGATAATATAAAGGAGGAGATGAAAATTGAAAAAGATCATGTCTCTTTGAAGGCATGATGGTGCAGTGAATTGTGACACTGCCCTTGGAAGCGATGGGTCATGGGTTCGCATCCTGCTTCAGTGTTTTTTTATGGCATTTTTTAGGACATCGAGATGACTCTGGCGACAAAATTACATTAACAATCAATATAATTATCAAGCAGCAGTCAATGTCTTTATAGCCAGTGTAACGGGAGGGCTCTTTATGCATCCATCCTATGCTGCTGCCACGTCTCCTCAGACACATTTTATTCATATTATTTTTTTCCGCTCGTCACGTCACTGAAGCAATAAAGTGATGAAACGACCAAAAAGTGTGACTAATTACGAGTGATTTAAGCTACTATTGTCACTATTCCTCAAACACGGGCTTATTTCACCCATTAGGGTGAATAAATCACTCTCTTCCGTTTGGTTGTCATGGCAGCACGAGTCATCTCTGATCCATTTATCGCGCACGTGTACATAAGTAACCCAAGGTGTACATACTCAGGGTTGATTAACCCACTTCATACCAGCTGTAATGGAATCAGATACTCGGAGTTTCCCATCGCTGGGTATGTTGACCCAGAGTTTATGGATAAACTCAGAATTTGTTAACCCTCCTTTATGGAATACCCCTCAGGTCTGCAACCGACTTTTGGGTCCCAACTCACCAGTTGAGAATCGCTGACACCTGCACGTTGTCACGGCAAATTTACGGTTTTCCTTCTTTAAACACATGATTTGTGCTCTGGTTGAATGATGAAGTCCAGTCAAAGCATGATGATTTTATAAAAAAGGATTTATTATAAACTAAATGAAAAGGAGTACAAAAAAGGTCTTCCATCCTGTAGGAAGGGCAAGCGGCCAGCAACGGAAAGCACACACTTTTACAGAAACAATATGTTTGGTCTCTTCCAAACAGTGGAAGTTCACAAACCTTCCAAATGGTTTGTGAACTCCTTTATTCACAAACCTCTGAGAACTTTAATCTAACTCTCCACCTCCGCTCTGCATCCAACTTGCTCTGCAGACCAAACAACAGACAGGGCTCCTCTTTTTGACACGTTCTTTTGTGTCATCATGTTCCTCGAGTTCTGCAGCTTCAGAGCTTTCTTATCCATTTACACCGTAACCAGAGTGCTACTGTTTACCTTCGCAGTGCAACATTGAAAAGGCTCCGGTCTGACGCGACGCAGCGTAGCGTTCCGAACATTGTGTAATCAATATACCGGTACGGCGGTATATTCAACATTTATAGCATAACAAAATTATATATCGGTATTTGGTATGAACCAGTATACCGCCCACCCCTATAATGATAATAAATACACATATATATCAGATTCTCGATTGAGTCTGAAACCACGTGATCGGGCCCAAGTTCCGATCACCTGATCGGATCGAGACATCCTTACTTACTAGTACTACTAGTGGTGTTTTTGGCTCTTACTAGTAGCACTCGTGGGCGATTTTGGCTCTTACTAGTAGCAGTAGTGCAAAAAGTATAAAAAGCACACAGAACCCCTGCAGCTGTACTTCTGAAAGTGAAATTATGCAGAACAATCTGTCTGTCTGTCTTAATGTGGATGTTGTTTAAAAAAAAAGATTAAAATGCTTCAGCTGTAGGCTGTGTCCGGGTGTAAAAAAATGAAAACTCAAAATTTTATTTCACACTGTCTGTAATAATTGATAAGGTTGTTTTTACAATAACAATAGTTTCCATTACAATTCTGCTATGATAACAATTATAACTAGAACTGCAACCAGTTATGAAAGGGGGCCAAGCCTTCCCGCGCGACTCGACCCCCGGGTTTTGCGGACCCCGCGGAGTACGTCACGAAGGATGACGGGCTCGTGGCGAGCGTCAGGACACAGGCCCACGTGCCATTTGCTGTGAACAGGTGGATATGAAGTTTTGGAAGATGTGATTTAAAGTGTGAAAATTTCAGGCCAAAATGTGTTTGCACCCATTTTAGCGCCACCTAGTGGTGCACTTTTTGGTATGGGTGATCTGTGTGCTCTTTTATGGTTACCCTGTAAATTTCACATCCCTCATCATAATACTTCAGCTGAAATAAAGGTTTGTTTATTTATATGTTATAAGACACGCTTTTATAGCTAGCTAGAAAAATTTACTCAGTAATTATTCGCGCATATTTTGAGCCAACAAAATTATTTTATCAGCTTTAGATCAGGTCCAACTGAAGACTCTACTTACCAAGTTTCATGCCGATTAAACAAAACCCCAAGGAGGAATTTGAAAAAGTAGGTTTTTGATATGTCGTGACTTACAAAGAGCAATGTGCTGTGGGAGTGGGCGTGGCCTATGTCAGAAGATGCAACTTTATGTTGGGAACATGTGGATATGAAGATTT
The DNA here is from genome assembly GCF_900634775.1 of Gouania willdenowi. Taxonomy (NCBI): domain Eukaryota; kingdom Metazoa; phylum Chordata; class Actinopteri; order Blenniiformes; family Gobiesocidae; genus Gouania; species Gouania willdenowi. The sequence continues at coordinate 23,075,568 of NC_041050.1, forward strand.
TAAAAATGTGAATTAAATTGTGAAAGTTAAAGGCCAAAATGTTTTTGCAATTATAGCGCCACCTAGTGGCGCAATTTTTGGTATGGGTGGTCTGTGTGGTCTTCTATATCTACCCTGTAAATTTCACTGCCCTCAACATAACAATTCAGCAGAAATAAATGTTTGTTTATTTATGTGCTTTTATATCATTGACCAATCGTGAATATCTTTGAGATATCGCCTCAGGAGGGACCCAAGATCATACCCTCCAAATTTGGTAACAATTGGTCGTGCCAATTAAGAGATTTAAATATTCATTATTTGTAGCGCCCCCTAGTGGTCTATATCATTCAAATTTGGCGCATACCCCCACAGTCACATGCCAACTATGGATCTCAGATTTGGTGTTGTTAGCATTTATTTTGACCGAGATATGCGCCAGTTTGCATTTTTATAGCTAGCTAGAAAACTTTACTCTAATAATTTGAGCATTAATTACCCGAACAAACTCATAGGGTTAACTGGCGATTACGTCCAACTGAAGACTCTACGTGCCAAGTTTCACGCTGATTGGACCAAAACCCCAAGGAGGAGTTCGAAAAAGTAGGTTTTTCAGTTTTTGCAATTTTGCTCCGAGAAAAAATTGGGCGGAAATGGGCGTGGCCTAGCCCAGGTGATTCAGTGCTATTCAAGGAATCTGTGGATATGAAGGTTTTAAATTTGCAACAAACGGTGTGGGAGTTTTTGACCAAAATGCATTGACCTTTGTTATAGCGCCACCTGCTGGCGGACATATGTGAATTTTTGCGTCCAAGGTCCCTTGGGGGTTTTGGACCCAACCACCACTACTTTTACCCAAGGAAACATAATAAAAATAAATATAATAAAAATCCTTACGATTACAATAGGGTTCCTAGGACCGCTGGTCCTAGGAACCGCGTATGTGTTCCCAGGCCCCGCGGGCTTGGCCCCCTAATTACATATAAATACATAACAATTGAAAACGAATTAATTTTAAATAAAATGTATATTTTGTATTATAATATGTTACGTAAAAGAAGACATTGTTTGGTTTGGTTTATTTCCAGTTCACATGAAAACATGTCATTTGCAATAAAAAAATAAATTGATCCTATTGTGAAAAAACATTTAAAAAGTTTACATTTTTACATATATCCCTGTATATTTCAGTGACATGTTATTGTTTTATTTCCCACAAATACTGCAAGGATTAATAATCATTAGTGATTTTTTGAACAAATAAAACTAGAGATCAAAACTTTTCTGTAATACGAATACAAATATAACATTGGATGTGCATCATAAAATTCTGAAAAAACTAGTGCTGGTATAACTCAAGGTACTATTCAGAGCTGGCCTTTTAAAACTGGCAAAAACACTGGTTTGACTGACCAATCAAAACCTTTGTCCCACCTGCTTCATTAGCATGCAGTCCACTAGTGACACTACTACTAGTGGACTGCATGTTGACCTTACATACTAGTAAGGACCAAATGTCCAATAGTAACACTTGTAAAATGCATTTAGACTTTACTAGTAAAGTAGTTAATTACTAAGGGTATAAATGTACCTCTAGTGTCAGTTTTATTGATTTTACTTGTTAACAAGTAGGGTTCAAAATGTTTACTAGTAGTACTACTAGTAGAAGTCAGAACACACACTTGTATCACTACTTGGGTCTTTAAGGCCTTACTAGTAAACTAGTGATGCTTTAAATGCATACTAGTTAATTACAAATAGTCAAAATGTCCACAAACTTCACCAGTTAGACCCTGTGTGACCTTGCTAATTAACTAGTGAGGCCTAACACAGTTAACAAGTAAGAGCAAAATGTCCACTAATTGCACTAGTCAGGGTCTTTTTGGCAGTACTAGTTAACTAGTCAAAGAAATTGTTCGTCACATGTTATCTAGTAGTCAACAAATTATGGTACTCGTGGACATCTGTGTTCAACTAGTTCAGGGCTGCCAAGTTTCAAAACATGACAAGAGTGAGATTTTAGTGACCTGATGCGTTCCAGCAAAAAAAAAAAAAGTGTCCTTTTTTCAACATGGCTTTGGCCTGTTTTAACGTTGATTTATACCTTAAAACTGATGTCCTCACCTCCATGCCAGTGGCTCTTCCTGCACTGTGGCCTCCTAATGCTAGTTTTAATCAACCAGAAATTAGAAATGAAAGCCAACAATAATTTTGACAGAATACATTTATTAGTCAATATTTCATTTCAACCAACTCTCCATCATTTAGCTGGGGACATGTCTCATGTTGTAGGTGTTTGTCTCAGATTTTGATGCCTTGATGACAGAGGCAGGGGGCTCCCACTTAAGACACTGTGGCTCAAGGCAGTGCTACAAGGAGACAAGCTCTCCTTGTCTGCAACAGAAAGGAGGTAATTAAAAAGCAAACCATGTAAAAAAAAAAAAACATTAAACCTCTACACACCACTGTGTGTAGAGGAGTCTGTGAATCTGGGAGGAATGGAACTGGTTGCTGGGGAGTTGGCAGCATCTGTGCTGCTTAAATAATTGTGCAGGGCTACACAACCTTCACAGTTTTCTGTGGGTAGAATTCCATCGGTCAACCCAGGATTCAACATCATGCTGCCAGTATGTTGAAGCTGTTCTCTATCACCCTCCTGGCATGAAAGTGGCGGTAGTTGTAGATTTGCTGGGCATCGCTGAGGTTTTTCCTTTAAGTACAACTATTACAGTGCCCGTCGGAAGTATGCATTCATATAGTGGGCGCTTAAGGAGAGTTGTCAATTACGGGCATAATAACAACATACTCTGTAGCATTATTAAGGGGTATATTTGCAGGTGCAAAGTAAAATAACGTGTGCAATTTCCCTGGTTTAATTCTATGAGACATGGGTATGATGAATGTGTTGGTTTTTTTTACTCATTCTTATATTTTTTGTTTTATTTATTGTTTGTTTTTACCATTGTAGTGTTATTCTATGGAGTCATTTTGTGTTTATTTTTATTATTTTTTTTGATGTAGTTCTGTTGTCATTTTAGTGTATTTTTGTATAAATATTTAGTTTTGTGTATATTAAGTCATTTTCATATTTTTGTTGTTGTTTGGTGTATTTTTCTGTAATATATATTTTTTGGAGTCATTTTGAGTGTTTTTGGAGCATTTTGTATATTTTTGTGCATTTCTGTTGTTGTTTTGTGTAGTTCCTGTATAAATGTAGTGGCAGGTGTGTCGTGAGAGAAACTGCAGTAATCAGGTGACCTTCACTATGTTGCAACATGTAAACACTTAGATCTGACTCAGAGCGTAACACTACAGTCAATAACACCCTATGGACGGGTGTCGTGACACAGACTGTAACCGAACTAAATCGTGGTCTGTTATTCACGCAACACTCACATAACTGCACGCATGTCACGTAGATGGTGATCGATAGTGAAGCCCACCTGATCGATGTGTGTGTGTGTGTGTGTGTGTGTGTGAGAGAGAGAGAGAGAGAGACAGACTCTCTACCTGAGACTCTAATCACGCGCCGCGAAAAAATGTGCCGCTTTCAACACAGCAGCCATTGCCGTCAATAACTTCCGGGTGAGGTCTGTCCGGTCTAAATAGCGAACGGTCAAACTAACATGAAAATAAACGTTTCGAAATGTCATCACCAAATGAATAACAGTAAAGAAGTATTTTTCCTCAAAATAGAAGTCCACGGGTGCTGTGAAATAGATATAGATGGTGCGCTAGCGCCCCCTCACACCCTGAGGTCAAAAGTTGAATAGGTTTCATTTCGGGGCCGTCCAGAAGTGAAATAAAATTAAAATAAACATTTTGAAATGACCAAATTACTCCAAAATAACAGATACACACACTCGGGGTATTTGGAACCCGTCGACCGAGTTTCAGGTCCAAGTCGCACCGCGTCGGGGAGATATTTGTTCCACACACACACACACACGCACACACACACACACACACACACACACACACACACACACACACACACTAAAAAAACACAGAATATACAAGAACCACAGTACAGATAGAAAGAGAAAAAACCATGTTGGAAAAAAAGAGGGAAAAAAACGAATTATGTTGTGTTAACAGTTGAAATACAAAAATGTTTTCAACATGATCACCAATAGATATATATGGAAATTGCCGCATCAGGTTTTGTTGAAGAGGAAATGCAGCATCAGCCAGGAGCACATGTGGTACAGCGATTATAGTTCCTTGAAGGTTGGCTCCTACGTTTTAAAAGACGAGTCGACCACCTTCGCTGTCTTTTCCATCTCAGTATTAACAAACGACAACAATTTTCCTCTTCTTTGAGGAGAAATAGGAGAAGTAGACGCAGTCTCGCCGTCATGTTGTAAACAACGGCTACTTCTTCTACTGTACTTTTGTACCGTGGTTGGCGTGTGTTTGTAACACATTGCCCCCTGCAGTTTGGTAGCGGAAGCCGCTCAAAGTTTAAATGCAACATGCGTTGTTTCGTGCAATTCCGTGCGTCTCATTTCCGCGCAGCACGTCAATGCGTCAAGCAAGAAACAGCCTACACACACACACACACGCACACACACACACACACACACACACACACACACACACACACACACACACACACACACACACACACACACACACAGTGAACAAAATTGGGGAGTTACATACCATCTCAGACAGCGTCTGACTTCTAGAAACACTTTCGTTCTGAAAGCACTTCGACGAGTCGGTGCTTGTTGTGATGAATTGTCAAGACCAGTGTTGTGCTAGTTACTGAAAAAAAGTAACTAGTTATTGTTACTAGTTACTTCATTAACAAAGTAACTCATTTACTATTTTGATTACTTACACCAAAAAGTAATGCGTTACTGGAAAAAGTAACTTTTGAGTTACTTATTTATTTTGAGTCATTTGTGTCCGTACAGCTTCATATTAGTGCTGTAGTGAGTAATATAATAATCCACTGTTGATCAACTGCTATAAAACAATCATAAATGATGTGCATATAAAGCACAAAACAGCTGCTCCAAAATTAAAACAGTAATTTTTAAGCCTTAGCACAGTAATGTAAAGTAAGCTGTGCATATTCCAGGTGCACATTCTGCTGTTGAAAATGCTTATGAAAATAAATGTGGAAAAACAAATTCACAGCATTTTTCTCAGCTACACAATGCTAAACATATCAGGCTAATGAGCTGCTGTTAGCATTGACTCAGCAGCAGCGAGAGGCTGCATATTTACAACAACATGCCGTGCAATAGTTTGGCTGACCTGTCCCTGGATAACAGTCACAGTCCGTTAAAATCCAGTCACAGCGTTAGCTTAGCTTCACTGATGTATCTTTTGGAGACGAAAATAATGTGCATATTTCCACTCTGAGAAGCTCGTCCTGCTCTCGCATTGACTCGCCATGATTGGCGCATGTGATGTAAACAGAAACACGCTGACAATGCTTCTTCTTCTACTGTTTTACCGTGTTTGGCACGGCATCCCGCAAAAATATGTAGCGCCACTGTAAACAGGCGCTACATAGGATTACTATTGCAACAACACATCATCAGTAGGGTAAAACTAACCTGTCTCACGACGGACTTTGCAGCTAGCAAAGTAACGGACAAACGCACCATATTGTAATGGTAATGACGTTATTTCTTTAGAAATATATTGAGTTACAGTACTAGTTACTGTCAAAAGTGACATTGGTGCGGTAACGCGTTACCAGCCAACACTGGTCAAGACCCGCCTTACGATGGTTCTGATTGGCTTATTTATTGTGTGATGCCTGTCGTGGTTGGTTAGATTTAGGCACAAGGAGAAATGGATTGGTTATCAGTCAATCATTTACTCGAGCTACGGCAAGCCATGAGGACCAAAGTTCATTATCATGAAAAAAATAAAGAGTACTGAATGGGGAAATATAAGCGTGAAAAATGTCAAGTGTGGCATGTGGTGTGAGAATGCGTCAAATTGCGTGACTGTCACACTCAAAGCGTGAGGCTTGGCAGCTCTGCAACTAGTTAACTAGTCGAAAGCAGAGGGGTATTCCATAAAGCGGGTTATGTTCAAACTCTGAGTATGTTCAGGCTCAAATGAGGGAGACTGAGTATCCCATTCCTAAACGTGAGGTATGTTATGGCAATGTTATGGCAACAGGTATTATCAAAAAAACCCTGGGTTTTGATGCAGAGTTAGACATAAAAAACTTTATTGACTACTGCGTCACAACAGGCAAACAGAAGACAGAGAGACACTCTGTGCAGGAATATCAAACAGTGCCATCTATAGGTGAAATTACCACACTACAACACTCCCACTTAATTTTACACTGGTATTTGAAATCATTCAAATAATAATACAGAGCCAATGCTCTCCTTTGCTCACACACCAAAAAAAAAAAAAAACTTTTGTCATTGTGGCTTATAATTTTTTTTAAACCAAAAAAAACTTTAACATTCACATTTACCTTCAGGAAAACAATTTTGTTTACAGGGATTTTTTCCTGGAACTCTTTTACAATTACAATCACTTTTAAGAACATTTTTGTTTACAGCTATTTCACTGGATCTCTTTTAACAATTTTTCTTTTTTCCCTTTTATTACTTTGACCAGGCAGCGTTCGGCGTTCACCTGTCAAGCACAACCTCTTAAGAAGAAAAAAGACCACTCGCTTCTCTCAGTTTTTCAAACCTCTGTTTAGCCAAAGGCTTTGTCAAGATATCCGCTTTCATGTCATTTGTTGGACATTAACATAGCTCTATTTGTTCATTCTGTACACATTCACGGATGTAGTGGTAGCGAATGTCTATGTGTTTAGTTCTGGAGTGATCAACCGGATTCTTTGCGATTGCGATGGCTCCTTGGTTGTCTTCCATGATCACTGTGGGTGTGGCCTCCATTCCAAGATCACACAGTAAACGTCTCAGCTACCTTCTTGAGCAGCTTGACTGAGTGCGACATACTCAGCCTCAGCTGTTGAAAGTGCAACTGTTGCCTGCTTCTTGTTGAGCCAGCTCACGGCTCCTCCGTTTAGTAGGAACATGTTGCCTGTTGTCGATCATCCTGATCTCCAGCCCAGTCAGCATCTGAGAATTTGATCAAAGCTCCAATCTCTGACCGCTCATACTTCAGTACAAAGTTCACTGTCCCCTTTAAGTATCTGAATATCCTCTTCACAGCAGTCAGATGTGTAGCATTGGGATTTGCATTGAACTTTGATACAGCACTCACAGCTTGAGCTATGTCTGGTCGTGTGGCCATTGCAGCATACAGCAGACTTCCAACCATTGACTGATATTCTTGTTGCTGTACTGCCATATTTTTCAGTTTTACATTGACATCAGCAGGAGTTGCTACAGGATTTGCATTGTTCATTCCAAATTTTTTCAGAATGGCTTCTATATAATGCTTCTGATGGAGCAAGACACATTTATTTTCTTTGTCTTGAACCACTGAGATGCCCAGGATATAGGACAGCTCACCCATGTCTTTCATCTTGTAGTGCTCCTTGAGAGCAGTTTTCAGCTCTTTCATGCTCTCAGTTGACTCTGTAATCAAAATGAGATCATCCACGTAAACTGCGAGTATTTCAAGCTCTTTTCAAGCGAGTATTTCAAGCTCTTTTCTTGTTCTCACAAATACACAGTGCTTTGTTTGAAGTCTGTGAAAGCTTTGCTCCAGCAACGAGAAGACTGCTTCAGTCCATAGATTGATTTTTTTAGTTTACATACCAGATGTTCTTGCCCTGGTTTGATGTATCCCTCTGGCTGCTCCATGAAGATTTCTTCTTTTAGATGTCCATTGTGTTCTGCTAACTCTAATCAAACTTGTTGTCATTGATATTTTAGCCTTGAAAACACTTGTTTTAATTTTTTACCGTAGAGTTAAACGTACGAAGGTTAAGTAAAAAGCAATCTCGCCTCTTATAGGCAGTGTAATCTCCTTAAAAACTTCCTTTTGTCCTTAGCTTAGCTTAGCTTAAATTTAGCACCTATGGCTTCTCTCTCCTCCCCTCCGCTCTCCTGCCCGGTGTGTCAGATGTTTAGTTACTCCTCGTCCACCTTTAGGGACAATGGTAGTTGCATAAAGTGTAGCGTACTGTTAGATATGGAGGCGAGGATCAACAATCTGGAGAAGCGGTTCCGCACCCCTGATACCAAAACCAAAGCTAGCAAGCAGGACCTAGCCGGTGCGGACCGTGCTAGCTCTAGCTTAGCCTCCCCCCCGGCCAGCAATGAGTGGGTTACTGTCCGTGGTAAGCATAGTCGAAGTTCAAAAAGCCGCTCGGGACACCACCATGTTCACGTCTCAAACAGGTTCTCCCCCCTCCGTGAGGACAACACACTCACCGGGGAACAAACTCTGATAATTGGCGACTCCATAGTGAGAAACGTGAAGCTAGCGAAGTCAGCGGGCAACGTGAGGTGCATCCCAGGGGCCAGAGCGGGCGACATAGAATCAAATCTAAAGTTGCTGGCAAAGAGTAATCGTAAGTTTGATAGGATAGTCCTCCATGTCGGCACTAATGACTCCCGACGTCGTCAGTCGGAAGCAACCAAAGTGAACATTGAATCAGTTTTTGCTTATGCTAAAACAATGTCGGACTCCGTAATTTTCTCTGGTCCCTTACCAAATCTGACCAGTGATGACATGTATAGCCGCATGTCATCATTTAACCGCTGGCTATCGAGGTGGTGTCCAGAAAACGAGGTGGGCTTCATTGATAATTGGAGATCCTTCTGGGGAAAACCGAACCTGATAGGAAGAGATGGAATCCATCCTACTTTGGAGGGAGCATCTCTACTATCAGAAAACATGGCACAGTCACTGTTATGACATCTCATGAATGAGACCATGTTACAGAGGCGGAGTCCTCCACGCCCCTCTGCGCTTGCCTTAGGACAGTTTCCCTCCCATTGCTATTATGATAGCTGTGTTCATCGCCATGGCAACTGTTGTGATGGTGGTGAATATTATTTTATGGAGACGGTGTCTGTCCCCCGACCCATATTTCACAATGATTTTAACATAAAATCAAATAAAAGAGCTATCAATTATAAAAATCTGAAAAAAATTAAAATCTCAAATCTAGAAACACCAAAACATAAAACCATTAGATGTGCTCTATTAAATATTAGATCACTGAGATCCAAATCTCTACTAATAAATGACCTTATCTCAGAAAATAACTTTGATTTATTCTGTTTAACTGAAACATGGCTGTATCAAGATGAATATGTTAGTTTAAATGAAGCCACTCCTCCCAGTCATTTAAATACTCATATGCCACGAGACATAGGCCGTGGAGGTGGTGTAGCAGCTATTTATCATTCCTCTCTCCTAATCTATCCTAAACCAAAGGCCAATTACACTTCCTTTGAAAGCCTGGTTCTAAATTTATCTCATACCAAATCAAAAACCTGCCAGCCAGTCTTATTTGCGATAATTTACCGTCCTCCAGGCCCTTATTCTGAATTTCTATCAGAATTCTCTGAGTTTATATCAAACTTAGTCCTCAGTTCTGATAAAATACTGATAGTAGGAGATTTTAATATCTATGTGGACAAAGATAGTGATAGCCTGAGCTCAGCCTTTATGTCCCTAATAGACTCAGTTGGCTTTTTTCAAACTATTAATGAAGCTACTCATCGTTTAAATCATACTCTTGATCTTGTTCTAACATATGGCCTTGATATTAATGAACTAAAAGTCTACCCTGAAAATCCTCTGCTATCAGATCACTTTTTAATATCTTTTAACATCATCCTAGAGGATCTCGCACTGTGCAATAAAATAGTTACGAGTAGAAATCTGTCCAATAGTGCTGTGGCTAAATTTAAAGAGGCCATTCCTGCTGCCTTAAACTCAGTGCACCATCCAATAAATAACTATGATATTAATTATAACCCCTCTCAACTGGATTTGCTTGTCGATAGCTCTGCTAGTCTACTAAAATCCACCTTGGACTCAATTGCCCCATTGAGGGAAAAAACTATTAAACGTCAGAGGAAAGCTCCGTGGTTTAGCTCTGAAACTCACACACTCAAACAAACAACCCGTAAATTAGAGAGAATGTGGCGCTCCAATAAAACAGAGGAGTCACGAATACTCTGGCAAGAAAGTCATAGTAAATACATGACAGCCTTACGACATAGTCGATCTACATACTATTCCTCACTAATTGAAGAAAATAAAAATAATCCGAGCTACATTTTCAGCACTGTAGCCAGGCTAACACAAAGTTAGAGCTCTATTGAGCCTATGATTCCTCTAGCCCTCAGCTGTGAGGACTTTATGACATTTTTTAACGATAAAATTCATAAGATTAGAGATAAAATTAGCCACTCCCTGCCTTCACCGGGGCCTGCTGTACCATTAAATGTAAATAGGCCTAACCTAAACTGTTTCACACATATCAGACTTCAGGAACTTAACTCTATTATTTCATCCTCCAAACCATCGACCTGCCTTTCAGATCCGATCCCAACTAAGCTGTTTAAAGAAGTTGTTCCCCTGGTCTGCCCATCTTTGCTGGAGACAATAAATATATCCCTATCAATAGGCTACGTGCCACAGTCCTTTAAAGTAGCTGTAATCAAACCCCTTCTCAAAAAACCTACTCTTGATTCCAGCACTTTAGCAAACTACAGGCCTATATCTAATCTTCCTTTTATTTCAAAGATTCTTGAGAAAGTTGTGGCGGCTCAGCTCTGTGAATTTCTTCAAAACAACAGCCTGTTCGAGGACTTCCAGTCAGGTTTTAGAGCTCAACACAGCACAGAGACTGCTTTAGTTAAAGTAACTAATGATCTACCTGGGCTTCAGATGAAGGACGACTCTCAGTGCTGGTTTTATTAGATCTTAGTGCAGCTTTTGACACTATAGATCACTATATTCTACTAGAGAGATTAGGTAGGTACCAGTTTGTACACGTGAATAATAGGTCTTCTGTGTACACTAAAGTAAGCTACGGGGTTCCTCAGGGCTCTGTGCTAGGTCCAATCCTCTTCTGTATCTATATGCTCCCCCTTGGTAATGTTATGAGAAAATACTCTGTTAACTTTCACTGCTATGCTGATGATACCCAACTGTATGTATCAATGAAGCCAGGTGAGACAAATCAGCTATCTAAACTTGAGGCCTGTCTAAAGGACATTAGGGCCTGGATGGACCAAAATTTTCTTCTTCTCAACTCAGACAAGACTGAGGTCATTGTACTGGGCCCACGACACCTTACAGAAACCTATGCTAGCCTAACTGCCCTAGATGGCATTACTCTGGCACGAAGCACAACTGTTAGAAACCTTGGGGTTCTATTTGATCAGGATTTATCCTTCAACTCTCACATAAAACAAACTTCAAGAACTGCCTTCTTTCATCTCCGTAACATTGCTAAAATCAGATCTATCCTGTCTCAGGGCGACGCCGAAAAACTAGTCCATGCTTTTGTTACCTCTAGACTGGATTATTGTAATTCTCTTTTAGCAGGCTGCCCGAGCAAGTCGCTTAAGACATTTCAGCTGGTTCAAAATGCTGCCGCACGTGTACTGACTAAAACTAGGAGAAGAGATCACATTACTCCTGTATTAGCCTCTCTGCATTGGCTTCCCATAAAATATAGAATAGAATTCAAGATTCTTCTTCTCACTTATAAAGCCCTAAATGGACAGGCACCAGCCTATCTCAAGGAGCTTGTAGTGCCATACAATCCCCCCAGAACACTACGCTCTCAAAATGCTGGACTACTCGTTGTTCCATTTGTCTCTAAAAGTAGTATAGGAGGAAGAGCTTTCAGTTATCAGGCCCCACTTCTCTGGAACCATCTACCAACCACGGTTCGGGGGGCAGACACCCTCTCTATCTTTAAGGTTAGGCTCAAAACATTCCTCTTTGGTAAAGCTTTTAGTTAGGAACCAGCTCATAGCTCATAATTAAGATGCAATAGGCATAGACTGCCGGGGGGGGGGGTCTGGCATGCTCGGTTGGAGAGAGGTTGGAGAGGGCGTTAAGAGAGAGGTCATTTAGGCTAGAGAGGGACCGGAGAGGGTCCCATTCCTCTCTCAAACACTCCCTCTACGTATGCTTCTTCCCTTGTGTGTTTGCTCCTGTACTCCTTCTGGCTTTTGTCTTGCAGGTCCGTGGGATCCTTAGTGTGGAGTTACAGAGTCTCAGCAGCTCTGTCTCCACCCTCTCCTCTGCACACACCCAACACAGCATAACGTGGATGGCTGTTCATCATAGGAATGGGATCCACACAAGGTTCCTGCTGCTTAACAGAAGGTTTTCCTTGCCGCCATGATGAATTCATGTTGGGTGTGGGATACATATGTATGTGTATATACGTATATATGCATATGTGTGTATCCATAAAATGAAGAGTCCGTCCTTAAGACTGCTCTACTGTAAAGTGCCTTGAGATACCATTGGTTATGATTTGGCGCTATACAAATAAAGATTGATTGATTGATTGATTGATTGATTGATTGATTGATTGATTGATTGATTGAGGAATGCAGTGACAACATCCATCTGGTGCACATGTAGATTGTTTTGAATAGCAAAGGAAAGTAGTGTATGAATAGAGCTAAATCGTACTACTGGTGAGAAAGTCTCATCATAGTCAGCACCATACAACTGTGAGTAGCCCATGGCGACGAGTCTGCACTTAAATCTTTCCACTCGTCCATCACGATGATGCTTAACTTTAAACACCCATCTTGATCCTACTGCTTTTCTTTCTTTTCTTCCAAATCAGCCGCTTCCTGCCATTTCCTTTTATCAGGACTCATCATTGCTTCTTTCATTGTTAATGGCGCTGTCGTACGACACATATTGGCATGATGATCAACAATAACTATGTCAGCAAACTCATCATATCCAAATCTCCTTGGAAGCTTCCTGGTTCTGCCACTTGTTCTTACAGTGGCATCATTAATGACCTCACCTTGTGTATCACTCTCGGTTTCCATGGTTACCTGGTTGTCTGAGCAGGATACTTCTGATTCCTGACTCATGTCAAAGTCTGACTCGTTGAAAACAACATCACGACGAATTAGAACCCTCCTTTTCCTTTCATCATAAAGGCAATAGCCTTTAACATTGTTTGCATATCCCACAAAACGTATTTTTACAGCCTTTTTGTCCACCTTCCGTCTTTTTTCATCTGGGATTTGCGCATAAGCAGCACATCCAAACACCTTCATGTGACTCATGTCAGGTTTTTTTTCACACCATCTCTCGAAGGGTGTCTCCTTTTTCAGGACAGATGTGGGCAGTCTGTTCTGTATGTAAGCTGTTGTGGCTACAGCCTCTGCCCAGTAGGTCTTTGGCAACTTAGCATGTGAAAACATACTTCTTGCTGCTTCAACTAATGTCCTATTTTTTCTTTCTGCAACACCATTCTGTTGTGGCGAATGAGGTACAGTCATTTCATGCTGGATACCTTGAGCATTCAAATATTCTTGAAACTCCTTTGATGTGTACTCCCCACCATTGTCTGTTCTCAGCCTTTTAACTGTCTGTCCACACTCATTTGTGAATATTTTTTCAAATTCTTTAAATTTGTTCAGCACCTCATTCTTATGTTTCAAGAAATATACTTTGCAGCATCTAGAGTAATCATCAATGAAAGTCACAAAGTATTTTGTTCCACCTATTGATTCAGTCTGCATAGGACCACAGACATCACTATGAATCAACTGCATTCTGTGTTTGGAAGAATTCCTCCAATCGGCTTGTATGGTTTTTTATGCAGCTTGCCTTCCACACATCCTTCACAGAAAGGAACCACTGTTTCTACAGAGAGATCTACTCCATTCACCAGATCTTTGAGTTCCTTCAGCTTGGTGGTGTGACCGAGCCGTTGGTGCCACAGGCTGGCTGCTACCGATGCATTATGACAGACAAGAACACTTTTTTCAACATCCAACTGATACAGTCCATCTGCTCTTTGTGTTCCCATTCCCTGAAGAGCTCCATTTTTTCCACGTGTTTAGCAACGAGACTTCCTGAACTGCACTGTATTTCCTTTCTTGGTAGCTGCTCCCACTGAAAATAGATTCCCGGACAGCTTTGGAACATACAGCACATCATACATTTTGACATTTTTTACATCACTGGTTTTGAATGTCATTTTCATGTAAATGTTTCCTATTCCTAGGGCGTCAACTACTCTGCCGTCACAGAGTTTCACAGACTGCATTTTTTAAAATTCTTGGATCTCTTGAAGAATTTCTTTATTACACGTCATGTGCTTTGATGCGCCCGAATCAATCAACCATTCACTCTGTTGTGATCCGTCAATCAGATTTGCCTCATTAGTGACAAAAGCACTTTCATTTTCTGCATTGTCACACACCATGCTCTTAGCATGGTGTATTTTTCTGCTCCTCCTGACCTGGAGTTATTCTGCAGATTTCCTGGAAACTGCTGATGCACCAGCTGACGTAACAACACTGTAGCTTTCATTAGAATTCACCTGCTTTTGCTCTTCATTTATTAAAGCTTGTTGAACAAACTGCAGTGTCAGACTGTCAATCTTTGTTTCTAGTGCAGTGACAATGGTTGCATAACTTGGTGGTAAACTGCCTAAAAGTGTTACAGTTTGGTCTTCTTCGATTACAGCTCCTATTGCTGATAGCTGATCAGTGAGCGCTTTCATTTTCTTTAAATGTTCATTTAAGTGATCTCCTTCCTTCATTTCACATCGGAAATATTTTTTCTTCAGGAACAGTTTATTTGCTAACGTATCTCTCTCAAAATGAGCTTTCAACGTAGTCCATGCTTCTTTGGGAGACTGGCAGCTTGTTATAAGATACAAATGGGGTGTACTTACATTCAGCACTAGCATAGAGAATGCTCTCTCTCTCAGCTTGTGCATTGGCATTAGCATCTGCGGCTAACATATCCGTCTCCGTTAGCATACCCCATAGCCCTTTAGCTTTCAGCAAGTGCTCCATCTGAAACTTCCATGTCGCCCAGTTCTCCGGTCCGCTCAGCTTGTCTATAAACAGCTTCTCATCCATTGTGCAGTCCCACAACACTGTTTATTCCACACAGCTCTGTGTAAAGACAGCTTTTTTTAGCATCGACCTGGGCCCATAACCTGATGCAGAGTTAGACATAAAAAACTTTGACAACTGCGTCACAACAGACAAACAGAAGACAGAGACACACTCTGTGCAGGAATATCAAACAGTGCCATCTATAGGTGAAATTACCACACTACAACAGGTTTTACCTGGCTCCGCCCACCTGAACACCATTTCTGAACACTTTAATGAACCTTAACACTCTTCTCTGAAACACATTGGTAACATCACACACCATAGGCGTGCTCACGTCATTATTAAAGTTGTGTTGCTTTGTTTTTTGTGCAAACGGTAGTTTTCTTTATAACATTGTGGATGCAGAGCATTAAGTGTAAGACACTGAGAGGTTGATCTATATTAAAACATCTACTGACGTCTGTAGTAAAGTTCCCTCCTGCTCTTGGAAGCGATGGGTCTGGGGTTCGCGTCCCGCTTCAGTGTTTTTTTATGACATTTTTTAGGATGTCGAGATGACTGACGACAATATTACATTAAAAATCAATATAAATGATGCGATATCAAGCGGCAGCCACTGTCTTTATATCCAGTGTAACAGGAGGGCTCTCTATGCAGCCATCCTATGCAGCTGCCACGTCTCCTCAGACACATTTTATTCATATTATTCACCACTCGTCACGCCACTGAAGCAATAAAGTGATGAAGCGACCAAAAAGTGTGACTAATTACGGGTGATTTAAGCCACTCTTGTCACTGAAGACTGAACGCACCTTTAGAACAGGCTCATATTCCTCAAACACCAGCTTATTTCACCCATCTGGGTGAATAAATCACTCTCTTCCGGTTGGTTGCCATGGCTGCTCGAGTAAATCTCTTATCCATTGACGATGGCTTTTTTTTTTATCGCGCCCATGCACGTAAGTAACCCAAGGTTTACACACTCAGGGTTGATTGACCCACTCCATACCAGCTGTAATGGAATCAGATACTCAGAGTTTCCCATCGCTAGGTATGTGTTACCATTGCGGGATATGTTGACCCAGAGTTTATGGATAGACTCAGAGTTTGTTAACCCTCTTTTCTGGAATACCCCTCAGATGTCCGCTAGTATGCGGTTTTGTCCACTACTAGTTTACTAGTGCCAGTATTCCACTATGTTATTACTGAGACCAAAAACACTCCTGCTAGTTTAACTAGTTGACATTGAGGCACTTACTAGTTTACTTGTAAACTGTATGAGGCGTTACTAGTAAACTCGTACAGTAAATCTGTTCTCAATAGTGTGACTAGTTAACATTTTATCATTCACTAGTTTAGTAAACATTTCTGAGCCTCACTAGTTTACTCTTACTAGTTACCTAGAACACTAAAATAATTCTTCACTAGTACAACTAGTTGACATTATGAGTTTAATTAGTAAGACAAATTTTTATTAGTTAACTAGTAAGATGAAGACGTATCAACTAGTTTACTTGTTTAAATCCTTTAAAACAACTAGTTGACTAGTGCGCAATATGTAAATGAAGTGAGTGGGGTTTTAACAAAATCCTGGGTTCTGATTTGTTATTTTGAGAACCTATTGGAAGGCTTAGTCTTCACTTATTCCCCACTCCTCAATCATTTTAGATCCAACTAGTCTACTAGTAAAACAGTACTCATAAAAACAATGCAAGTGCAACTAGTGGACATATATTCTCTTACTACTTTACTAGTGAACATTTAGAGCCTCGCTAGTATGACTCATAAAGCTATCTTCAGTATAACTAGTGAACCTTGCTTTTACTAGTTAACTCAAACAGCATATCCTAAACTAGTAACTAGTAAGGATAAAAATAGTCAAACTAGTTGAACTAGTGGACATCTTGGTCTAATTAGACCTCACCAGTACAGGAAACTGAGCTTTGATATTAAAGATATCTAATATATGCTCATTCGGCTTTCCATACACAGAATAAATCCTTGAAATTAGCGAAATAAAAGGTAATCTAGATTTGTAGCATAGCACAAATTTTGGTGGTATGCTACAAATATGTATGTCTCTAGTTTTGTATGACTAGAAACATACTGTATACACAAAATGGGAACAAAATGAATCCAAAAAACCACACGAAACAACAAACTTAGAGCTTAATATGCATAGTACTCCAAAAAAAACCAAAAAATAAATAAATAAATAAATAAATCAAAAAACACAGAGACATAACTCAAAACAAATATACACAAAAATTTACATGAAAACTTAAAAAAAAAAACAAAAAAAACAAAATGGCAGACATACCAAACAAGAAATATACATAGAATAACGTGTAAAAAAAAAAAAAAAAAAAAAAAAAAACTATACAAAAAGGCACAAAACAACTGAGAAACCTGAAAATCAAATTTACATCATCTCTGAAAAAAAAAAGTTCAAATAATGGGGTTGTCACTCACGCATTCATAAAATTCTTGGGACCCGTTTGCAAAATCCTGGCTCTGTCCAGGCTAACACAGGCTGTATTGAAGACGTTTTGCCCTCTAAACCTTAATCAGAGTCTGAAGATATTCAACACTGAATATTGTGTTTGTAAAACTTGTATGTTTAAAGGAACAAACCCATATATATTTATTTTGTAACCGTCCCAAAAAAACATTTTGGGGGAGTTTCAACTAAGATATTATTCTATATAACTTGTGATCCAGAATAATTTTTTAATACAGTACAGCAAATAATAGAGGATTGAGATAACCTGCATTCAGCTATGTTTATAGGCTTAAGGTATATTACTTTGATAAAATATGTAAAGAATGAAGACTTTATGTGGTAAATGAGGTCATTCTATAACAGTCTGGACATGGTATGACTTTATTTTAACGCGGTACATTTTGTAACTCACCAGTCCATCAAAAAAAGGGAAAATAATCCCAGCATCATGCGTTTGCTTAAACAATGGGATTTATAGATTGCCACACACAGCAGGAATGCACCTTGTTCTTATTTACATGCTTTGAAAATCTTGTCACACGTTCTGCAAAGTGTCTATAAAAAAAGGGGCGGAGCAACATGCACATCACTGACAGTACAGACGCTCTGCAGGAGGTCAGTCCACCGCCTGGAGTCCTGCATGGAACTGTTCAGCTTCAGTGATTGTTGTTGCTTAATAACGGCTCAAGCGGAAAAATAATTCACCAAATGTATAAAGATGAGGGGAATGAATGAGAGCTGTAAATAAAATGTATCCACTTCATAAAAACACTGACACACAAACAAAGAATGACTAGTTCACATTAACAGTGTGTGTCTGCTAATTAATGCTAACTTTTGTTTTTAGCTTCAAAAGTTTCCTTTCCTCCCTCTGAGAAACACATGTAGGACTCACAGTGCCGACGCCATCATCCAGTTTGAGTAGAAAAGCCAAAGCTAATGTGAAGCCTCTTCCATCGTGAGAGCGCTAATGCTAACACTGTAAAGTGTGATCATTCAGAATCACACAACTTGTGCCTGCATGATCAGAAGACTGGTAGCTCATCCCTACTATCACAAAGGCACTCGTGTCTCCATGACGATGACAAAGATGATCAATAAGAGGTCAAACAGCACTGACCGTGGTCAGAACAAAACTGTTCAATGGCTTTCATACGAGAAAGAGAGTTTGAACATCATCTCACTGAGCATCAAGGAAAACTTCATACTTAGCGAATAAGCCTAATGCTAATACCTTAGCAGGACACAAACAGGGAGAATCTCAGAGAGCAGCTTCAAAGATCAGGAAACAGATGTGCTCCACATCACTGCATACAGTACATCTGCAGCTCCAGCACTGCTCGGGGAGTGTGTGTGTGTGTGTGTGTGTGTGTAACCATCAGAAGGAGTGAAGTGTCAGTATTTGACGGTGCAGCCAAACCAGGACATGAAAACAAAGTAAAAAATAATAGAACATTTAATTTACCCTTTCATGTGTTACAATAAACAATTTCCACAGGCCCACAAAGAAAACGACAAACAACAACAACCACGTCACCATGCCCCTCCCACCATGATGTGTTCAACCCCCAAAGGATGTCACTGACTGCAGGGAGGAGACAAAAACAGAACTTAAAGGAACACACCACCATCCTTTGGCCTGCACACACACACACACACACTCGCACCTTACTGCTCTTCCTCACACTGCCAGGAGGGGACGCTATTGCACCATCAACCACCCTTGTTCCTGCTGCAGACAAGCCAGTGCTTGTTGGACATCAATAAAAAATAGATATAAAAAAAGTGACAAAAACAGGTTGGAGGCCGACGCAGATGCATGGCTCAGTCGATTTTGACCGCAGCGTAGATTTTCCTGATGAACATGTAGGCGGCGTAGAAACCAATGGTGCCCGTCAGTAGCCAGAAGGACAGAACCATGAGCGCCGTGTAGCCGAAGTACAGCAGAGACGGAATGAACTCCACGATGTCCAGCTGACACAATTCAACACACAAAAAAGTGACACGATTCAACACAAATAATAAACCAGAACACGAGCAGGAGGAAGTCAAGCTGAAATAATTTCATCTACTCCACATATTACTCTCAAGTGTGATTAGATTCAAGAATGAAACAAACTTTGTCGCATCCAAACTATTCTTATATTGTATTTTAGTTTAGATCAAACATATAATTTAAAAAAAAAAACCAAATGCCAAAAACCCAGAAAGTGAGAAAGAAATATACAAAATGACAATAAATACATAAAACCACAAAAAAACAGAAACTGAAAAATATATTAAAAATGACAAAAAAAAAAAAAAGCACAAAAAACAAATTGTACAAAATGAAAACAAAAATACATAAAATAACACACAAAGTCTTTGTTGATTCTTCTGTTAATGTTCTGATTGGTCATTATTCTAATGCCGGTACGTACCTTGTTTATAAAGTAGAAAATGGCGTAAATCAGGACGTAGAACGCAGAGCCTCCGGAAACCAGGAATGATCTCCACCACCACCTGTAGTCCTGATCCAACACAAAACATCAACCGTTACACAATGTCCCGCCTAGTGTCAAAACACAAAGCAGATCTGTGCAGATCTTGGGAATATTCCAAAATATTAACTTTTCATGGGAATTATTTATTGGAATGAACCAAAAATTGGGAGTAATTTAAAATATTGTATTTTAAAACAAATACCATAAATATTAGCATCCATGACAATGCAATTAAAAACATTTCATTAAACAGATGTTTTTATAATTGGTGGCTGCATCCAACATGGTTGCATATATCTGTTTTCAGATATAATGTGAACACATTGATGTTACTTTTCTTTAAACACAAATCAAACTTCGGCAGCTATTAGATGGGAGGGTTTTAAAGCATATATAAGAGGGCAAATGATTAGTTCCACTAGTCCAAAACAAACAAATGTCAACATAGAATGAATGACTTAGACTCCAAAATTAGGGAATTAATGAAGGCGTCTATTCTGGCCTAGTGATTAAGTACGCTGGCCTTGTAATCAGAGGGATCCCGGTTCAAACCTCACCTGGGCCATCACTGTGGGATGTTGAGCAAGTCCCTTAACCCTGAACAGCTCCCCAGACGCCGCAAAATGGCTGCCGACTGCTCCCCAGGGATGGGTTAAATTGCAGAGGACAAATTTCAATATGTATGTGTCACAACATATATACATGACAAATAAAGGTTTAAAGCCCAGTTTAAATTAATTTAATTTATATAGTTAGAAAGAAAGCTTCCGAGTTTGATAACATCGGAAGGATGTTTTTGGATTTTGTTAGAAGTGGTGATATTGAAGAGACACTGGAGATGTAAGGTCATTATGAAAGTACCACATTTATTATGAGGAATGCAATTTGAATATTTTATGCTATTCTTTTCAGGTGATCTTTTGTTTTTATATGTTTTCATGTTAACTTTTTTTATTTCATTTTTTACTTATTTTTTCTTATTGTTATTTATTTTTATTCCTTATTTGATCATTACTGTTGATACTGCCATGTGTTCGTGTTGGGGGACTATTCAACTGTGTCGGTATATTGTAATATATGTTCAATGTATAAATGGATAAAGCAATAAATACATGTTTAAAAATTTAAATAATAAATAAAATAATTAAAAAACAACATTTCAACTGGAGTTGCATAGGAATTTTCAAAATTGGGAATTCTACATGGGAAAAAGTTGGGAAGTTCAAAAATTAAAGCCAAACAGGGCTCCACACAAACTTTTCCAGTGGTGGCACAAAATTTGGTCGTACCCTTTTTTTTTTAGCGGGGAGGGGGTTACAGCATAGCCATGCATGCTGATGAATAGTTGACCTAACTGGCGTACCGTAGTTTTGTATGAAGCAACTCAAGATATGCTATTTGCAAAATGTTAACCTAACAGTAGTATAACCAACTTAGCATCTGCATTGCTTCACCCTATGGATTCTTTTAAAGAATGAATAGAGGTGTTAAGCACAATGGCAAGCTATGAGCGGGTCATTTATAGAGTGACAGGGAAGGAGGACATATTTAAGGAGATATGGGACCCATTCCTGTTATAGGATGGAAATGGAAATTTAATTTTACCTTGATGATAATGTGTTTGAATCAGATGCATGAAGCGAGAGTCAGGGTGTTGTTTTTTTTTTGTGTTTGTTTGTCTGCTGTCTGGCCTGAGTGAGGTTTTTTTGTCAGATACTTTAAGTTTGTACCTGTTTCTATATACATGTATATAAGTGAGGAATAATTCTTTAAAAATATGAAGTAAAATCCAAAACTCAGACCAAAAACACTGCTGCTACAGAAAGAGCAGGAAAAAAGAACACAGGCAGGAAACTGCTGACACTGTTAATGCATAAAAGTGTGAGATTATACAAAATTAATCCATCAGATGATACAGTGCTCTGTTTCACTTTTATTACATCCCAGAAGGGTTTCAGATGTCGTCACTCAATTTATCACACACACACTGAGATGAGAGCGCATTGTGTGTTCCTGCTGATGCTGTCAGCGTCACTATAGCTGTGCATATGTATGTATGAATGAAAGATTGAATGATCAGGGTGGGTAGAGCGCTGGCTGGTGGAGCCTGGAAGTCGGTGATACGGATGGATCATGCATTCTAGGTAGGGTTGTAACGATTCACTCAACTACCGATACAATTCAATTCACAATACGATTCTCTCATTATTTATTTTACAAAATGATACTGTAGACAAATGACTGAAAAATAATTTTTTTTTCTTCGAAAATAAAAATAAAAATACTGTACTTTGTATTGTTTTTTTATCTTTCATTGTCAAATGAATCCCTTGATAAACTATGCAAAACAATGCAATTTAATTTAATTAAAAATAATTCCTGAATAAAATAAATAAATAAATAAATACAAATTCATTTAAATTCTGGCTCAGCAGTAAAATGTGCAAAACTGCATAATAGTTCCTTTTCTTTTTAAAAGTGCAAAGGAAAATGTATTTTGTGAGTTAACAATTGAACTTCAAAACAAATCTGATATCTACTAAATAATACAAATAAACAAACTATGGCTTTCATTCTCCCTCTCTTGTTTCTCCCTTTCCTCTCTGTGCCTCTCTTACCTTGTCCTTTCTTTCTCACTTCTTTCATTTTGTCTTGGGAATGCCAAAATGCTTCCACACTTCTGATTTAAAACATGGTGGTGCATCCTGAATTTCAAATTCTTAATAGATAGCACTCTTTACTGTATAAAAAAATAAAAAATAATCTTTTTTTTCTTTAAACTAGTAAGTAATACTTAGTGCCTGTCGTAAGTATGCATTCAAATAGTGAGAGGAGCTTAAGTAGAGTTGTCAATTATGGCCAAATGAGTATGTGTTTTGAAGGTTGGATGTACAAAGAGATGTACATACTCTGTTACTGTTATAAAGGGGTATATTTGCGGGTGCAAAATAAAATAGTGTGTGCGATTTACCTGGTTTAATTCTATGGGACATGGGCATGATAAATGTGTTTGTTTTTTTTTTTACTCTTTTATATTTTTTTCGTTTGGTGTATTTTTCTGTAATGAAAAATACACCAAAATACACTGTATTTTTGTATCTCTGTTGTGTTTTTGTGCATTTTTTCTGTAATTATAGTTTTTGTTGCCATTGCAGTGTAATACTGGAGTCATTTTGTGTATTTTTTGGTGTAGTTTTGTGCATTTCTGTTGTCATTTGGTGTATAAATATTTATTTTTTTGTGTATTTTGAGTCATTTTCAAATTTTTTGTTGTTTGGTGTATTTTTCTGTAATGTTTGTTTTTTGGAGTCATTTTGTGTGTTTTGGAGTCTTTTTGTATATTTTTGGGCATTTCTGTTGTTTTGTGTACTTTATGTATAAATATTGTTTAGTTTTTTGTTTTATTTTACTCATTTAGTATATTTTAATTATAAATATTGTGTGCGCGCGCGACATGCACATAATCCGTCAGGTTGTTGAGTGATTTAAAAAAACAAGAGAGAGAGAGACCCGAAAGTACCACGAAAAATAAACATTTTGCAACAACAAAATCGCAACTCTCTCTCTCTAAACGGCTCTGTGTGTGTACACTATGTGTGTGTGTTTACATTGTAGCTGCTGGCATCTTACCCCTTAACAAAAAGAAGAATCTTTCACCCTTGCGCAGAACAATAATCATAGTGGAGCTGTGTTGTGTACCCATCCGCTCACAAAAAAAAAAGTTACATTCCTCTGTCTGAAGAAGCAGATAGTTTGTGATATTGTCAGCTAATGCTAGTATATCATTGCGAGCATGGCTGCTCAGACGCTCCCCCCCGTTTCCGGTCTAAACTATCTTCCTCTCTCTGACTCGTGTGTTTGCAGTCCGTTTCTGCTTGCGCAGTCCCCTCACACACTGAGGTCAAAAGCTGAATAGGTTTCACTTGCCGTGCCGTCCAGAAGTGAAAAAAAAAATTAAAATAAACATTTAGCCCAGTAAGATGTTAGCCAGCGATTATATCCCAGAAGTTAGCGTGATAGGAGGAAATCTAGCTTTGTAGTATAGGCCCTTAAAGTATGACCTTTAGCTTACCTCTGCACAGAGCTGAAAATAAACCATCACAATGCTGATCTGAGAGCAGGAAACCACCAAGATGATGAAGACCAGGAAGAGGAAGCCAAACAGGTAATAGAACTGATTCTCCCAGATTGCCTGTTGGTGGATGAGACGTGCAGCTGTACTGGACATGGGAATAAAAAACAAACCAAACTTGTCCTAAAATTATCATGCTTACACTGAAAATGAAGAAAAGCTCGATAAACATGGCACCAAACGGTAAAATCCCAGCCATCAGGATCCTGGAGGACAGAAAGAACAGGAGAGTCCATCACTGACCAAAAACATACAAAGCTCGAACACAGCAGTGCAACACTTACCCAACAAACTTGTTCATGTACCAGCGCTGCTCCGGGACCTGCCGAGGGATCTGATTGGTCCGTACAGGGTTATCATACGGCTGTTTACGGAAGCCAAAATAATAGCCCAGGTAGACCAGAGGCATGGAGATCCCAAACCACATACACAACAGGGCCAGCATCGTGGTGAAAGGAACCTGACGGCACAGACAGAGCAGAAGGAAATCAACCATCACTGCTCTGCTTTTATACACACGTGTGCAATCAATCAATACACAATACTGATCATTACCCACAATTCAAAGCTTTGTCCATTTGGACACATTCCTGCTTTTTAACTAATCCTTATTTGTATTGATAACACAGAAATGAGCAACAGGCGATCCTCGCTCTAGTTTTGTTCCCCCAAAGTAAACGCAAAAAAAATTACTCCAAAACACACAAAAGAACAGCAACTATTCACAAAGTTCCAACCAAATTACACAAAAGACTCCAGAAATACAAAATGTCAACAAAGACACACAAAATTAGTCAAAAAAAACACAAAACGACCACAAAAATACAAAAAAGAAACACACAAAATGAGGGTGAACAACATTTTTTTAAATCATAAATATGCAAAATAACACCAAAAACTAAATATATCCAAAAAAAAAAAAAAAAAAAACACCCCACACAAAATGAGAAAAAAAAATACAAAATGATTTTTAAAAATACAAAAAATTACAAAAACTATGCAGTGATGATGGGCCCTCGCACCTGCCACGCCCGCCGAGGCACGAGGCGACTCCTTCCTACCAGCTGGGTTCAAAGTCAAACTTCATTCCGTATGGCACGAAGTTTGGTAGCGGAGTGGGGAATTTGTCTCCCGTCTGTGTAGTGCTGGCGAAAATGATTATGTTTCATAAAATGTCCTTATGCTCTAGAACAGGGGTTTTCAAAGTGTGGGGCTTGCCTCCGCTGGGGGGTGCCAAAGTTCTTCATGGGAGGCGGGGAGTGCAAGAAAAAAATAACCCTAAGAAATTGTGGTAATTTTCCTCAGAAAATGCAGAAGAAGAAAGGGGGGTCTCTTTCTCCTCAGCTCAAGTGGTTAAGGCAGTGGCTCTCAACCTTTTAAACCCCCAAAACAAAGGTGCCAGAAACCGGTGACCCCCACTGTACCTGAAGGTGGTTGAACACAAACATGAACATTGAAAAACAGTCATGTAGAGACAAAGCCATCTATAAAGGGGAGAGCTTCTTGGGGCGCATCCACAAAGTCAGCAGAATGATGGTCCATTATTCTATTAATCTGTGATAACCACATGTATTTATTTATTTATCTGAATAATATCCACTGTTATCCAGGAAGTTTATTATTATTTGCGCCATAGCATATAGTCATCTTAAAGATGTAGTTATTTCTTTATTTTTCTGTATTCTGTAAAGCAGCTTTGAGTCCCAAAAAAAGCACTATATAAAATTGATGCATTATTATTGATATAAAAAATAAGCATGAAATATGGTGAAAAGATGTTAAAAGTGACAATAATGGGTTAACATATGTGACACTAGGTGGTAAAAGTGGTGGAAAGGGTTTATAATTGCCGAAAATGTTTTGAAAATTGAAAAAATGTGCAGAAGAGGCATTGAGATTTCAGAAAGAAGTGGCAGAAATGGGAGTAATGTAGCAAAACTGCATTAAAAGGATCAAAAATATGACAATAAAAAGTAAACATAAGCAGAAACGGGCTCATATTGTCAGAAAAATATTCTGTTTCTTGAAAGCATTTGGCGACCCCCTCCCAGTGTCTTGCAACCCCAAATGGGGTCCCGACCCCAAGGTTAAGAACCCCTGGGTTAAGGTGTTCTGTCTATGGTGGATTTCTCAAGCATCTGACCACAGGTGTAAGTGTGCATAGGTGTGTGGGAGTGTGATCATTATGGTTCTGTCTCAATTATCAATTAAATTCAAAAAAGCTTACAAACATCTTTACATTGCGAAAGCAAGTGCGAAATTGAACTATGTACACACAAAGACATTAAAGAAGCACTATAAACATTATGCAAAAATAATAAATGTAAAAAAAAAAAAGCAACATTCATGTAATAACATTTATGTCTCCCTGTTTGTCTCCGTGTCCCTGTTCTCTGTCTATCTTGGGTCTGTGTTGCTTCATGTGTGAAGGCCTGTGGGTGTGTGTGTGTAACCTGACACCGGGGTATAATCAGCCACACAAGCATTCCCTTTGAAAAATGTAGCATAACTGCTGGGAATATTTTGACCAAACTTTGCTAAGTTAGGGTCAAGTACCTAATTAACAACATTTTAAAACTTCATTAATTTAATGAACCAATGAGGGATTAAATTCTTTTTAGCTGTGCTTGAGAAGACAGGAGCTAATTGATTTAGATCGTTCAAATGTTGTTGGTAAGCTACTAATCAGGGCCATAAGCATGTAAAATGGCGTAGTTGTTGCATAAAGCATTTATAGGAAATATGATTACTATTGGCCAAGAACAAACACGTATGACATATCTGTAAAAAGTTAGTGACGGATGTCTTTGTAGACCATAAGCTGCAGTGTATGAAATGTCGGCCATAGAAAAATTACGTAGAGACAGGTTTGAGCCTGCTGGGACCTTCCAGTGATTATTTGTGTGTGGAAAAACATCTCATGCTCACAAGTAGGTAGCACTGTTATACTTATTGGTCTGTGTTAGTTGTGTAAAGTGATCATTTGTGTGAAGTTTCAGATCGATAAGAACGTGCACAGTAAAGACATTACAAATTTACCGTTTCAGGGGTTAAAATGGCGACCTTGACCAGAGTTGAAGGCTTGTCACGCCCACACTGTGTGAGATATGGAAATACCTTCAAGACGTATTGACTTCTCATCAGTCCTTTAGTAATGTGCAAAAGTTTCAGGTTTCTATGATGATAGCTAGAGGCTAAGATGCGAGTCCATTAAATTGGATTAAAGATTAATTTTGATACAAAATAACAGGTTTCTGAACATGGTTTCAAGAGACTTTTTTGCATCCTAATGGTTTCTATAAGCCTGTAAAGTTTGGGACGTCTAATGCAAGTAGGCGCAAAGGGCTGTTCTTTTAAACAGTTGAAGGGGGAGCTAGAGAGCCAATTTTGAAAAATGAATTACAAAAATGTTCTGAAATTTTAGGTTTTGGTACCCTTAACATACATGGCATGTTTGGTCACTTAAAATTTCTAACTACTCCAATTGAGACATTCCATTTTTTGGCGAATAGCACTCTGCCACAAGAAAAACTCATTATCTTCCTGACATATGATCATCCACTTGTCCAGAGCATTTCTGAACACATGTGGGAAGATTGAGTTGAAAACTGTCAACACAATGCATAGTAAAATGAAAAAAAGAGCTTAATTTCATGTCATTTCTTTCCCTTTAGACCTAACAATGTGGTAAAAATTCACAGTTTTAACAGTGATTTGTCTCCAACTTGTCAAAAACGTTCAAGATTTAAAGTAGAAATTATGAACGCTCTAGAAGGAGTTTGTTTTCAAAGATGATGTGATTTCACCAAAAATCTTGAAAAAGTGCCAAATTTGGCCCGCTAAATTCAAAATTGCAGACTTCCCGTTGAAGTTAGGTTATAGGTTTAAATGACATTTTTGCTAGTCACGGTCCACTGCATATACCTACCCAATGCCATCCAGCTAGTTCCAAACAGAGAAAAGTTACAAACTCTAGGTGGCGCTAACGAATCCCAAAATGCATCAGATAAGTACACATTAAATTTTTCGCCAAACTATATATCGTCCTGCCAAATTTAATAAAACTGAGGAAGAAGAAGAGCCCTAACTAATTAAAAAAGCACATGAAACGACAAAAATACAGTAAATAACTCCAAAAAACTACAAATTACAAAAAACCCACACAAAATGATTAAAATAAAATAAATCAAAATTAGAGAAAAACATGACAAAAACACACCCAAATGACCATAAAAATGCTAAAAAAAAATAACAAATACCCACACAATGTAAGAAAAATATACAAAATGATTAAAATAAAATACAGAAAAACAATACAAAACAAATTGTGCAAATATAAAAAACTAAAAATATGCAAAATGACTCAAAAAATGTATCCAAAAAACACAAAAAATGACACAAAAAACACTTAATGACTCCAGTAGACCACAGAAAGCGACACACAAAATGAGAGAAAAACAAAAAAAATATTTTTAAAAGAAAATGCAGTAAATGACAGAATATGCCAAATGACAAAAATAAAAATTTGTGAGAACAACAAACACTCAAAAGGAGAGAAAATAATATAAAGTGACAACAGAAACACACACAATGCCTTTGTTGCTTCCTGTGTTAATGATCTGATTGGTCATTATTCTAAATGCTGACATCAGTGTTGATTAGGTATGTAACGATTAATCGTAAGGCAGTTAAAAATCGATTCATAGGTATCACGGATGATATCGATTTTCTGACAATTGAATCGCAGTACTTTTTTTAACCAGCAGAAGGCGCTATCCGGAAGTGTTGGCGGCAGGCGGAGTCTGCTAATACTTTCTTTCTGGCTGCCTTCTACTCTTAAATATGTTCATAAATGATTCATTACCCCTTTAGCACCGAAAGAATATCTGTAATATTACTTGAATATCTGTAAAAGTCACGTTTTTCTATTAGCTCTGTCTGCTAGCATATCTCTTCTTCACTGCAAGATATCTGCATGCCAACCAACCACTGGGTTACCAGCGCCCTCTGCTGGTCCAAACAAATATGACGTAAATCAGTGCAATGACGGTTTTTTTTTAAAGTCCAATTGTTAAGGCACAAAATACATTTTCAGTTGCACTTTTAAAAGAAAAAGAACTATTATGCAGCTTTGCATTGTTTATTATAGAACCAGAATTTAAATTAATAGGCTTCATTTTCATTTGTATTATTCATTTATTTATTTAATTCAAGATTTATTTTTAGTTAAATTGCATGGTTTTGAATAGTTTATCAAGGAATTCTTTTGACAATGAAAAATAAATGGAAAATAATACAGTATTTTCTAGTTTTTTTCCCAAAAAAAAAATTTGTCTACAGTTTCATTTTGTAAATGAAAAAATTGTGAGAGAATCGTATCGTGAACCCAGTATCGTGAATCGAATCGTATTGGGAGTTGAGTGAATCGTTACATCCCTAGTGTTGATCATTTCAGATCAAACAGGTGATAGTAGATGGTGATAAAAGTTGTCCATCTCTGTTGTATAATATTCTCATTTCGGTCAATAAATAAAAAATAAAAGAAATAATAGTGCTACTCCAAAATTAAACTCTGACTTCACAGAATGCACCAATGAATGTTTTATGAGTTAGGGGATTAATAACATTGTTTTGATGGGATTAATGGGACATTTAAAGGAAGTGTGACTTACAGCTCCAGAGGAATGCTCTCCCCAAATGAAACAGTTCAGGATGAAGCAGATTCCAAACACAACAGCAGGGTATAAGGTGGCTGTCTGCAGAGGAAGCATAACAGAAAGAACACAGAAGTTCAACACACACATGCACCCACGATCAAATAGACAGTAAAACAGAGACTCACGCAAAACGCTCCTTTCTTCCATCGATGGCCCTTCAGCGTACGATAGAGTCGACCAGCAAAGTAGCCACCGAACACACTACGAAAAGAAAACCATAGAGTTAAATACAGAAACATAGAGGGAAGCTGAAATGTACATCAGTGATGTTGCTAGGTATGCGTCCTGCATCCCTGATGCATAAAAATCTGAAAGGACGCAGTAAATCCACTATCCATGCATCCCAGTAACGCACCTCATTTTTCCCATGAAAAACAACACATTGTGAACAACAACTTATGTTTAAAATCACAGTAACTAGCACTAGCCAGTTACGGTAATGCGGATTTCATTTCAAAATGACCGCTTATTAAGTGCACCCCCCCACCCCCGAAAGCTCGGTCGTGTAGAACGTGATCAGCTTTAATCATCTTCCCCTGCTCAGTGTTTGAACTGTTGTTCCTGGTTAAGTAAGAATAACTCAGTCCGTGTTGTCCTTTAGTTCTTTTTAGTCCAGCCTTTTGTCCGTGTCTATAGGTACACATTCACAGTCAGCAAGCTACCTCAAGTACAAACGTTTCAGTGGGAACTTCCGGTTTACAAAATAAAAGTCCATTGGAGCAACGTTATTAGAATGTTACATTCGAACAACATCAAACAACAATTTTAAAGTTCTATGGCTCACACAGACAAATATTAAATTATCTTTATTAATCAAGTTTACCTGTTCGTTCTCTTGAGGACAATTTTAATATGTAAAAAATTGAAATCAAGGAATTTACTCCCCCCCAAAAAAGACTAACGCCCACAACAAAAATATTAAAACTAATCTTTTCATGGAAAAGGAAGACTAACAACGTAACCAAGACATGAAAAACAAATTGGATGATATTTGGTGTGTTTCACAGCTTACGATGACACATTATCATAAGAGATGCTAACAGAAAGCTAACAAGAGTAAGGTTACATTTTATGGGCTTGTTTATTTCAGGCTCAGTAATTGTGATTAATTGTAATTGAACTTATGTAATTGTGAATGTAAATGTAATTGACTTTCAGGGAAAATAATAATCGTAATTTGAATTGTAATTGGACAAAAATGGCAATCAACGTAATTGTAGAGGAGTTATGTAATTGAACATGAATAACTGAAGACAATTGTATTTGAAAATTGTAATTGACCCCAAACCCGTTTCCAACCAGCCAATCAAAGATTTCCCATTAAAACTTCATAGTTTATCATAAAATCCAAACAAAGTGGTGCCACTCACCCCATAAACATGAAGAGGAAACAGGCCGTGGTCATCAGGGCTCCTCTACTGGATGGAGACAACATTCCTAGCATGGCAACAACTTAACACACACAAATTAATAAGGTGAACACTTCATCATAACTTCTGCAGGTTTTTAACATCAGCTATCAGTTAGAGGAAAACCTGTTGCTGAGGACCAGGAACACAAGTCACTTCCTGCAAGAGACCATTATGTCGGTGTTTTGAAAGAGATGTACATTGTGATTATTAGTACACAATATTATCAGCACATTATCAATATCTGCCGATATTGCAACAAAAATCAATGGTGGCCAAATGCTTCCTCTCTGTGCGTGAGTTGATGACTTTACGCTGTGATGATTCTCTGAAACAGTCATCACAATGGATCGCGTAGGGTCATTTTCTTTGGGTTTGGGCATCAGCTTTAGTTAGCGGCAGCTCATCCAGCACTTTTGGCAGCAGCTGTTTAATAAAAGCCACCATGTCTTTCCCCTCGCTTCTTTCGGGGACCTGGTACAGGTCCTCACATCGTTCCATGAGTTCTGCCTTACGCTGTAATAGGAAGCCAATAGCTTTTACGTGGGCTATGGTGGTCTCCGTCATTGTTATACGCCTAGCAGGCCTGTTAGCATCAGTTGTTTCAGTCGATTTCTCTTCTCCATCTTTGTTTCTAAATTGATATCTAGAGAGCCCTTGCAATCTGTCAGATTTGGAGCAGTTTTGTAAAGAAGAGTGGGCAAATGTTGCCACATCAAGACGTGCCATACTGATACTGATACTCTTACCCAAAAAGACTGAGTGCTGTAATAAAAGCCAAAGGTGCTGCAACAAAGTTAGTTTAAGGGTGTACATATTTATGCAAACAGTTTTAAGTTTTTTATTTTTCCCCTTTGAAGGTTTCAGTTTGTTTTTCAATTACATTGTACAGGTTATAGATCACGACAAAGGTGGAAAAAGCTGTGAAATTATTTATCTTGGTGTCATTTTTTTACATCACAAAAACCTGGCATTTGAACAGGGGTGTGTAGACTTTTTATATCCACTGTAGTTTGCTTGACAGACTAGCCAGTGGGTTCAGATTCTTTTTTTTCTTTTAGATGCACTGAGGAAATTTGACAATGTCATAGATTACTCTGCTGGCAGGAAGACCAGGAGAATAAACTTGTAAGGCTGGACTGAAGATTGGATGGTGCTTCTTTAGCTTGTGTTGGTTAATGCTGCTTTATAAAGTACCACCAAAAACTGCAATTGTTGAAGTTGATGTGTGTTCATTACTGCAGTTTTAGTATTTTATTGTTAAATCAGGAAGTTTTGATCTTTTCACAAAATTTGATTTTCTACAAGAAAACATTTTAGCATTTTAACAAGTTCTTAAATGAAAAGATTTGTAATCAAAGATACTCACAGATGACAATGAGGATCATGCAGAAGAGCTGGATCCCTGAGCCCAGCAGAGAGCTGAGGACCATGGGATAGCGAGGAGGTCGGAACACATCTCCGTGGACGTTCTTCCATCCCGACTCCTCCATGGTGTCCTCCTGAACAAAGAGCGGTACAACACTGATTTCTGATTCATCAGCGCTCTAAGTTCTATAATGAAGCTCTCTTACAATGTCATCGTCTCTGTTGTAGTTGGCGATGTCTTTCCTCAAAGTCCTGATGATGATCATACTAAGAATACCTGAGAAACAAAAAGCTATCAGAGCTAACGTCCCCACTTTCCAACCATCTGATATTCGCTTTGAAATAAAAAACGTTTTGGAACTAAAAAGTGGATTAGATATCAGCAACACAAAAAAGGAACCTTGCTCCAATCTTTGATTTGTTTATTATTCGAGATATTATGTTCAAGGCATCCTTTTTTCTTCTTTTACTGTGGATTGTTTTTTGTCTGCTTTCAATGCAGGCTGAACAAATGTTGAGCCATACACACGTCAGTATGCATACAATGTATATCGTTAGAATTGTATTTAATAATCAGTACGCTTTGGGTTACGGTTATTTGGAAAAAATATTGATTCACGATGTACTGTATGTTTGGTTTTGTTTTTTGACGATATCTAATATCTATATTTTTCCACAGAATTCTTTTTTAATTAAACATGTCTGCGTATTAAAACAAATGTCAGTCCGACTATCCTGTATGAAGGGTATTAATGTTTGTATTTTTTTAAAAGGAAAATAATGGCATTAAAATTGCAATACTTAATACTGTTAATAAGGGTGTAACGATTCATCCATTGATCAATGAATCAATTTATAGTGCTACGATCCAAATACATTGATCTGTGCTCGACAAGTTGGCTATCCTGATAACACTAATCGATCTAAAATAGGGATGTAATGATTCACTCAACTCCCGATACGATTCACGATTTATTTTAAATGGGACTGTACACAAATGACTGAAAAATATTCCTTTATTTTTTTGGAAAAATACTGTACTATTTTCTTTTTATTTTTCATTGTCAAAAGAATCCCATGATAAACTATTCAAAACAATGCAATTTAACTAAAAATAAATCTTGAATGAAATAAATAAAGGAATAATACAAATGAAGAAGAAGCCTATTAATTTAAATTCTGGTTCTATAGTAAACAATGCAAAACTGCATAATAGTTCTTTTTCTTTTTAAAAGTGCTACTGAAAATGTATTTTGTGCCTTACTGTATTTACGTCAGATATTTGTTGGGACCAGCAGAGGGCGCTGGTAACCCAGTGGTCGGTTGGCATGCAGTAATTCTTGCAGTGAAGAAGAGATGCTATGCGCTAGCAGACAAAGCTAATAGAAAAACGTGACTCTTACAGATATTCATGTAATATTACAGATTATTTCGGTGCTAAAGGGGTAAGGAATCATTTATAAACATGTTTAAGAGTAGAAGGCGGCCAGAAAGAAAGTAGTAGCAGATTCCACCCGCCGCCAAAACTTCTGGACAAGAAAAGGATACATAAAAAAAGTACTGCGATTCAATTTTCACAATAACGATGTGAACCGTAATACCTATTAATCGATTTTTAACTGATTTACGATTAATCATTACATCCCTAATCTAAAATAGTTCTAAAAGGTAATCGATCGAGACGTTCGGGTATGATCCAGCTCACGACGACATCAGAAACAATTAGCTCCTGATCAACACTCAATAAATCTCCCCAAATGCAATACCCAAATGCAATTAATAGATCTGAAATAGAGATACAAAGGGGATGGAGAATAAGACTGACCATAACTACTAAAATCCTGGCACACCACCTTAACCGATAGAGAACTACTGGGGAAACATGAATGAATCAGACGGATTCAGATGCAGGAGCACGTGGAAGCTAAAGCGACAGATATGAGCAGGTCTGAAAGATTGTCAAGGAAATTCTAGACTTTGAAAGCAAACTAAAGACGGAGCAAACCACATTTAAAGAAGAACTTAAGAAGGAAATTAAGGAAAAACTCAAGGACTTTATGAAAAATGTTGACCAAAAGCTCATGGCAACAGCAAAAGAATTGGCAATGAAAACTACCAGATTGAATGGAGCCAAATAGAGGGGGGCCGACGTGGAAAGCTGGAACATGGAGGTAAAAAGGATGCTTTACTTCAAGCACTAAACCAACAGAGGATACCGCAGGACAGGCTGACAGACAAAGAAGGGAGAAACCGGCGGAATATACGCATCTTTGGCCAGAAAGAAGGGACTGAGGGCAACTGAGCCGCACAATTCATTGAAGGGCTCCTTAAAGCGGAGCTGTCCTTGCCAGCAGAAACAGACCTGCAAATTCAGCAGGCACACCAAGCTCTAGTACAGATACCTGATATTCTCAATAATTTATTCTCTGAATAAGTTTTGGTTCAAATCTAACCTGTTCTACTTCACAAATGTCTCTGTTAGTGCTTAAGAAAACAAAGGAGAACATGCAACATATGAGGACAAACAGAAAACTACAAAGATGGAAGACAACATGGAGAAACAGCTGCATCAAAACCCCTTGTCTGAAATCGCATCGCCTGCACCCAGTGTCTCACTCTCAGCTGAATTTAAAACCTTGGATTTTGTTGACCGGAAAGGACAACTGGTTGATTGGGTTGAAAGTGAAACCAAGGGAAAAACCCGAGAAGTTATCTGTTCGGCTTGAAGTTGGTATTGAGTCTTCCTAGAGCCCGCAAACTGGCAGCATGGAGAGCAGCATGCTTTCCTAAACTCAGAATTCTCCCAGCTTCCTACCACCTGTGTGTGTGCAGGAGCTGGTGGGTTGTCAGATTTATCTTGTGACTAACTTAGAATTAAAGATAATTAGAAAGAACCCTGTCTTCTTTCCTTGGAAGGTAGAAGGTTAGCTCGTTAGCGTTAGCTCTGCAGAAAGCCTCATGATAACCATGTTAAACATGTTTCATGTTATAAAAAAAAAGTATCAAGTTCAACAACTGCTCATTTAACCTGAACAAATGTTGGTTGCACTTAATTTTTGATATTAATATTGTATTATTTTATATTGAAAAAACAAGCAGAAGAGTCAGGTATACTTAATATGTATTTTTATTGAAAATGTATTGAGTTGGACTTTATTCAAATAAAATGTGAATACATTTGACATTAAATGTTTATGTCCACAATTAATTTAAAGACAATTCCCTTACAAGAAACACCAGGAATCTAGGAAATCTCACTTGCTTTGTCCAGTATCCAGGTACTTATACACTGGTTACATGATTAATTTAGCTAAAAAGTTACTAAATCGATTTCAAGTCACTGAATTAAGGATGCACGGATTTCTGCAAGTTTTCTTATCCAGCTCCACAAAGGTCTGAAAGCCAGCCACTGTCCGCTTCTGCTGTGAAATGACCGACAAGCCCCCCCACCAGGTCATGTGTCCATGCATCTGCTACACATTAGTGATGGTGAAATGAGGCCTCATGAAGCATCATAACACTTTAACCAATAGGTTCGAGAAATGGTTTATTTCTTTACGCTTCATATGCACACAAAATCACCTACAAAACCACCTAAAAATTGTTATGGCTCTCGGGCATGATTATAAATTACTATCTATCCCTCCATCCATTTTTTGAGCCGCTTCTTCTCGTTTTCAGGGTTGCAGGGTCTGCAAATGCTTTTATCCATCTCTCAATGGGCGTTAGGCAGGAGTACATCATGGACAGGGCGCCAGTCCACCGCATTCATTTTAAATTCTTATCATTTTCGCAAAAGTGTCTGACTGGATTTGAACTCTGCCCCTCAAGGGCTTAAGCCCTGTTCTGACCGCTAGATCACGATTTCCCTGAAACGCTCAAGCATGTTATTTTTGTCAATTCAAAAAGATGGACATTTGAAAGCGCTTACATTAGGAAGATGTCACTGAATATGCATGAGTAACTTGGAGTGTGATGGGGAGATTTCAATCAGAAATACAGTGCTGAATGAGATGTACAATGGGATAAATGAAGATAATTTGACACGGTGAAAACCCAGGCACATTACACTTACAGTATGTAAAAAAGTGTCCGGAAAACGTACCCATAGTCCCGCGTAGAAAGAACAGGCTGGCACTCTCACACACACGCACGCACATCAGTTGTGTGTGTGTGTTGTAGCTGTTAGCATCTTAACACCAAATTACTCCAAAATAACGGATGCACACCATTATCTGGAAGCCGTTGAAAAGGTTTCAGGTCGAACAGACGCATAACGAACTTTCTTGCTTTTATAGATAGATGTGTAAACTAACTCCAATTGAAAGGTAGCTATCGATTGTACTGACATGGATTATTCTTACTGCTCCTTCAATTATTTATAATCACGTCATATAAAGATGTAGGAATGAGAGCAGCATTAACGTCACCCAATTGATCCCTGATGGGACCCTCAGGGATCAATGGTTTTCTGAATCTGAGCAGGTTTACAAAGTTTTGATCAACCTAATTTAAATAACCTAATTTTAATTATCCTAATGATATTATTTCAAATGATTCGACAAATATAGACTCTAGAAGCATCAGTTATTTCACCACTAGGGGCTAGAATATTAGAAGCCATCAAGTTATCATGAATCTATTGAGTGTATGAGTGTATTGAGTGTATGAGACTCCCTGGAATCAGTCTCGTCCACAACAACACACAACTTGCTCCCACAGATCTTCTGTAGCACTGATGAAATGTTGTTCATAATAAACACGCTGAGCAGGTGAAGCTGACGGAGGCTGCTCAGCCCCTCCCTCCCTGTTTTTAGCTTCACCAGAAACGGGTATAGCTTCACAGACACAAAAGTTAAGCGGAAGTGCTCGGCTCTGTATTTAGGAGTGCAAGATCAGTTGCATAATTTTTTTTTGGCAATTTAGTCTGTGTTGCGGGTGGCCGATTCGACATGTTGAGCTTGAGCGGGAGGGTTGCAAGGCAGGGGAATGAATGAACGGGCCTTCATGATGACAGCGTATCATTCATATCATGTCACTTTCAGTGGATTCAATTTTTATTGGTCAATTAATTAATCCCTAAAGTGAAAGATATAGGGCTCTAAATACCTGAAGCATCTGAGTGTTTTCCCGGTCAAGTGAAACCAGTCTAGTCCACTCCTGTAACATGTCCCAAGCTATGCGCTTGGGACATTAATTAGTATGCCGTGGAGTAATATGTAGAAATCACATCAGTTTGCGTATGGTAGATAGATGTGTGGATTGTGGAATGGATCTAGCCTCCAGCGTGCAAGAAGCAGCAAACAGCCTCTGACATTGTTTGAAACATAAACTACAAGACAGACACGAGACGTAAAAAAGGCATCAACTTCCCTGTAATGCAAAGACTGAAGGTAGTTTTCCACAGTTTTAGTCTGTGCAGAAGGAATAGCTTTAACAGTTTTATTGATGCACTCAATTTCAATCACACATTAGGAACATTCAATGCTAGATTTTGCTCAGTCTAGTTTAATTATGTAATTAATGTTCATCAAAGCTTGTAGGATGTGGAATTACCTGAGAGGAAGAAGACAACCACCACTGAGTTGACAATGGAGAACCAGTGAATCTGCACATCGCTCATGGTCAAGTAAGTGTCCCAGCGCGACGCCCACTTAACCTTGCTTTCCTGTGCAGGAGTGAAAAGGCCATCAGCTGACCGTTATTCGCTCTATTATGTTAAATCTCCCATCCAAAACGAGGCATAACAAGAATGGTTCGTGACAGGGTTGGTTTCAATTACCTTTTTCCATTAAAAGTATTTCTTCAATTATCCATGTTCAATTACAACTCAATTGGTGAATACGGTGACCAACATTTTTTCCAATTAGGATAAAAACTATTTTTTTTCCCCTTGAAAGTCAATTGCAATTATGTTCTTCATTCTTAAAGTTCAATTACAATTAGTCACAATTACTGAGCCTTAGATAAATAACCCTATAAAACCTAACCATCCTCTTGTGTTAGCATCTCTTATGATAACAGGTTGGTTTTGACCCATGTCTTAAATCAGTCGTAAAATACACTAAAAAATATTATCTATCATCCATCTTGATTTTCACCTCTTGGTTACCTTGTTAGTTATCCATGAAAATATTGGTATTAATAATTTTGGTGTGGACGTCTGAGCCAGGTAAACTTGATATGAAACATATTTTAATGATTGTTAACTAAGCATGTGTAAACCTTAGAACTGTAACATGTTTCATTAAATTGTAATTGACAGTCATAATAGAATTCTCATGCCAATTACAATTATAAAGTCAATTATCTAGACTGAACTCAATAACAATTCAATAACAATTTAACAGCAACATTTTTTCAATTACATCATAATTGTAATTAATGATCAATACATGATTACAATTATAATTGACCCCAACCCTGGTTTGTGAGACGTGTGAAGTCACTGACCTCCCAGCGAACCGAGTAGGTAAAGAGAACCTCGTTGTCTTTGCTTGGATTGATCTCCTGAGCAGCAGAACCACTGGCCTCAGGCAGGATGCACACCATCTCCTTTTCCACAGCCTTTAAATCTAACAAGTCATCGGGAAAAGTGTAGAAAATGGAACAATTATTTGTCTCTATGGAAATGTATTGCCTTCCTTTTGGAATGTAATTAAAAAAAAATGAAAGGAAAGACCAACCCTCGACTTTGACACTCTGCGGTACGACTTCAAACCTAACCACTCTGTAGTTGTGAGTTTCGCTCTCCTCCAGCTTTTCTTTGTGGAAGTACAGAATGAAGGAGAGATGGTTGTGCAGATAAATCTGTGAAAGGAGAAAAGAGGAGTAACTTCTTTAGTCTTTTGTGCTCTGACAGTAAAATACTTACCTTATTGTTGTCGACAAAGCCCAGCCTGTAGCCATGCTCATACTGAATATCCTTTACAACATCTCTCTTCTGCTCCTCTTCAGCTCCTGCTTCCCTGTTGGGGTAAAACTCTAATCTGGTGGCAACAGGAAGGTTGTCTGCGATCCTGAAAACAAACACACATAACGAAGAGTGGGCTTAAGAGTAAGAAGTGTGCGTGATTTCACAGCAGACTAACTCCCAATTTCCACTGGTTACGGGTCCGCTGCATTACGTCTCCCCCATTCCAGCGGAGCTGATACGTTTCACGTTAGTCTATGTGTTCATTTCCGCCGGGTCCGGTGGGTTGCGTATCCGCTCCATCCCAGTTCCGACAGTCCGGAGCCCTCCGGCAGAAATACGCAGGACTTCTATTTCTGACAGATGCTGGAGCACGACGCATCAACTCAGCACAGAGCAAATATAGCAAAACAGGAAGTTAAGCACATACTCAACATTAAAACATCTGGTTACTTTTCAAAATAAAACACTTCAGATCATATTCCAAGAAACGACATCACCAAAACATCATAATGGGCGGGGCCAGGCCCGGAAACAACAGGTAAGAAGTTTTCAGAAGTCATTGACGACACCATGGATGAGGAGAAGCTCATCCTTGAGGTGGACAACCACAAAATAATTTATGTCACCCATCCTTTTTATAAGAATAATCATAAGAAAAATAATGCATGGAATGCCATATCGCAGCTGTGGGTGTGGATGGCGAGTTAATAATTTTCTTCAGTACTGATGTAATGCTATTTGTGTAGATACATACATATTTTGCAGGTATTTTAGGTGATAATATGAAATTTCATGATGTGTAATTTAAACATATCTATGATGTTACTTGACATTGAAATTCAACTGCTTTAAGTTTTAAGTTTAAGTTTCTATAGAGTGGTTTCAGTGGGGGGATGTCTTTTACTTTGCCTTGTTTATCTGTTTGTTGTTGCATTTATAACATACCTTTAACTTTCTCGCGCAATTATGTAAATATCGCAAGAATTCCTCGGTCTCGTGATGTTAGTCGCCCGACCGAACTGCGCCATGGTGCACTCAAAACGCAACTGGTTGGGATTGCCGGACAGCGGAGCAAACCGGATCGGAGCTGTAACACAGCGGAGACGTATCTAGTGGAAATTCGGGGTAAGGAGAAGAGGCACTCACAGGTGGACGTAATACTCATCCTGGATGCGTTCAGCCACCAGCTTGCTCTCTGTGATGCTCAGAGATTTCTTGTTGCACACCATCTCACATTGTTTGTCTTTGTTCACCTTAACGTTGTAAAGTGTATTAACGATACGATCCCCACGCAAAACCTCACCTACAAACAATCAAAGGTAAAGGAAACGTGAGTAGAAAAGGCATTTATAATGAAAATAAGAGGATCTCTTACCCAGGTTCTCCCCTTTGTACACAACATGTTGTGGTTTGCAGAAAGGCAAGGAGTAGTATTCATAAGGCAGCTGTGTGCGGGAGCTCGTCAACTTCACAGCCTGAAATGCAGACACAGATGTGTTTAACTACTGAAGCTACTGTGCTCTGACAGACATACTGAACTCATTTTTAAAAATTAATTTGAAAGAATTGTTGGTGTTTAGTTCCAATATGAACACACAATAAAAGGTCAGTGTGTGTCTGTGTGCCTACATTTGTATAATAATTTGGGGTTAATGATGGGGTGCACAATATGCTAGGGGTGTAATGAAATAGTGAATTTTAATAATCCCAATGAAGAGGAAAAAACATGTAACCAATCTTTGTTGATGAAAAACCATTTAATGCAAATGTTGGAGACACGTCTGAAGTTCTCCCTACTCAGCCTGCTACACATCGTCCACATGAACAAACACAAATTGCACCTGAGATGCGTGAAAACATCACTGTTTTCACTCCCTGCACCAGTTCAACCTCTGCTTAGGAGAAGCTTCAGTGCTCAGATGTGTTAAAATAAGGACACGTTGGTCTGTTTTTAGACAAGCTGACTGTGGTG
Organism: Gouania willdenowi; assembly: GCF_900634775.1. Lineage (NCBI taxonomy): Eukaryota > Metazoa > Chordata > Actinopteri > Blenniiformes > Gobiesocidae > Gouania > Gouania willdenowi. The sequence continues at coordinate 23,117,046 of NC_041050.1, forward strand.
TTTGCTCGCTACACACAACAGACTTATGAGTCGACGGAGCATCCACAATCTCTAAGTTGTCCTCCATTTTGGAAACACTGCAGCGTGTAAGCTGCTATGGGAAGCAGGAGGGTCAAATGTCATTACGCCCCTTCGCGTTCTCGAAACTTTTATTGTCATGTTCATAATTCCATGATAACTTTTATTGTAAGATGTATAGAACAGGAGATATGAAATGTGCCGACACTCTTTCAGTTTGGGACCAATTTGGTCCCATTGACTCTATTATAACCACATATTTTGGATATACTGTTATCCTGACATGTCAAAGCGGTTTTCCCAAAAATATCTAATAAATCTAAGCCTCTACTTCAAAGTACAGGGAAAACAAGTTTTAGGTGGGATGACCCAGCCCAAGACACCAGGGTCAGCAGAGCATTATTACATAGAGTTTCAATGGAGGACATTTATTTTTACTGCAAATACATGGCAATAAAAAGCTGAAAACCATACAAATGGTCTTGATGTGTTGGGATACACATAAGAGTGGCATGAATGTGGTTAAAAATATATATTTTGTGTATGTGTGTGTTAAGGCGTGTGTAAAAGTCAAATAACAAAAGGCAAAATTAACTGGTTCATGAGGAGTTTATGACAAAAAGAATAAAACATTAAATATATAAAAATGTAATTAAAAACTTTAGATTTATGGTTAGGTCTGTAGTTCTGACGAGAGAAAAGTGGGAAAAATATGTATATATGACATACATGTAAAGGGTAAGGGTACCGTTGTGGTACTTATGGTCAAACAGTGTAGGTTTTTTCAATAAATGCTCATAGCTCTAAAAGTAATAATGGCTCAAAATCAATGTTCGCCGCTGGTGTGTTGTGTTTTTTTCCGTTTCAACTACCAAGGTAAATTCCTTGTACTGTTCTAAACTGTACCTGGAGGATACAATCCTTTCTGATTCTCAACATCAGTGTACCTATCAATTATTGACCTACTCAAGTCTGTAATAACTTCATATCAAATGTTCCACTTTGCAGCATATTTTTTAAAAACATGCATATTTTGTGTTTTTGTCATTGAAAAAAAATGGTGTTTTAATGACAGAAAGGGCATGAAAACATAAAAAATACAGAACTATAATTAAAACTTTATATCTAGATCAATGGTTAGGTCTGGAATTGTTGAAAAGAACTGCTGTAAAAAAAATGGGAAAAAATATTTATATATGACAATTTTACGACAGTTTTATGAAGGGTACCGTTTTGGTACCTAAGTTCAAAGAGTAACTTTTTTAAAGGTTCCCCCATGGGTTAAAGCAGCCAAGGACAATAAAAACATTTTTATAACATGGATAAAGACAACTTTCAGTTTGTGGAAACAACAAAAAAGTTTTTTGGGGTCACACTGGCATCATTAGTGGATAAGAAAAACTTTTGGATGAAATGCAGGAAAGGTTTTTAAAAATAGTGAATTATCATCCCTAGCAGCTTTAAAAAGAAGCAGTAAGAATAATCCATGTCGGTACAACTTATATCTAAAATTTAATTGCGTCTTACTTTATTTTTGACATGGGTTTTTTTTATTTATTAGTATTAACTTTGTTTTCTCACAGGAGTTAAAAACTAATACTTTTGAAAAAAAAAAAAATACTTTTTTTTCCAAAAGTATTAGTATTTCTAAAAAAACGGAAAACACGGAATTTGGAAAAAAAGACAACAGATTTTATAGGGCCCTAAAATATCTGCCAAACCATTCACAAACAAAGCAGTGTAATCCTTTCAAGATCCACAGAATTTATTGAACTGTCAAGAGAAAAGTCAGCCAACATGTGAAATGGTGAGTAAATACTGTTTTTCAGGATGGCTTCCAACCTGTTCCATTCACGTTTTCAGTAATTTTTGGATCAGATTCGAAGAGACAGTGACTGATCATCATCACCTTAATTTCTACTGCATCACCCTCGTGAAAGTCCTGAGGAGCCACTCCAGGCACATAGAAGGTCCAGACCATGGGCAACGAGGACGACAACAGCAGCAAGGCCCACCACGTTTCCTGCAACACACGCTGATGGCATTAAGTGTTTTTCTGACAAACAAGGACTCACACCAAGCCATGGACCATTTACATCATGGGGCAGGTTAGGATGTGTAGGACGTGTAAAACACAGCAGATAAGGAAACACATATGGCTGAAGCCTCCAATTTTCTGGGATTGCAGAAAACAAAACCCAAAAAAAAAAAAAAAATTTCACATTCTGAAATGGGAAAAAGTAATAACACTTCTTTCAAAAAAAAATTTCTTTTTTTTTTTTTTTTTTAAATCAGGTCCCAAAATCTCACAGAAATGTCCTACATGAATGTTTTAGGACAATATCAGACGTTTACACTATTTTTCACCTGAAAACAAACGACTGAATGTCTAGAAAAATGTCCATTTAAAAGTTTGCGCGACATGTTACGGTTCGACTAGTGATCTTGTTATCCTGTGACTAAAAGTGAATGCAGAAATTCATCTGAAGTGTATTTTTAATGTGTTGGTTCAAATTATTATAACTGTATTCAAATGTGAAAAGGCTCTGGTACAAAGAGAGCTGATGGTGAATTAGCTGAACTGGTGATCAGTTTACCTGGTTACACGTCATGGCAGAAGCATATCTAATCACATGGCTACAAAACGTGGAGGGTGATTTTCGGGTTGAAGGTAATAATTTTCAATTGAATGGGATTTTTCCTGTTAAATGGATGGCTGAGGGGCTAGCAGTATGGCTAACATTGCTCTAGCGAAAATCTTGCATGATTTCAGTGTAATCACCCCCTTTAAAAAAAACATCTGAATAATCTAAATATAAAATTAATAACAGTAGTTGACTCTTAATCCTATGTATCATGTTTGGCATGATTTCAGGGAGTTTACTAGAAAGTGAAGTATCTGAACAGGAGGAGATGATGAAACAGACACAGATGTGACGTGGAAATGAGTAAAACCCTGAAACAGAATTCATGAAATTTTGAAATAATAATATTAGTTAGTTACCTCACTGATTTTAGAGATGACACCAGCATATTTCACTGGATACATAATATTCATCTTTGCATGCAAGGATTTCTATTCAAAAATTGTTACACTGCGCAGCCCTGCACCTACAGCTCATTGACACGCGCTGTCCCCTAAAAGGAAATTAAATTATTAAAAATATGTGTGACATTTTTCACCAGTGACTTTGTAATAAATCACAATCACAAAATAATTTTAATCTGCAGCCATTTTCCTTCTATCACATATGTAAATGTTTTAAAAGTGCACAGTCATATCGCTTTGTTAAAACATGTTTTAGAGTCATCTTTAAATTAGATTTTTGAATGTTCCATCTTTGTCCAAAGTCCTACGGTTTTTCCTTAAAGATATCACACACACACACACAACAATGGTGTTCTTTCGATGAGATCAGATATCCCTCATCGAGCTGATGTTAAATCACTTCTAAACCACTGGAGCACAGACGCGACTCCGTCAGTTTCTAAACTCTGCTCCTTCAATCGGATTAATGTGTCCGGCAGAAGTACAAAAGATGGTCATAATCCAGTCTTTACAGTCCGATGTGATTATTATTAATTGATTTGGAGAAGTCTATGATAACTAAGTCTGAGCAGGAGTCTCATTCAGTGCGGCTGTGCTCTTGCTGTCTTTACTTCCTCTTTGCAAAATAACTCCCAGGAAGACCCGCCGCCATTGACAGCTGCAGACAACTGAGGTTAACGATTAAACTTCTAAACCATCGCCAATAGAATGACAGAAGAATGTGTTTAGCCGTTTAAAGAGCAGGTCCGGTTTTACATCCGTCCAAAGAGCTACTGCTGAGTGCTATTCAAGCTAGGTAGCGTTAGCACGATAACTAAGAACATTTAAACAGCGGCTACATCTTTAAATCACATACAAACATATGGAGGAATGGAGATCAACTTTAATTGTGACCCAATAACAGAGTAAAACCTGGATTGTTCTGTCAAAGAAGACAAAACGCAGTTTACTGGGAAGAAAAAGAGTTGGCCTCACACTTACTTTAGCCGCGGCAGCCATTTTGAATACGTGTCATTGGTGACGTTCCGGAAGTAAACAGCTGGCGTTTTTGCGTGTTTTTTTTTTTTTTTTTTTTTTTTTTTTGCGGGGGAGTATTTTGTTTTCAACCTATTTTGTTTTAATTTTATATTTTACAGTAACGATACAAATAACACATTTTATTTTACATCAGGGTACAAAGGCACAATAACACAATCTGTCACTTACTGGAGAAGTAAATATGTAGAATAAACCATAAAGAAATAAAAGGACCTATGCCACATGATGTCACAGGTCACGTGACATACGCCCCCTCGCCATGTTGGAAGAGTAGGAACATGTTGAAACCATAGACTGCATAGCAAAGCAGAGAGTCCACAGTCATGGTTAACTTTTTTCAGAATACCAGCTGTGAGAACCACCCAAGGGGAAAAAACCGAGGAACTTTCCCGTGAAAGGAGGATGGCCTGGCTAGCAGCTCTGTGCAGGGCTGGCCTGAAATGAACAAGCCTGTATCAGTACAGGATCTACTCCGATCATTTTGTCACTGGTAAAACACTCATGTCAAATAAATAATATATATTTAATATTTTTTTATATAATTGTAGCATGTTGTTACCCTGATGAAGGTCCTTAAAGCTTGGGAAATTGTTTTACTTGCATTGATCCAAGTGTGCAGATCGATTTTTCACACAAATTTAGATAATCAATGAAATAGCGCAGATTCTGAAAAACCAGCATTGCATAAAGCAGCTTCCTCACAAATCCAGCTACAAACAAACTAGTTGTAAGCTTTCAGTCTTTTAAAACTTTCCATGTGTTCCATTGTGTATGAGCTAGATGTAAAGACGAGGTACAGTGTCGGCGTCATGGGGGGGCATTCGCGGGCAGTGCCCCACCAGTTATTACAATTTAAGGTTAGCCACAGGCGCAAGTTATTGCACAATGTGATTTATTTTTAGGTTAACAAATAAATAGGATAAAAACACATCCTAATTTTATTTGAAGTTAATGCCATTATCCATCACTACCCTCTGAAAGAAATAATAATTATTTTATTAAGTTTTTGAAAGCTATCGGGAGCCATTGCTAAAGAGCCAAAGAGCCACATGAGGCTCCAGAGCTGCAGGTTGCAGACCCCTGGTCTATGGTTTGCTCTGTTGATTCACGTGATGTCACTCACATCGCTGCATTGTAACAAAGCAAGAGCGCTAAATTCTGATGGAGAGCAGGAAGTGAAGCTTGAGAATCTGCCATCTGAAATAATCAAAATGGTCATGTTTTGTGGAATTTACAGCTGCTCCAATCGTTCTAACCGAGAAAAGGAAAAGAGTATCGAAGATTGTCATTCACAAAGGTGACAGATGACTCTAGAGACCAGTTCGTCAGAGTTATGTTAGCGGGCTAACTTAGTTTTTGTGGCTGTGTTTATATAGCATTAGGAATCCGTGTACCCTTCGTTCTTTGGCTATTCCATTTTAAAACCAAATCAAAATAACAAATAAACAGTGTGGTTATTTTGTTTTTCTAATTTAAAATCAAAACAGAAATACAGAAAAACCAAAAACCAGATAAGCAGCATTTTTCTGTTTATTTATTTATTTTTTTAAACTTCTTCTGTTTGTGTGATATTTATGGAGAAATTAGAGTGAGAACTGAAGTTCGCTGCATCTGGTTTCCCTCCCCAGGTCCTGGACCAGGTCTCCTCACACAATAGGGCTGTTTAGGATTTATTCCAGCAGTTTTCTGGTCCTGCTCATGTTTACATTCTCTCTGTGGATGTTCTAGCTCTTAAAAAGCAGCTCACGCTGTAGTTTTGTTTTGCGGTGTTACAATCCAAAGAGTATCAAAATAAACTGGTGACTGGCTATTAACTGTGAGGCTGATGTGATGAACAATAGATGTTAGAACTTCTACCATTTGACACTTTTGCAAAAAAGGTAGTTAAAACATTTTGCACGTTATAAATGCCGCGAACAGCAGCCGTCAACACACACAGAAGTATATCATAAGAAATGAGGGGCACCAGTAGATTCATTACACCACCTCTGGTTCCACCCATGTACATGTTTTTTTGTTTTGATTTATTAATGTATTAATAACATTTCAATTCATCAGTAATGTGAGTTTTGCATTGCATCTTTTTATGTCCGGACCGGGAGCAGATGTCCGCCCAGTCACCAGTTTAACTGGATACTATTTGGACCATAACACTGTTTGGTAAAGTTGGCAGATATTCTCAGATTCGGACTTCCAGCATCAATAACTCTTTAACAAAACGTCATCAACACACAAATTACGCCTCTGCCATCGGTGTGAGGTGGACAACATGATACAAGATCATTTCATCAAAAGCAGCAGAGTAAAAGTCCGTCTGTCGGTCATTCTGTGTGGTGAGAATAAAACATGAATCTCTCGTCCTAGTTTCCCTTAAATATCCAAATATCACACAAACAGAACCAGATTTAATTTTAAAACAGAAAAATGCTGCTTGTTTGGTTTTTCCATTTTTCTGTTTCTGGTTTTAAATGGATAAAATCAAAAAATCAACCCGATTTTTCAATTTGGTTTTGAAACAAAATAACCAAAGAATGAAAGGTAAATGGATTCATTAGGTTGTCGTTAAATGCTACTATTATTTACCTTCTTTCTCTCACCCCTGCTGCTGCACACATAAAGCTGAACACCAGCAGGTACATCCGTATGAGCCGAGTTCTTCCAAGATGGCGCTGGGTCAATGCGCTGTGACGTCAGTTGCAAGGGTCTATACGCTACATACAGACAGAACTGAAAAACGCACACTGCGATAACGTCATCCAGGCTTTCCATTTCCTTGGTCGCGTTATCCGAGCTTCAAAATAATGCTGCACGTCTATTTTAGCATGAATGCTAAACGCTTGTTGGGGACGGTGCTGGATTCTTGATTAATTCGTGAAACTCATACAATACATTTCAATGTTATAAATAGAATACCATCATGTTTTTGTGTGTTTAGTTTTTGTTTTAAAATGTACTGTTTTTAAGGCTCATTAAAATATAGATATAGGCGGTAAAGGGGCCAATATACAAAAATAATATAAAAATCAAATACAGAATGTCAAGACAAAAACCACTACAGTGTTGTAGCGGGACACTCTATCACTGTGATAAATTTAATGAAATTTTACTGTAGAGTATTAAAATAATCTTAAGTTAAAAGTGACCAAAAATCGTCAATTAAAGAAATACTGTATATGATTAAAAAAAAAAATATATATATATATATATATATAAAATCAAAGGTGGGATAGCTATCCACAGAAGGTTTCCGGGCTCCTATCTGACTGGCCCGAGTGTGTGCTAACACCCACTGTCCTGTTGTGGCTTCCCTAACCCCTGTGTGAATGTGTGTGGTTAGTGAATGTATGAGGTGCAATTAAAAGAAAGGGGATGGGGGACCCACCCAACCTTTGTGGATATATCTGTATGTGGTGCATTAGCTCCGGAGGGAAGAGGGTAGTGGTTTTTTTCTCTCTGGCGGGTGGTGTTGAGGTGTGTTTAAAATTGGAGGGATTGGCAGGGCAGTTTAAGAGGGGAATGCTGCCCCCAGGGATGCATCGAGCAGCACAGCAGGAAACCCACCCCGTGGCACACCCCAAACTATACCGGCCCAACAGAGCACGGCTGCTACTCCCCCACTCCCCAAGAACAGCGGGGAACCAGCCACACCTGCTTTTCCATCCCTGATTCGGACAGTCTGACCTGTCCTGTTGAAGTCCACCTGTCCAAGTTTTTCATTGTTTAAACCATATAACTGTCCGTGTAATTGCTCACTAACGTGCTGTTTCACTAGAGTAGGTATTGAGCTCAACCCATTCAATACTCCATCTGGAAAACTGCAGATTCTCTGTGGTAACGTGCATGGAAGTTAAGCTCTGACCACTCGGTTCGAAGGTAAACAATGATTTTTGTTGAAAAAAAAAGACAGCCCAATTGTAGATAATACTTTATTTTACTTACTCACTCGTAGTTTGGAGCTTTACAATGGCTATGGAGTTTGGTTATCAGCGTTTCAAACATTTCACGGGAACACACACACACACACACACACACCATATTTATTTATAATAAAAAATATCCTGAATGAGTAAAATAAAACAAAAAACTAAACAATATTTATACAAAAAGTACACAAAATAAATGACACCAAAAAACATAAATTACAGAAAAATACACTTCAAAATGTTGTTTTCACCCGGAAGTTATTGATGGGCAATGGCTGCTGTGTTGAAAGCTGCACATTTCTCCACAGCGTGGGAGAGAGAACCAACGGAGGAGATGAGAGTCCTAGGTAGAGAGACACACACACACACACACACACACACACACACACACACACACACACACACACACACACACACACACACACACACACTATGACTCCAAAAAACATACATTACAGAAAAAAATATAAGAATGAGTATAAAACAAACACATTTATCTAGCGCGTGTCCCATAGAATTATACCAGGGAAATCACATACGCTATTTTACTTTGCACCCCCAAATATACCCGTTTATAACACTACAGAGAACAGAGTATGTACACCTCTTTGTACATCCAACTTTCAAACACACTAATTTGGCCATTGTGTTGGCAATTGTGTTCAAAATTATTCAACCCCTACTGCAATAAAGTGTTTTAGCAAGTCTGACATTTATTTTATATCTTGTTTATAATCTGATCAATTAAGGACTTGTAAAATAGACAAATACAACTTAGATTACAACATTTTTTTTTTGTAATATACTAACCAATGTCCTTTCTGTGATTACCTCATTGACAAAATTATTCAACCCCTTAGTCACATACATATTTAGTACTTAGTACAGCACCCTTTGGCAATAATAACATTCTTCAGACGTAAAACATAGCTTGACACAAGTTTCTTGCAGCGATCTACAGGTACCTTAGCCCATTATTCATGGTCGAAGGTCTCTAGTTCATTGACATTCTTGGGCTTGCATGCTGCAACTGCCTTCTACAGGTCCCACCAGAGATTTTCTATGCGATTTAAGTCAGGCGATTGTGATGGCCACTCCAGAATCTTCCAGCCGTTCGTCTGCAACCAAGCTATGGTAGATTCTGGAGGTATGTTTGGGATTGTTGTCCTGTTGGAATGTCCAACATCTCCCAAGCTTCAGCTTTGTCACTGACTGCATGACATTTAAACCCAAGATTTTCTTGTATAGATAATTGAATTCATGGTACCTTGCACACGCTGGAGATTCCCTGTACTTGAAGAAGTGAAACAGCCCCAGAGCATGACTGACCCCCCACCATGCTTCACAGTAGCCAAGGTGTTGTTTTCTTTATAGGCCTCATTTTTCCTCCTTCAGACATATTGTTGATCCATAGACCCAAATAGTTCCAATTTTGTCTCGTCGCTCCAGACAACAGTATCCCAAAACCTTTGTGGCTTGTCCACGTGATTTTTGGCATACTGGAGTTGACTCTGGAGTCAGCAGGGGGGTGCCCCTAGTAGTTCTGACACGGGTGCCTTAATTTTGCAACGTGTGCCTTATTGTCTGGGCCGAAACCTGAGTACCTCCGTCTGACAAGTCCTGTCGCAGTTCCTCAGCTATCTCCCGGGGATTTTCCCCACCTTTCGCTTCAGGTACTGGACAGCAGTTGCCGACAATATCTTCTTTCTGGCACGCCCAGGTAGCTTTTCCACTGTGCTTTTAGCTTTAAACTTGCAAATGATGCTTCCAATTGTGTCTCGTGAAATATTCAACATATTTGCTATCTTTTTATATCCATATCTTTGCTTATGAACAGAAATTAGCTCCTCTCTTGACTTCTTTGACCATTCCCTGGACTTCACCATGTTGCAAAGACACCATTAACTGTCTAGAAGGAGCCGAGTATCGCAGGCCTTTTAAATCTGCTTAATTGTTGCTCGTTATGGTTCTGTTCACATCCACAGGTGTTTTTAACACCTGATTGAAATCTCCGTTCTAAAAAGTGGTCTTTTAGCGGGTTGAATCTTTAGGGGGTTGAATAATTTTGTCAGTGAGGAAATCACAAAAAGGACATTTGTTGGTATATAACAAAAAATATTATAGTCATTTAAGTTGTGTTTGTTTATTTTACAAGCCCTTATTTGATCTGATTATAAACAAGATAAAGAATAAATTTCAAACTTGCTAAAACACTTCACTGTAGTGGGAGTTGAATAATATTGAACACAACTGTACTCATTTGCCCATAATTGACAACTCTACTTAAGCTCCTCCCACTATATGAATACATACTTCTGACGGACACTGTACTAGTCTACTAATACAAGCAAGAAAGGTCTGTGTGTGTGTGCGGATTGCGTTCAACCTGAAACTTTGTCCACGGCTTCCAAATACCCCAAGTGTGTGCATCTGTGATTTTGGAGTAATTTGGTGTTGCAAAACGTTCAGCTCCTTCTCTGTAGTGAGCGCGGTATTGAGCGAACTACTTCCAGTTTCGGGTCATATGACATCACTGCAGTTTGTTTGGGTTTAATATCAAATAATTTTTTAAAATATTGAAACGTTTTTGTACTGCTAAAAGTTATTTAAGTTAATATTTCATAATTACTTAAAATTATCCCCAATTATCCCTGTGATCCCAAACTTCCTTTAAGTTGCAGGTCACGGAGTTCACTTCCTCCCCCGTCTCCATCACTGTACCATGCTATCTGTCGTGCCTCAAAAATGGGAGCTCTTTCAATACAGTAGGTCCGTTGAAACTGTCAGCCACTGGTGAGACAAGTTTCCTATTGTTTTAACTATATAACTGTCCGTGCAATGCAAGGCAAGGCAAGGCAAATTTATTTGTATAGCGCATTTCATACACAAGGCAACTCAATGTGCTTTACATGATAAAACATTCAATTGTTTAAAATCAATAAGAACATTAAAAATAATCAGTAAAATCAATTAAAATCATCAGTAAAATCAATTAAAATCATCAGTAAAATCATCAACAAAAATCTCTCAATCATATGCAGTAGAGAAAAAAGTGCCTTTAACTTTGATTTAAAAATGTTCACATGTGATGCTGACTTGGCTCTGCTGGCAGTTTGTTCCACTTCTTTGTAGCATAACAACTAAATGCAGCATCACCATGTTTACTGTGAACTCTGGGCTCCACTATCTGGCCTGTGTCCATAGATCTGAGAGACCTGCTGGGTTCATACCTGACTAACATGTCACTGATGTATTCTGGACCAAACCCATTCACAGATTTATACACCAGCAGCAGAACTTTAAAGTCTATTCTGAGGCTGACTGGGAGCCAGTGTAAAGACTTTAAAACTGGAATAATGTGCTCTGACCTCTTTGTTCTGGTTAAGACCCGAGCTGCAGCGTTCTGAACCAGCTGTAGCTGTTTGATGCTCTTTTGGAGGATTCCTGTCAGAAGACCATTACAATAGTCCAGTCTGCTGGAGATAAAAACATAGACCAGTTTCTCCTGGTCTTTCTGAGCCATTAAACCTTTCACTCTGGAGATGTTCTTTAGGTGGTAGAAGGCTGTTTTTGTGATAGATTTGATCTGACTGCTGAATGTAAGATCTGAGTCAATCAGAACACCAAGGTTTTTGACTTGGTCTTTAGCTTTTAAAGATCAAGACTCAAGATACTTGCTGACAGCAGTCCTCTTTTCCTTGTTACCAAAGACAATCACCTCCATCTTGTCATGGTTTAGTTGAAGGAAGTTTTCACTCATCCAGCAGTTTACTTTTTCTAAACAGTCACACAACACCTCAATGGGACCATAGTCATTTGGGTTCAGTGATAGATATAGTTGTGTCATCTGCGTAGCTCTGATAATCAACCTTACAGTTCTGTAAAATTTGTCTTAAAGGAAGCATATATAGGCTAAACAGAAGGGGTCTAAGAACAGAGCCCTGAGGAACCCCACAGGACATTGGTAATC